>NC_051164.1:18431858-18762234 GCF_013339745.2 Dermacentor silvarum | reverse complement strand
CTCGCGGCTTGCTGGGTAGCCCAGAGTTGGTCGTCGAGTTGGGAGCTGCGCAGGGCGGCGTGCATCGCGACGAGAGGGTCACGGTATTATTTGTCGGATATTGGTTTTTACATTCCCATAGCATGTGGGAAGCGATGCTGCCTCAGTCTTACAGATCTTGCAAATGATACTAGGGTAGGTGTCCGGGTAGATCCTGTGGTAACGTGTTAGTGAGGGGTACGTGTTTGTCTGTAACAGTCGAAGGGGGGTTGCCTGTGCTCTGTTTAGCTTGTGATGAGGGATGGGGAAGGTTCTTCTGTTGAGATAGAATGATTTCGTGAGGTCGTTGTAGCTGGTGAGGCGATCGCGTTCCGCGGGTGCACCTGCGCTGTCTCCGGCACGGTTGACAAGGCCTCGTGCTACGGAGTGAGCGACCTCGTTGAGGTTGGTGAGGTGCGGATGTACGTCGCCAGCGTGCGCTGGGAACCAGACGAGAGTGATTTGCTTCTCAAGTGAGTGAGGGGCTTGGTTTAGGATGCGTAGCGCTTGTTTTGAAATACGACCTTTGATGTAATTGCTGATTGCCGTGCGGGAATCGCTCACGATGGTATGGCAGTCCGGATCAAGGGTGGCCAGGGCGATGGCCACTTCCTCGGCCGTCTCGGCGTTTTGGGTTACGATGCTGGCGGCATGTTTGAGCGAGCCGCTTACTGTGGTAGCCGCGGCGAAGCGGTGCCCGTCTTGATATTCAGCTGCGTCGACGAAGGTGACGCCCGTGGTGTCGCCATAGGCTTTAATGAGGGAGGCAGCCCTTGCCTTCCGACGTTCTTTATTGTAGTCCGGATGCATGTTTTTGGGAATAGGGTCGGCATGTAGCCAAGTCTGTACGTCGCGTGGAATTGGGTATTTGTCTCCATGTTGACGGTGGTAGGTGATGCTGAGTTTAGTTAGAATGTGCCGGCCCGTTTCTGTGAGGGTGAGACGCTCCAGATGAGACCGACGCTGTGCTTCGATTAATTCGTCTAGGGTGTTATGGAGTCCTAATTAGAGTAGAAATTCAGTGCTGGTGTTGTTTGGCAGTCCTAAGGCTAGCTTGTAGGCGCCGCGTATAATGATGTCCAATTTAGTCTTTTCTGCTTTGTACCAATTATGGAAGGCGGCTACGTATGTGATGTGACAGATGACGAACGACTGAACAAGGCGAATGACGCTTTCTTCCTTCATGCCCTGTCGCCGGTTGGTCACCCGTTTCAGCAGCCGCGATGTATTGGCCGTCTGTCGGAGGATCTTGGATATAGCCGTTGAATTTGCGCCGTTGGCTTCGATGGTCACGCCGAGAACCCGGATAGTGGAGACCACGGGTATGGTTCCACCATCCCTCATGTTGAGTTGGATTTCCTCGTAGCGGCGTTTATGCGTAGATTGTAATGGTGGGCGTCCACGGAGCGTGGGGCGGTATAAGAGGAGCTCTGACTTGTCGGGGGAACATCGGAGTCCCGTGCCTTCGAGATAATTTTCGACGGCATCGATGGCGTCTTGCAGAGCGGTTTCAATTTGTCCATCGCTGCCCGTAGTGGTCCAGATGGTAATGTCGTCGGCATAGATGGTGTGTTCTATGCCGTCGAGCTTCTGTAGTTCCTGTGCTAATCCGAGCATGACCAAATTGAACAGCATTGGGGAAATGACAGAGCCTTGTGGGGTTCCCGCGCATCCGAGAGTGAATTTCTCCGATTGAATATCTCCAACCGAGAGGAACGCCCTTCGGTTGGATAGAAAGTCTCGTACGTAGTTGTAGGTGCGCTCGCCGAGGTTTAGTAGGGAGATGCGTTCGAGGATAGTAGAGTGCGCGACACTATCGAAGGCGCGCTCGATATCGAGGCCCAAGATCGCCTTCGTGTGTCGGGATTTGTCGTCGAGGATTTGATGCTTGAGTTGGAGCATGGCGTCCTGGGCTGAGAGATGAGCTCTAAAGCCGATGATTGAGTACGGGTATGCGGACGTATCTTCGAGGTGAGAGTTTATGCGGGTAAGGAGTGCATGCTCCATAACCTTGCCGACGCACGAGGTTAACGAGATGGGGCGGAGATTGGCAAGGCTAGATGGCTTGCCAGGTTTTGGAATCAAAATTACCTTGGCCGTTTTCCATGATGAGGGAATGGACCCTTGCCTCCAGCAGTCGTTTATGTACTCGGTGAGCTGTTCCACCGAGGGGTCGTCTAGCTTTCTCAGAGCTTTGTTGGTGCCGCCGTCCGGACCTGGGGCTGAACGGCTGTTCAATTTGCGCAGAGCAGCGTGTACCTCGGCCACGCTGAAGTCCTCATCGAGGGCTGAGTTCGAGGACCCCGTGTACGGGCCGTGAGGCTTTGCTGGCCCGGAGGGGATGTAGTTTTGGCATAAGGTATTTGTGACGTGGTCCTGGCCGTGCGTCTTGGTTTCTGTGAATAGGAGTTTGGTAAGACGATCCTGCTGTTGTGAACGGGTGCTGGTATTGTCGAGAAGATGTTTAGGATTTTCCACGAGCGGGAGTGGTGGAGTTGCCCGTCTAGAGAATTGCAAAGCTCCGCCCATTGCTGTTGATTAAGGACTCGGCAGTGTTCTTTTATATTCTCGTTAAGTAGTGCAGCCTTTTTCCTGAGTCGTTTGTTGAGTCGTTGACCCTTCCACCGAGAGAGGATGGACGTTTTGGCTTCAATGAGGTGGGCAAGCCGACTATCCATACGTTCAGTCGGGGCATCAGTTTTGATAGTGCGAGTAGCCAATTGGGTATCTGATAAAAGGTCGCGCGACCAAGATTCTATATCGGTGATCGGGGTGTCTGTAGTTTCTGCTGTGCGATGTTTGCGGAAGGCGTCCCAGTCCACCCACGTGAACTCCCTCGTTCTCGTAGATACAGCTGTGAGGTGCGGGAGAGTAATTTCAATGATCGAATGATCGCTGCCGAGGTCGTATTCAGTATTGCGCCATTGAGCGTTCACTACATTTTTGGTGAACGTGAGGTCGGGCGTCGTGTCTCGCGCAGTGGAGGTGCCGAGGCGTGTGGGGAACGTCGGGTCTGTGATGAGAGTGAAGCCGAGATCGTGGGAGTCTTGCCAAAGGTTACGGCCCGCAGCGGAGCAGTGTTTGTAGCCCCAACCTGTGTGCGGCAGGTTGAAGTCGCCGCCGATGACGAGGGGGCTGCCGCCTGCGGCGTTCAGGGCCTTTTTAAAGAGCGTTAGAAAGCGACTGTGGCGTAGGGACGGGGCGTTATAAATATTCAGGATGAAGATGCCGTCCGTCCGCTTTTTGTGTGGGATGAGTTCAATGAAAAGGTGTTCGGTGCGACGGTCGTGGAGATCGTGTTCGATTGCGGTGATTCTGTGTCGGACGAGCGTGGACACTCCGTGGGGGGCGTTGGCAGCGATGAAGGGTTGATATCCGGGAAGGGTGATCGGCGTGTCGTGCGTTTCCTGGAGTATGAGTACATCCGGTTCACGTGAAGATGTGCGAAGGTGTTGACGAAGAACGGGCTGTTTGTGGCGGTAGCCTCGACAGTTCCACTGCCATATCACTGTGTCGGTGTTTTTGTGGGCCATGATGATGATTTAAGATTTAAGATTTAAGATTTAAGAGGCCGCCGGTGGCGGGGTGGGATTGTCGTGAGCGATTCCGCTCGTGTCCATGATTATAGCCGGGGTGACGGGGGTGGATGTGGTGAAAAGGGTCTGGAGGTTGTTTTCTACGGCGGTCACTCTTTGCATTACGGCGAGCAGAGCGTTGCGGAGACTTTCGACGGTGCTCTGTAGCGACACGAGCATGTCCTTGACTTCGGAACGCACCTGCCCCGTAGCTCCTCCTTGGAGGGCTCTCTTTTTTGGTGCCGGCGTCGGGGGTTCCTCTGAAGGTGTGACGCTAGGGGGTTCTGGGGCTTTGGATGTGGGTTGTGTTTTGGGTTGCTTTAGGCTCTGAACCTCCTCTGTGAGTTTTTGAATTAAGTCGCGCATAACTGCATTTTCTCTCTTAAGTTTATCAATGACAGCATTGTCTGTGTTTTGTTTAGGTGTAGGGGGGGGGACGTGACCGGACCCTCTCGCGAGATGCGTGTCACAGCCTCTCCGAAGCTCACCTTTTCTGAAATCTGTCGGCCTCTTGGGGTCGACGTGGATCTTGACCGGGAACGGCCTGCTCCTGGTCTGGAGCGCGAGCGTGAGCGGTGTTTGGTGTCCATGGGCGGGAAATCACTTGGTTGAGGTGTTGATTGCTGTGGCGTACGTTGTTCCCAGAGGCGTTTCCGGATGACGTATGGCATTTTGTATTTGGCTGTGCACACTTTGTCCGCCGTGGGGTGGGGTCCACCACACAGCGTGCACTTGGGGGTGCACTGATGGTGTTGGTCGGGATTGCGGGCGCCGCAGCCTCTGCAGATCTTGTTGTTAGGGAATGGACAAACATCCATGCGATGCCCGAGACGGCCACAATGGTAACATATGTCAATTTGCTTGCGGTACAGGGAGCAGGGGATCAGTGTTGCACCCTATCGGACCAGGTACGGCACACTGGGTCCGTCGAAGGCGATGACGACGGTTGTGGTGGAACCGATGCGCTTGGCGGCCAGGGCTAGCGGATTGCGGGCATTTATGATGTTTACGTCGATTTCCTGGGCGTTGTCGGTGAGGGTAATACCTCGGATAACTCCTTTGGTAGTGTTGTCCGGGGCTGCCTCGTATGCGTTGACTTCGTGGGTGACACCATTGACATGGATATATTTCATGCGCACGTACCTGTCAGCATTGAGCGGTCGGGGCGTGCTGATCACGACGATGTTTTGTTGAACGTTCGGGCAGATCGTGTCGTCTTGGGTTTCTTCCGGGCTAAGTGGTGTTGCTTGGAAAATGGCTGTAGTCACTGTTGGGCTGCCGACTTTGGGGATATTTAGTGCCCCTTTAGGTCTGACAATGATCTTAATTTCGTTCTTGGGTAATTGGGGCATACGTCCGGCCTTGAGGACTTGAGATTTAACGTTCTTCCGGGTTTTAGAGCGAGAGCGGGAGTCTTGCGATTGAGGTGGGTCGTCGCGAGATGAATTTTGGCCACGTTTCTCGTCGGGACGGCGGGAACGGGCGGTGCGCCAGCCCATTTCGGCGGTCATCTCTTCTGGGGTGATGTCTTCACCGATTACTTGAACCTCCATTCTCGGCGCGCAGCCGGCGCGCGCTTAGGCTTAGCGCGGCGACGGCGTGGTCGTGGCACAAAAACGTTCGTAACACCGGGAAAAGAAACATTGCGCGGAAACATTCTTTTTTTCTGCAAGAACAAGTATGCATGTATTTAAAAAAGAATAGAACGCCAGAAAACTGTAGCAGCAAAACATTTATTTACGAAGCCCAGTTTCCTTTTGTGCTGGCTTTATATTGAAGCAATGCATGCAGTTATTTGGCCTCGAGAGTTGTGGCTTTCCTTTTTTTTATTTATCGGCAGCGTCGAGAAGTTTGTCGTTCAGCTTCCTACAAAAGTTCTTTAGCATAATGTTGGTGCTGCACCGCAGGATGTGTTTAAGCACTAATTCAACTGTGTGGACATTCTCACACGTATCGAAGTCGGACTGCTCTTCACTAGCCAGCAATTGTAGCGTCATTTTCGTTACCACCTGGCGTTGTTAAGGCATCATAAGCAGTGCTGGCTCTGTAGCGAGCTGCTCTACTACAACGTAGCTATGAGCAACTGCGTTAAGTGCAAACATTGATGGATAAACTAAACCTCCTCGGTCCAGCTGCTTCACAAGACCATAATGTTCGTTTGTGGCAGAGACTGTGATCTTCTTGTCCACGGTCAACGAGTCCCTGCATTGCTCGCACTTCAACTTTTTAAGGGTCCCGTATACTGCATAACCTGCAACGTAGACGAGGACTGGGACGACGTCCTGCATTTTCGTAAGAGCCTGGCTGGTAACAACAACGTTGCTGCTGGGAAGCAATGCCTCGACTTGCTTTCGGACACATTCCCAGTGCTGGTCATGGGAAACTGTAGGCAAGGTGCTCTGCAGGCGCAGCTTGTTTTCGACTTCATATATCTGCCTGATGGAGATGTGATATTGCGCACCTGCCAGCTGCCTATACTTTCCAAACCGATCTTCAAGGCAGTCTGTCTGAATCTTCCCAAAAAGGACATATGACATTCCAAGCTCTTTGAAGCTGTACCTAGCGAGCTCAACAAGCGCATAGGTGGTGTGTTCGAGAGCAGCGTGAGTCTCCTTTGTCAGAGTACCGTTGTCAAAACCTTTGTTCTTCCACTCATCCAGCCACTTCAGAAACATGTGCAAGAAGTCAATTTTTGGATCGTTATCAATGGAAAGCACTGGTTGTTGGAAGTGATCTCTAAGCCTTTCTCCCTTCCATGGAGTTTTGACGTTTACAATTTTCCACCACTTGAGTATGATCTCGACGAATGTAGCCGTGGCCTCGAAAGAGAATAGGTTGTGCTTTGCTCCAAGAGCACGTAACGCCTTTGGTAAATAGTCATTGAAGATTTGTAAAGCAAGCTTTACGTCCTGCCTTTCAAGACTCGAAGGGTAGAGGGCTTTTCTTGACAGCCCATAGCCATATTTCAACAGCTGGTCACACTCTTTGCTGTGAAGGTCCCTGATTGTTGCAAATGACGCTGTTTGCATTCGATCTGATTCTGGTGTGTCTCCTTGGATCTCCGGGAAGTAGAAACAAATTTGGTCATTCTTCTGATTGATCCAGTTATTTCGTATGCATTTTAGAATGTGCACTGGGTCTATAACGAAGAGCAGCGGCCTTGAAGGGTCTGATGGATGTTGGTACACAATTCTGTTACACGGAGGTGATTCGAAAAGTGACATCGCTTTTCTGTTCACAGAGTTGTTGTCGCTGACGACGCACATAACCCGGTACCCAATCTTTTCCAGCCCACAAATCACGTCTTTAAGCGTCTTTTGCAGGAACTCCGCCTCTACTCGGTGCACCGGCACGATGTGCGCAATTTCTTTGAATTTACACGTCACGCTGCGCACCATGAAAACGAGCGCACAGTTAGCAGCTTCATTTCTATTAATTGCAGCGCCGGTAATATTGCCTCCTTTGTAGTCAAAGCAAGGTTTTATATGTATTTCATCAACCATAACTGTGACAAAGCGCTGGTCATCTTTCAGGTCAGAAATTCTTGTTGTCATGTAGCTGAGGAATGTTTCACTCTGATGCTCTTGTTGAGGACTCATACCATAAGACGAGCACACTGATCTTATCTTCATAGGATGCGGCAAGGTGATGCTTCCATGGCTACGTATGAACGCATATGCATGGGGCGATATAGTGAAAACAATACAGCAAAACATCATGAAATCAGCAGAGTAGCGCCTGCGCTGTTTTTTCGATAGGTGCAAGGTGACTTGCTCTTTCAGAAATTGAATACAGTTGGCGTCATCTTCTGCTTGGGACGTGCAAAGCTGATCAAGCAGTAAACAAACAGCCTCACAAATTTCGGCGACTGAGTTGGACATCAGGTCACAGTCCCACTTCTCGATGCCTTCCAGGAGTTCCACCATACCCCTTTTACTGTTAGCGATTTCGGGAACGCAGAGATTTGCACCGAGCTTTTTTACAGCCGTTTTCATAACGTGTAGTGTCACGCTCGAATCTCCTTTCACGCAAACAGAGTATTTCAACCACGGTGCTTCATCGTCGACAATGTGAATGAGAAGAAGCCTTTCATTTCTTTCGATAACATCCCAGAACTTCATCTCTTGGCTCCTTAAGTGGTTGGCAAGTTCGCTCACACTGTTGACTTTATCCTCCTCGCGTGCTCTGATAAATTCCTCGTTGGATTCAGCGATGGCTTTCTGAAGGGCTGCATTCTCTATTCGCGCGCGCTTGGAGTCAGGATCTTCCCTCCTCGCGGTCTTTCTAGACAAGTAGCTCGAATGATTCGGGAACTTCGACGGTACAGCGTCTGGGCGAAGGCGCACATGAGATAGAGGCACTGTCATTACGCGGCCAGTTGCTTGATCTGTATGCGTCGCGTCTCGAATAATGTCCTCGTCCATGAAATGAAGTTCACATACCTAGAAAAAAAAATACGCTCCAATCAGCAAACCGACGGCTACAGGTCACACAAACATGCGGCTCATGAGCCACTTACACATGTACGTTTATATTCTTTCAATTAACTAACACCTAAATAAAAAGTTGTCGCAGTTTCACCTGAAAGGCGAAGCATCAATTGCGATAGCAAACTTGTAGAGAGCTATACGGAGTAATGATAGTAGCTTTATCAGCTGTATACACTTGGACATGCAGCAGCACCGGAAACACGCAGATCTGTTGTCGACGCCGTCGGCGTTTTGCCCGCGTTCGCTCAAAATGCGTGCGGCGTTGGTGACTGTTGCCGGAGCCTCTGATATAAATAGGCACTTGGTGCCGCAGCTAAACGTCGCCTCCCTTCCCCCCCCCCCCCCCCCCCCCACGGCCTTTCACGCGTCGGAAGAAGGCGCGTTTGCTCTACATATAGGTGATTGTAAAGGAGGAAAGAGACGCCTACTTCTGCAGCCCTTAAGGGAGCACGGCGCAGAACGCGCGTTTGTTCTCCGCAGTGCGTTCAGTCCCCGTGAAAGCGCGCGTCCCTTGCGCCCTTTCACTCGCACATACAGCGTTCGGCGGCGCGCGGCGACGATTTCATCTCTATTGACGTCATACGGAACCTCACGGTGACGGCGACGGCGACGGCGACGCCGACGGCAGAAATCTGCTTTGGAGTGTCCATATAATTGCTATCGCAATAAAAAACTTACCCTGGAATGTTCGGTGACCCTGAGGTTTTCCCGTGGCACAGCGCGAATCCAAGCGAGCTTGATCTCTCGGGAACTTGAAGACGTGCACCTTCGTGTCCCCCGTGTAGTTTCCGCGGCATCGAGGTACACAGCATTTGCACGGCATCGCGGCGGGATTCTTTTCACAGCGAGGAAAACACGTCCGACTGAACAGCGAAGAGATGTACGACTGTACATACGCGCCGGGGAATGAGTTTCTGGAGACGCGCGATCAACGCGCACCAGCGCGATCCGGACGCGCGGATGCGTCGTGTCGCGGCGACGGGCAAAACCGCAAAACGCGCTCGCCGCCTCATGCGTCCGCCCCATCTGCTGACGTAGCGCGAGTGGAAAGGGAAAAGAACTAAGGCCTTCATATTTTTCTAGAGGGTGTTGACATAAGTCGCGTTTGCTGCAGAAGAGCAGGCAGTGTCGACTGCCCAGACACGCCAGCTCGACTGCAGCGGAGGTGGCAGGCCTCCACCTGGCCGTCGACCTACTCTCCGAGGAGCTTCCTGGGGTACCAGCGGCCATCCTCTGCGACTCCAAGGCAGCCCTCCTCGGCCTGCAGAGGCCAGAAAGCGTCAGCCTTGGAGTCGCACTGCTGTCTACCCGGCTGACAGCGCTGCAGGACGCAGGCCACCCGGTGTCCCTGCACTGGATCCCCGCCCACGTAGGGATCCCGGGCAACGAGGCAGCCGACACCCTGGCGAAGGACGCCCACCACACCACTGTGCCCCTCAGTCGGGCCGTGACGGAGGGCGACTTCACAGGACTGAGGCTGCGGCGACACCTGGCGACCCACCACCCAGACAAACGGGTGGCACTGGGATGCCCCCCACGACCACTCCCCCAGCGAGGCCTGGCTCGCAGGGAGACCTCGCTCCTTCTCCGGCTCCGCATCGGCTGCAGCTGGACGGCAGCACGCAGCTACCGACTGGGACGAGCGACGTCCCCGGCCTGCAGCTCCTGCGGGGAGCCGGAGACGATCGAACATCTCCTGCTGGCCTGCCCGGCGTCCCTCCAGCAGCGGGGCCCACTCCTGCAGGAGTTCCGCCGCCTGGGCCTCCCCTCTGGCAAGGAGGAAGATCTCCTCTTCCCCGGCCGACACCACCTTTCTGCACTTCGAGGCGTCGTGGAGTTCCTTGACTCGTCAGGGCTCTCCGCACGCCTCTAAGGACATTTCTACAAGCGGGAAGGCCTCACGGCCTCCCACCCCACCCCGGGCCTGACCGGCCTGGCACAACACCCCTGCAGACTCTGCAGCACACCAAGGCCTTCCATCTCGGCCTGATACGTGCCGCCTATGCCTGCCGGTTTTGCTTCGCCCAGCCATGGCGACTCCACTCTATCCCTTCTTTCGCTCCCACTTACCCCTCCCCGTTGGCGCTGAGCCGTGCTCCCTCAAGGGCTGCAGAAGATAGCGCCAACCTTTCCCTTTCCCTCAAGAACCACTTATCATCATCATCCGCCGTGCGTTCGCTCCCCGTGAAAACGCGCGTTCCTCGCCCTCGCGCGCTTTCCCTCGCACATGCAGCATGCGGCCAATGACAGCTTTTTTTTTTCTATTGCCGGACGCGACCATCGAAGAGTGAGCCCTTGACAGCTTCGCTGTAAGATTTCCCGTGTAAGCAGGTCGGCAAGGTTTTCCTTTCCGGGGCAATGCCTTCGCAAAGGGACGCTGGTTGTGCGTTGAGTATCTATGACTCTATTCCGAACGAACTTTTTCCACCTACTGGGATCTCCGGTCAACCAATAGAGAGCAATCATTGAGTCAGTCCAGAAGTGTACTACTTCTACATCTCCCGCTAATTATCTAGAAACTTAAGCATACATACTGACACGTACACATGTTTATCTTTCACCGGTGGCCGCTTTCAACATTGGCTGACAAATGTTAAACGTTATCGCTCGGCGCAGGACGCGCCTGCATTGGAAGCTTCTCGGACGTTATCAATGCTTCTATCCGTCGTCTGTGGTCACCGACGCCCATGTAATCTGATTGTATGAGCGACGCGAATTGTCTAGAACTTTCTGGAAGACACGCGGGCATCAGGGATTAATCTGGAACCTTCGATGACTCAGGTATAAAAGCCGACGCGTTTCGCCGCTGATCAGATTTTCGACGATCGCCGACTGTGTTCGCCGCTATCGTTGTGCTTTGAGTGTACCTTGCTTTTGTGGGCACAGGTTCGCCCAATAAACAACCAGTTTCGTTGTACACAGTTTTACGACTGTTTTCTTCAGCGTCACTACTACGTGACATCTGGTGGAGGTGCTTTTGTGTCCATGCAGCGGACGCCCCCGCAAAGCCGCGACCCAAGCCCGAAACCGGAGGACGAGACCAACGTCGCCAAGGACCAGCGAGCTAGCCGTAGGCAGCAAGGTCTTTTGCCAGAATACGGACTTCTTCCCGAGAAGACCACAGCGATCAAGGCCAAGTCAACGACCTCAATGGTAGCCCCAGCGTCCCCCATCCTGCTGCAGCAACCTCGGGAGCCACCGACCTTCCGTGGATCATCAGCTGAAGACCCTGAAACATGGCTGGAGACGTACGAGAGGACCGCGACATTCAACAAATGGAGCGACGATGACAAGCTGCGCCATGTCTATTTTTCGTTGGATGACGCTGCTCGGACATGGTTTGAGAACAGGGAGACCACCCTGGTGACTTGGGACCTATTTCGCGAGAACTTCGTCAGGACCTTCACGAGTGTCGTACGAAAAGAAAGGGCTGAAGTTCTCCTGGAAACCAGAGTTCAATTGCCGAACGAGAGCATCGCGATCTTCACGGAGGAGATGACTCGCCTCTTCCGCCACGCCGACCCCGACATGTCTGAAGAAAAGAAAGTTAGGTTCTTGATGCGGGGCGTCAAAGAGCATCTATTCACTGGATTGATGCGCAACCCGCCCAAGACTGTGGCAGAATTTGTTTCGGAGGCGACAACGATCGAGAAGACGCTTGAAATGCGAGCCAGACAATACAACCGCCGTGCGCTGACAAACTACGCCGAAGCTCAAGCTCTAGGCGCCGACGACCTGCACGAGACGATCAGAGCTGTTGTACGGGAAGAACTACAGAAATTATTCCCAAGGTCGCAGCCTCAGGTGGCTTCAATCGCCGACATAGTTAAAGAAGAGGTTCAGCGATCACTGGAAGTGCCAGAAGTTCCGGCATCGCCTCAACTACAGCCGCAAGCGATGACCTACGCCGCCGTCGCCCGTCGTCAAGGCCCCCCTCCGCGCTCGCGCCAGGGCCCCGTAACGCCGCAGTTCCGTCGTCCACCGCCGCCGCCGCCAGCACGCCCACCCGTCGCCCAGCGCAGCTACCAGCGGAAGACGGACATTTGGCGCGCCCCCGACCACCGCCCGCTCTGCTATCACTGCGGGGAAGTCGGCCATGTCTACCGCCGATGCCCATACCGCGAGATGGGCCTACGAGGGTTCGCCGTCAACGCGCCACGTCCACAGCTTGGCGAGCGACCACGCGACATCGCTGACTACCTCGCCGGAGCCCAATGGCAACCACGACGACCCTCACGCTCGCCGTCACCAGGACGTTACCTGTCGCCGCAGCGCCGACCATACACTGGCCCAGCGCGGGGCCGGTCCGTGAGCCCCTATCCGGGAAACTAAAGGCAGCAACCGATGGAGGTGCGGTTGCTGTACGACGAAATACCGAAGATCCTCCGCCGCCACCGACGACGACAACTCAGCAATCATCACAACGAGGTACCAGCACACCACCTAGCAAGAGCCTTGACGACAACACTTCGCCGCCGAAAGAAGACCTACCGACGCGACGTAGCAGCAGCGAAGCAAGCCGACGTAGCCGTGATCCGACGCCACGACTTAACCGCAACGCCAGACGACGGTCTACCGACTTAGACGTGGTAATCGATGGTCATAGCGTCACCGCTCTCGTCGACACTGGAGCTGACTATTCCGTCTTCAGTGGCCCGTTCGCCGCCAAGTTGAAGAAAGTGAGGACGGCCTGGCAAGGACCTGATATCCGGACAGCGGGAGGCCACCTAATAACGCCGGCTGGAATCTGCACAGCGCGAGTCACGGTTAACAATCGCACTTACCCGGCGAGCTTCGTAATCATGCAGCACTGCTCCAGGGACGTCATCCTAGGCATGGACTTTCTAAACCAACATGGTGCAGTCATTGATTTAAGGTCCAAGTCAATAACGCTTTCAACGCACAACGCGATACCACCGGATACAGACATCAGTTACCATGCGTTGAATGTGCTAGAAGAACAAGTCACCGTTCCGCCTCGCTCCAGTGTAATGATTTCCGTCGGTGCCGAAGTGCCTGCAGATATGGAGGGCGTCATCGAGGGCGATCATCACTTACTGCTCGATCGTGAAATTTGCGTCGCTAGAGGCATAGCTAAGCTACGTGAAGGCAAAGCAAGAGTGATGCTCACGAACTTCAGCGACGAATACAAGCACATTAACAAAGGCACAACGGTCGCCTACATCGAGGAAATAGTACAAGCCGGCAGTGCTTTTGCCTTCACGGATTCTAGTGCACCTGCAACGAAGACTGTAGTACTTGAACCAACTTTCGACGTCAATCAGAACCTTCCTTGGCATAAGAAAGAACAGCTAAAAGCTCTGCTCCTGCAATACAAGGACTGCTTCTCGTCGTCGTCAAAAGTTCGACAAACCCCGGTCGCCAAGCACCGCATCATAACCGACGAATATGTCCGCCCACTCCGTCAGAGCCCGTACCGAGTTTCGGCGCGCGAACGCGAGGCCATAAGGCAACAAGTCGACGAAATGCTACGCGACGACATCGTCCAGCCGTCCAAGAGTCCGTGGGCGTCCCCCGTGGTGTTAGTGAAGAAGAAGGATGGAACCCTACGTTTCTGCGTCGATTATCGTCGCCTCAACAAAATCACGAAGAAGGACGTATACCCTCTCCCACGGATTGACGACGCCTTGGATCGACTCTACAACGCAAAGTATTTTTCGTCGATGGACCTCAAAACCGGCTATTGGCAAATCGAAGTCGACGAGAGAGACCGGGAGAAGACTGCCTTTATAACACCAGACGGACTGTTCGAGTTCAAGGTCATGCCGTTTGGTCTTTGTTCGGCACCTGCGACTTTCCAACGGGTCATGGATACAGTACTGGCAGGCTTGAAGTGGCAGACTTGCCTCGTCTATTTGGACGACGTCGTTGTGTTTGCCTCAAGCTTCGAGGAACACCTCCGGCGCCTTGAAACAGTTCTTCAAGCTATCAAGACCTCCGGACTCACGTTGAAGCCAGAAAAGTGCCGCTTCGCATACGAGGAGCTCTTGTTTTTGGGCCATGTCATCAACAAGTCTGGAGTGTGCCCTGACCCACAGAAAACGGCGGCCATCACTGACTTTCCTCCGCCCGCCGACAAGAAGGCAGTGCGTAGATTTCTTGGCCTGTGCGCCTATTACAGGCGCTTCGTCAAGGATTTTTCACGGATCGCCGAGCCACTGACATACCTCACGAAGGCCGACGTCGAGTTCAAGTGGGAGACGCCGCAAATCGAAGCATTTGAAGAACTGAAGCGACGCCTGCAATCGCCGCCCATTCTTGCGCATTTCGACGAAAACGCCGATACCGAAGTCCACACCGACGCAAGCAGCGTAGGACTCGGCGCCGTGCTTGTGCAGCGGACTGACGGACTAGAAAGGGTTGTAAGTTACGCTAGCCGGTCGCTATCGAAGGCGGAATCAAATTATTCCACAACAGAAAAGGAGTGCCTCGCCATCATCTGGGCGACATCAAAGTTTCGCCCCTACCTCTATGGCAGGCCCTTCAAAGTTGTAAGCGACCACCACGCCTTGTGTTGGCTAGCTAACTTGAAGGATCCTTCAGGTCGCCTCGCACGATGGAGTCTGAGACTTCAAGCATTCGACATCACCGTCGTCTACAAGTCCGGCCGAAAGCACTCTGACGCCGACTGCTTGTCTCGCGCCCCCGTCGAACCGCCGCCACAGGACGACCAGGATGACGACACTTTCTTGGGACCCATCAGTGCCGACGAATTCGCTGAACAACAGCGAGCCGACCCGGAACTAAGGAGCCTTGTAGACTACCTAGAAGGCAAGACCGTCACTGTGCCGAAGGTGTTCAGGCGAGGATTGGCGTCGTTTTTCTTGCAAAACGACATTCTCCTAAAGAAGAACTTTTCGCCTCTCCGAGCCAACTACCTCCTCGTGGTACCCTCAGCGTTGCGTCCAGAGGTTCTGCAAGCTCTTCATGACGACCCAACGGCTGGACATCTCGGTTTTTCCCGCACGCTCGCGAGGATACAAGAAAAATACTACTGGCCTCGCCTCTCTGCCGACGTCGCCCATTACGTAAGGACATGCCGAGACTGTCAGCGACGCAAAACACCGCCGACAAGGCCAGCCGGACTTCTACAGCCGATCGAACCACCTCGCCGACCATTCCAGCAGATCGGGATGGACTTACTTGGGCCTTTTCCGACGTCGACGTCCGGGAATAAATGGATCGTCGTAGCTACGGACTACCTCACCCGCTACGCCGAAACAAAAGCCTTGCCCAAAGGCAGTGCCGCCGAAGTAGCGCGATTCTTTGTTGAGAACATTCTCCTGCGTCACGGTGCTCCAGAAGTCCTCATCACCGACAGAGGCACGGCCTTTACGGCAGAACTAACTCAAGCCATCCTGCGATACAGCCAGACAAGCCATCGCCGGACCACCGCCTACCACCCGCAGACGAATGGCCTCACCGAGCGCCTAAATAAGACCATCGCCGACATGCTGGCAATGTACGTCGACGTCGAACACAAGACGTGGGATGCCATCCTTCCGTACGTGACCTTCGCATACAACACGGCCGTGCAAGAAACGACGCACATGGCGCCGTTCAACCTGGTCTACGGAAGGAACCCGGCAACGACGCTTGACGCCATGCTACCGGACGTCACCGACGAAGAAAATCTCGACGTTGCCACCTATTTGCAGCGTGCCGAAGAAGGTCGACAGCTCGCCCGACTGCGCATCAAGAACCAGCAGAGGACCGACAGCCGACACTACAACCTTCGACGACGCTACGTCGAGTACCAGCCCGGTGACCGTGTTTGGGTCTGGACTCCGATACGCCGACGAGGACTTAGCGAGAAGCTGTTACGTCGCTATTTCGGACCATATAAGATCACCCGACGTATTGGCGCACTGGACTATGAGGTCGTGCCAGACGGCATTTCGCAATCACAGCGGCGCCGGGCACGACCTGAAGTCATCCACGTGGTGCGTCTTAAGCCTTTCTACGCCCGCTGACAAACTTAGGTACTTTGCTACTTTGTTATTGTTTTTTGTTATTTTGTTTATTACGCATGGTTTTGTTTTCGCTTTCGTGTTTGTTTGTAGCATCGGGACGATGCTTTTTAAGGGGAGGGTATTGACACGTACACATGTTTATCTTTCACCGGTGGCCGCTTTCAACATTGGCTGACAAATGTTAAACGTTATCGCTCGGCGCAGGACGCGCCTGCATTGGAAGCTTCTCGGACGTTATCAATGCTTCTATCCGTCGTCTGTGGTCACCGACGCCCATGTAATCTGATTGTATGAGCGACGCGAATTGTCTAGAACTTTCTGGAAGACACGCGGGCATCAGGGATTAATCTGGAACCTTCGATGACTCAGGTATAAAAGCCGACGCGTTTCGCCGCTGATCAGATTTTCGACGATCGCCGACTGTGTTCGCCGCTATCGTTGTGCTTTGAGTGTACCTTGCTTTTGTGGGCACAGGTTCGCCCAATAAACAACCAGTTTCGTTGTACACAGTTTTACGACTGCTTTCTTCAGCGTCACTACTACGTGACAATACGTGGCGCGCCACAGGGCAAGCTAGGAGTCCTAGTCGAGCAAGACTCACCTCTTTCACGGGAGCGACTCGAGACTTACACAAGACGAGGCTGGAATGCGTCGTTTTCTCGGTGTCAGTGGTAACAACGTAGCGGATGGCACCGTCAGCTTTTTTTTACTTGTGTCAGCAAAGAAGCTAATGGTGTTTTTCATGTCCGATCCACTGATACCCTTGATAATAAAAGCAAATAAATAGCTCACTCAGAGAAATAAAAGAAAATTGTGGTTGGTCCCTCTTTCATGGGAATTGGTATAACAGGACAGTGAAACGTGTTGCATGTTTGCTTCGTGAACTCGTGGTCCGCTGCAGCGAAAGGCGCACGATTTGCGGGCCGCCGACCGTGTTGCAGGTTTGCGAGCGCCGTCCTGCTGACGAGTGGCTTCGGCCAAGGTTCGAGCATTCTGGTTTCGGCTCCGTAGTGGCTACGGCAGCCAGTCGAGTTGCGACGTGCTCAGTTACAGGAATGCCAGTGGCAGAGTTCGCACCATGCGCCGCGAACGCGCTAAGTCATTCTACTTCACGCTGGCGTGTCTCTCGCCGGAGCAAAGCGAGATTCGCCTGGCGACGTCGTTGCCTTTCTGCGCCGTTTAGCCCAGCAGTTGTCTTAGGTGGTGCCATCGCAAGCGAAGCCGTAGGCGATGCACTGCTGATGCACGTTGAAGCCGCAATCCGTGCCGCAGGCTAATCGACGCGAAATCCAAACCATGTGCGGTAACTACCTACACGAGGCCACAGGCTCTGGCGGTCAGGGAGGAAGGAACATGCTGGCGCTGCAATTGTTAAGCCGCCATGGTAATAATGGGAAGTACGTGGATTTGTCTGATCTTCGTGCTTGTGGATTTAGACGTTATTACGACTTTGTTTATAGCACTTTATATTCCTTCATTGCCGTCAATTTCAGATGGATGGATGGATGGATGAATGGATGAGAAACTTTATTACGGTCCTTTAGGGCGCGCGTTAGAGCGCAGCGGGCCACTCCCACGTCGGGACAGAGAGGCAAACCCTATCCTCCACGTCGCGGGCCCGTTGGACAGTCCATAACTGTTCTTCGAGGTTGGAGCTGCGTAGAACCGCATCCCAGCGATAAGTGTTGCTTTCATCGCCGCATAACGCGGGACACCGCCAGAGCATGTGCTCTAAGTTCACTAAGTCATCGCATAGTGCACATGCATTTGTCGTCTGAATTTCGGAGTAAATCTTGTGATGAAGTAGGGGGTTTTGGTATGCTCCCGTCTGTAGAAGCCTTAGTGCTATAGCCTGAGGTCCATTGAGTTTACAATGTGAGAGGGGGTAGATCCTCCGAGCGAAGTAAAAACCCTTAACCTTGCACTCGGCCGCGCAACGCTTGAAACAGCGAAGCTGGGCGATCGTAGCCCAGCATTTTCCGGAAGTGCGCGCGAACTTTTCATCTTATCCATGATGACCGAAGATTAAATGTTCGTGAAGTGGCGGAGTTGGTTAACTTGGATAGGGAAGCTGTTCGACGCATTTTACCTGACGAATTACACAAGAGGAAGATTTGCGCGAAGGTTGTTCCAAAAGTTCTGTCCAATGACCAAAAACAGTGCCATAAAGATGTGTGTGTGTGTGGACATGTTAGAACGCATTGCAAACAAGCCACATTTGTTGGAATCTGTTGTAACATGTGATGAGACATGGATTTTTACCTATGACCCAGAAAGTAAGTGCCAGTCGATGCAGTGGAAGTCTCCAGGGTCCCCAAAACCCAAAACAGCACCCATGTCAAAATCAACATTCAAGGCAATGTTAATTGTCTTCTTCGACATTAATGGAATTGTAATGATTGAGTGGGTTTCCAGTGGTCAGACTGTTAATCAACATTACTACATTGAAGTACTAAAAACACTTCGTGAAAAAATTTGGAAAAAAGGCCACAGTTGGCCAGGAAACAGCCAGGGCAATGCACCCGCTCACACGGCCCTGGCTGTCAAGCAGTTTCTGACCCGCAAAAACATTACTGTTATGGGGCATCCTCCTTATTTACTTAATTTGGCTCCATGCGACTTTTTTTTATTTCCCAAAATTAAATTTTGCTTAAAGGGAAGCCATTTTACCTCAGTTGAAGAGGTTCAGGCAAAAACGGAGAATATCCGTAAGGGCCTTCCAAAAACCTTGTTCCAAAACTGTTACCAGCAATGGCAGCACCACATGCAGAAGTGTGTGAATGTGAATGCTGAAGGGGACTACCTTGAAGGTGAGAATGTCACGGAGAACTGATTCTGTAAGTACAATTATTTATTGGACCAGTCTCGTTTTTTTTGTGTGTGTGTCACACGTCGTACATGCAGGTATTGCATTGTTCAAGGGTAAATATACAGAAGCTGCACCGAGTCGTCGCAGTATTTGTATGGGCTTCAAATTGGGGACGATGCAGTCTCACGAATTTGTTCAGACGAGTTAAGGACGGAGGTCTAGCAATGACGCACCTCTTTATAAGACAGGTCATAAACCGGTTCTTATTTTTCCGAGGCTTAAGCGATCCTTTCCAGACCACGGTGTGCCAAGTGAAGCTAAGGAGCGCATTACCTGGCTATGTAGTTTGTACAGAGAATATGCGTGGTCCTGTATGTGGTTTTCTTAAGGAAGTTATTTTAAGTGTACGGTTCTTGTCCGTTAGATTTTCGAATGAATACCTTTTTTTCAGTGAAACGGAAAAAAACTATAGAAAGATGTATGTGATGTAGTTCTCCCTGTTCCATGGTACAGGATCATACACAGTGTAGGCCAAGGGCAAGACGTGCTTAAGCGAGTAAAAAGAATGCAATTAAGTAACACAAGGGACCAAGTGTTTCTTTTTTAAGCTTCACACTGGTACATTGCCTGCAAAACCTTTTTTTAGAAGATCATGGTTTATCATTACCCTGGGGGTCACATTGATTTATCTGTAAGAAGCCAGGAACTATAGATCATGTATTTCTACACTGTTGGGAGGGTGCCTACTTTTGGGATGTACTTCAAAGAACTATCAAGAAAGATTTTCCATTAGATCCACAGGGTATTAGATACTTACCGATAGAAAACGAAGATGGACTGCCGTTTGACCTTATTATGCTAATTGGCCTTCACTGCCTTAGGCGCTCCCGTATGGCGTGGTATGATTACGAGCCGGATGCTCGGCCCGCACGAATGTATTTTCGAGAATGCATGTCCAGATTTGTATAAGTTCAGAAAGCACAAGAATCTGTACCTGCGTGGCTGTCTAGGGTGGAACCCTTGACCTCGCTCAAATAATTCTAATATAGTCAGCCCCGGAAGGCTGACACTAGGTGTTGAAAATTTACTTTTTTATCTTGTTTTCCCAACTACTAGCTGTTCTTTCACATGGTGTTACACCACAGGCAATAAAGAAGAAAAAAAAGGAGCGTCCGTGCCATAATGGTTCAATATCGGGCTTCTCTGCTAGAGGTCCTGTGTTCTAATCCTGCCATCCAAGAATTATTTATTGTATAATCATTGTATGAAACGCGCATGAGGCTACACTTAGTTCTTTATTCTATGGCTACACCGCGTTGGACCATCCGCTGCGCTGTGTCCGAACGTTAGCGGCGATCGTTAGTCGGCGCTCGTTAGTGTCACGATGCAGTACTTAATTAGCTTTACCGCTTCTAGATGGCGGCGCCGAAGCCGACGTCACATCCGTTACATCCGTTGCAGGAAATCAGTCGTGAAACCGGGAATAAAAACACTAATTCGTGTTAAAAGTTGGAGGACGCTCAAGCTTCGCCTTTAAGAGTTGAACGCGATAGGATTCAAAGATCCCTGACTGCTTCTCATGCTTCTCTGCAACTGCAGCCTGCAGCTTATATTACCGTAATGTTTACCGGGAAAAGCTGGCGGCGAACCCTATGCACGAAGGCAAGCTTTCTGCTAGAAACACCGCCTCTTGCGTGGGCCGATCCCGTAGTACACAGCTGCGCCCCCCCCCCCCCCAAAAAAAAAGTATCATTTTCAGCTTTCTGTTATTGTTTCGCACTTTTAATATTGCAACGTGGCGAGTCGCTGCGGTGATTCCGTCGTGGACTGTTGATGGGGAAGGTCGTCGACGAAGTAAAGGAGTGTGGCGGCCAGGAATTGTCGAAGTTACGACTTTCGGTGCCATAGGACGTTGGCTGCAACTCGTACCACCTCGGTGTCCAATGACGTTGCCGACAGAATCGAGGGATGTGTCCTGTGGCACCGCAGGTATAACAGACGGGAGGCTCGCGGCTAACTTTCGGGTAGGATGGGTATGTCCGTGGCTCCGAGTAGGCCATTGCTGAACAACGGGCATAAACCTCAGCACGCTCGTTGCCGGTTTCCCGGAGATAGTTCTGTTGCGTTCTCATTGGCCTTCTCTAGCGGTACTCCTCGACAATCGTTGCAGTGATGGAAAGGGGAGCTGGTGTAAGATTGTACAGATGTTGACCATCACGGAACTCAGTGTTCAATTCCGTGCAACGACAGAGCTCCTCTCTAACACTCTGTTAGAGGAAGGATAGAGGATAGGATACAAGACAGGATAGAGGAAGAGGAGAACGACGAGCTATGCACTGGCAGCCACGGCTACATTTAGGTGGCGACATCGTGGTGACCTCTTATTCATCCTGGTCTTCATCTCTAAATAAACATCGATCATCCGTAACAGTTTTTGGTGGAAGGTGCTAGGTACCCCCGACCACCACGCAACACGGACAACAAGGTTCTCCAACCTCCTGATCTGTGTCGAAGCCGCCGAATCGCCAGATTACCCCCATTACTTCCGGTGTTTGAGATGTCTCACACCAAAGCCAACACTCGCACCGAACCAGCGGCATCTTCGACCCAAACGAAGGCTAGTCCGTGGCAGTGCCAACGCCTGGTAGGTCCTCGCACATTCGGAGGGCAGCCCGCCGAGGACATCGAAGAATGGCTTAACCACTACAAACGGGGAAGCAAGCCCTATTGCTGGGACAGCGTAACGCGACTCTCAAACGTAGTCTTCTTTCTGATGGACATGGCGCTCGTGTGGTTCGATAACCACGAGGAAACTCAGACCACGTGGGATCGTTTCATATCCGAAATCAAGGACCGTTTCGGCGATTCTGTCGCAAAGAAGAAGCAGGCAGAGCAAAGGCTCCTTCAAAGAGCTCAAGTACCGGACGAGAGGTCCACGACCTACATCGAAAACGTACTCAAGCTATGCAGAACGGTTGATTCTCGTATGTCAGAGGAGGACAAAGTTGGCCATTTGTTGATGGGAATCGCGGAGGACGTTATCAAATTCATCTTTGGTAAACAGAACCTTAGCTCAGTCGCCGACGTAATACGTCGTTGTCGTACCTTTGAGGCTCTCAAACTGCGCCGCATAACCCCATAGTTTGGCCGGCTAGCAAACGTCTAGCCATCAGAGAGATGGAAGAACGCCAACATTATACTAATCCATAAGAAGGGAGAAGTTAAAGAATTGAAAAATTATAGACCCATTACCTTGACTTTAGCCAACAGGCTAGCTTCAGGAAGGCATGTTCCACGATTGATTATATCCATGTAATCAATCAGATAATCGAGAAATCTGCGGAGTACAATCAACCTCTTTATATGGGTTTCATAGATTATATTTCATAGATTTCATTCAGTATAGGTACCACCAGTCATAGAGGCATCGCGTAATCAAGGAGTACAGGAGGCGTACTAGAATATCTTCGCAAACATCTACGAGGATTCCACAGCTACCTTGGTTCTCCCCAAGAAAAGTAGAAAGTTACCTATCAAGAAAGGGGTCAGGCAAGCAGACACAATCTCTCCAGTGCTATTCACTGTATACATATGCTTAGAAGAAATATTCAAGCTCTTAGACTGGGAAGGCTTAGGAGTGAGAATCAACGGCGAATATATCAGCAACCTTCGGTTTGCAAATGACATTGTCCTATTCAGCAACAATGGAAACGAGCAATTTACGACTTCGGAGAGGAAGACACGTCCTCTATCACTCAAAAGTTCGCGAGGTGCACCGTGACGGAGAATAAAGTTTTTCAGGAGGAAGGATGCTATATCACGAGCGGTGGCAGCAAGCAGAGCGGCTGTTTCTGCGTATCTCGTCAAATGGTCGATGGCGACGACTCTCCAGCGGTTTCCGGAAGCCGTGCTCGGCAGGGGTCCATACAGGTCATTGCCAATGTGATCGAAGGGCCTGGCCGGACACGGGATTGGCTGGAGTGGACCAGAGACATGCTGAGCAGGAATCTTGCGGCGTTGGCACTGAGGGCACGACCGAATGTACTTGCACACAAAGGTGTACATGCCACGCCAATAAAACCTGGAGCGAAGCCGGGTGTACGTCTTGAAGACACCCGCATGTGCACACTGGGGGTCAGTATGGAAGGCCGAACATATTGCACCACGAAGATGTCGAGGTATGACCAGCAACCACTTGCGGACGTCAGAGACGTAATTCCGGCGATAGAGAAGTCCATCCCGAATTTCGAAGTGAGATGCTTGACGGCGCAAAGCTCGAGAAGGTGGAGGAACAGTCGAAGGATTTGAAAGGAAGCGGATAAGAGCACTAATCCAGGCATCCTTGCGTTGCTCCGAAGCCATGTCGCAGCCTGCTGGGAACAAAAGCACTTCGTCAACGGCAGAGAGGCAGGCATCACTTTCGGTTGACACGGGCGAACGGGAAAGCGCGTCGGCATCAGTGTGGCGGCGGCCAGACCTGTAGACAACGCGCACGTCGAAATCTTGCAACCGCAAAGCCCAGCGAGCTAATCGACCAGAGGGATCCTTCAACGTGGACAGCCAACAAAGTGAATGGTGATCTGTAGTCACGTCGAAGGGGCGGCCATAGAGGTAGGGTCGAAATTTACCAAGTGCCCAGATTATGGCCAAGCATTCCTTCTCCGTAACGGAATAATTCTTCTCGGCTTTGGTGAGGGTGCGGCTTGCATATGCAACGACGTACTCGTCGAATCCAGATTTGCGCTGCGCGAGCACAGCGCCGAGTCCGACACCGCTGGCGTCGGTGTGTACTTCGGTCGGAGCTGTCGGGTCGAAGTGACGCGGTATAGGCGGCGAGGTCAGTAGTCGACGCAACTCTTCGAAGGCATCGTCACAAGCGGGCGACCAGGCGTAATCGTTCAAGTCGCTCCGTAGAAGCTGATTCAAGGGAGCGGTGATGGACGCAAAATTCCGAAAGAAGCGGCGAAAGTAAGAACACAGGCCAAGAAAGCTGCGAAGTTCTCTTACGGAGGAAGGTTTTGGAAAATCAGCAACTGCACGGAGCTTGGCGGCGTCAGGAAGAATACCGTCTTTAGATACTACATGGCCAATGATGGTGAGCTGACTTGCGCCAAAGTGGCATTTCTTCAGGTTGAGCTGAAGGCCGGCGGAAGTTAGGCACTGTAACACTTCCTCCAGCCTACAGAGATGGGTGGGAAAATCGGGCGACAAAATAACCACATCATCTAAGTAGCACAGACACGTTTTCCACTTGAGACCACGCAAAAGGTTGTCCATCATACGTTAAAATGTTGCGGGGGCGTTGCAAAGCCCGAAAGGCATAACACGAAATTCATATAGGCCATCTGGTGTTACAAAGGCCGTTTTAGGTTGGTCTTCGGGTGCCATGGGGACTTGCCAATAGCCGCTTCGTAAGTCGATGGAAGAGAAGAACTCCGCGTCTTGGAGACAGTCAAGGGCATCGTCAATTCTCGGAAGAGGGCAAACATCTTTACGAGTTATTTTGTTAAGACGACGGTAATCGACACAGAATCGAATCGATCCATCCTTCTTCTTAACAAGAACAACGGGAGATGCCCAGGGGCTATCCGAAGGCTGAATGACGCCGCGCTTGAGCATTTCAGCTACTTGATCATCGATAACACGGCGCTCTGTCGCGGATACACGATATGGTCTTTGTCGTAGTGGCGCACTGGTACCCGTGTCGATGCGATGACAAATAGTTGACGTGTGGCCCAAGGGAACATGCTGGCAGTCGAAAGACGAACGGAACTTGTCGAGAAGGCGTAGAAGCTGGGCGCGTTGGGAAACAGTCAACGTGTCGGCAATGGAGCCATGTAAAACATCGGGCAAAGTTGGCTCCTGCGCGGGGTTACAGGCCACTCCGGCGACCTCATGAGTGGTGATGGAACCAGTTGGCATGTCAATGAAGGCAGCAGGGTCGACACACTGGACGCGGCCAACGCACTCCCCACGAAGCAAAGTGAGAGGACAGGACAATCGGTTGGCGACGAGCAGTCTGCTGACACCGGCATGAACGTCCAAAAGAGCGAAAGGCAGCGGGGAACATTTGCGTCGAGCGAAAATTGCAGATGGCGTAAAAAGGGCGCTGGCACCATCAACAATGTTGCATGACATCGTGGCAAGGGCAGACGAGTGCGGTGGAATTGTAACGTCTTCGGCAACAAATACTTTATCTTCAGGTTCACGAGCGTCAAGGAGTGGGGCATGACACAGTGTTTGAAATTCCACTGCAGCACGAGAACAGTCGACGACGGCCTTATTAGCGGAAAGGAAGTCCCAGCCCAAAATAAGATCGTGCGAACAAGAACACCGCACCAAAGATTTGACGATGTAGAGGAGGCCGTTGATCACAACGCGAGATGTACACGCAGCTGCAGGTGTGATGCGGTCGGCGCTTGCAGTACGAGGTGATACGTTTGATAGGGGCGTCGTAACTTTTCTGAGCGAACGGCAAAGATGGGCACTAATAACTGAAACTATGGCACCAGTGTCAACGAGAGCGAGTGCAGCGACGCCGTCCACATGTACATCAATAACATTAGTCGGAGAAGGGAGAGGCCTTGGTCTGTTCTTGGGTGACGCAGTTCTTGCCTCTGGAACTGCGGCGATTAGTTTTCCCGTTCAGGCGTAGAAGGACGACGACGCATCGGCGAAAGCAAGCGGCGTCGAGGCGATTGCGAACGGCGGTCAACAAGAGGGCGGTGGTCGGAGTAGGAAGACATCGGGCCAGGGTTCTGAGACGCGGAGGATGACGGGTATGGGGAAATGTATGGTTCAGTGTCGAAGCTACGGCGGTAGGATGGTGCACGGCGACGGCAAAATCGTGAATTATGGCCCGGTAGACCACACGCAAAACATATTGGCCGGTTGTCAGGAGTGCGCCATTGTCCACTGCTGTGTGGGTTAAAAAAAATAAATTATGGGGTTTTACGTGCCAAAACCAGTTCTGATTATGAGGCACGCCGTAGTGGGGGACTCCGGTAATTTAGACCACATGGGGTTCTTTAACGTGCACCTAAATCTAAGTACACCTAAATCTAAGCTGTGTGGGTACCGCGGCTGAACGAACTGAGGAGCTGGACGCAGTGGCACGGCTGATGGGCATGGCGCAAAGGCCTGAGGTGGTGGCCGCGCGAGAGCCTCGGCATAGCTGAGAGGTGCAGTCACCTCGGGAAAAGCAACGGGAGTAGGCATCGGAGGAGTCTCGCGGGCAGAAGGGAGAGCTGCGAAAACTTGCTCGTGGATGACCTGGCGAAGGTTGGCCGTCAAAGGCGAGGGTGGTGGCGTGGTTGAGGACAGCAGCGAAAGCTGACGAGCAATCTCAGCACGGACGAACTCCTTTATCTGGCCAAGCAGGGAGTCCATCTCGGGAGCCGCGGTCATGCTCACGAGGGTTTCGTCGGACACAGGTGGGCGCCGCGTCAGAAAACGCTGTCTGCAGAGCTCGTCGAAACTCTGGCAAAGCTCAATGACCTGAGGAACAGTGCCTGGGTTTTTGGACAGCAGCATATGAAAGGCATCGGCGGAAATGCCCTTCATGATGTGACGTCCGCCTCCGCCATCGTCAGGTTGACACGCTGG
The DNA here is from genome assembly GCF_013339745.2 of Dermacentor silvarum. Lineage (NCBI taxonomy): Eukaryota > Metazoa > Arthropoda > Arachnida > Ixodida > Ixodidae > Dermacentor > Dermacentor silvarum. The sequence goes on along the minus strand of NC_051164.1, from coordinate 18,735,743 downwards.
CAGAGGTCGACGATGTCCTCTATGTAGCTGGTGAACGTTTCACCAGTTAGCTGGGATCGGCTTCGTAGGCGTTGTTCAGCGCGAAGTTTGCGCACGCCAGGGCGGCCGAAAACGTCTGAGATGCTGGTTTTGAAGCTAGCCCACGTGCGCAGATCGGCTTCGTGGTTTTTGAACCAGAGCTTGGCGACGCCCGATAAATAGAATATCGCGTTGGCTAGCTTGAAGGGATCGTCCCATTTGTTGGTGTTGCTGGCGCGTTCATACGATTCCAGCCAATCTTCAACGTCTTTCTCATCGGTGCCGCTGAAGATATCAGGATCCCGCTGACGCTTGGCACCGGCACATACGATGGCTGAAGTAACCGGTGGGGATGTCGGGCTGGGGTCGTCAGGCATGGCGGACGGCAGAGTTCGGGTGCGTAATTCCAGGTTGGGGGAAAGCCGCAGCACCTCCACCAGCATATAATATGAATACAGAACAAGAGAACAGCAGGCAGCGTGTCTAAACCAGAGCAGCTCAGGCAATCTCGAGCTCGCGCCTCCCGGCTATGTGGCTGCAGCGCCGGTCATTCCTCTTCACTACACAGCAAATGATTGAGGACCTTAATCGAGAAAGTGTAAGAATTGAGTTGAAGATGAACATGCAGAAGACAAAGATAATGTTCAATAGCCTGGCAAGGGAACAAGAATTCAGGATCGCCAGTCAGCCTCTAGAGGCTGTAAAGGAGCACGTTTATCTATGTCAATTACTCACAGGGGGCCTTGATCACGAGAAAGAAATTTACAGAAGAATAAAATTGGGTTGGAGTGCATACGGCAGGCATTACCAAATCCTGACTGGGAGCTTACCACTGTCGTTGAAAAGAAAAGTGTACAATCATTGCATTCTACCGGTGCTAACATATGGGGCAGAAACTTGGAGGTTAACAAAGAAGCTCGAGAACAAGTTAAGGACCGCACAAAGAGCGATGGAACGAAAAATGTTAGGCCTAACGTTAACAGACAGGAAGATAGCGGTGTGGATCAGAGAACAAACGGGGATAGCCGATATTTTAGTTGATATTAAGCGGGGGAAATGGAGCTGGGCAGGCCATGTAATGCGTAGGATGGATAACCGGTGCTCCATTAGAGTTACATAATGGATACCAAGAGAAGGGAAGCGCAGTCGAGGACGGCAGAAAACTAGGTAGGGTGAAGAAGTCAGGAAATTTGCAGGCGCAAGTTGGAATCAGCTAGCGCAAGACAGGGGTAATTGGAGATCACAGGGAGAGGCCTTCGTCCTGCAGGGGACATAAATATAGGCTGATGCTGATGATGCTACGTGTAGCTGATGCCCAAGACAATTTACCATTTATTTACACAGAAGCAAACGGAGTCCAAGATGGCGGCGCTATATCAAGCGGGAACACGTCATCTTCCTCCACTTCAGTGCAGCCACACTGTGGCGGCTGTTCCGTATCGGCACCCCCGGCAGTAGAAGCACCGTCACAGTGCTTAAACTACACATCCGTGGTGAAAGGTGTGTGATACGGCTTTAGTCTCGTTACGTGAACGATGTCACTTGCAGCTGACGACGACGCTGAGGGGTCGGCGGGGGTGATTTCATACGTGACATCGGTCACCTGTCGCACCACACGGTATATGGACCAGTGGAACGCGACAGCAGCTTTTCGGAAAGACGGCGCTTGTGTGACCAGAGAAGCACCAGAGAGCCCGCAGAAAAGTGCACGTCGCGATGGTGGCAATCATAGAGGCGTCTCTGATGCGCCTGTGAGGCCTCTATACGGGTGCGGCCGAGCTGCCGCGCGTGATCGGCGCGTGCAATCGCGCCGCGGGCGTATTCAGTGGCTGAACGTGCGGGCGAGGGCAGCAAGATGCCCAAGGGCAACGCAGGTTCTCGGCCATATAGGAGACAGAATGGTGAATAGCCAGCGGTGTCGTGACGCGATGAATTAGACGCGAACGTCAAATATGGTAAATGAAGATCCCAGTCGCGGTGGTCGGCCGCAACGTACTTCGAAAGCCTGTTAGTGATGGTCCGGTTGAGGCGCTCCGTGAGGCCGTTGGTCTGTGGGTGGTAGGACGTGCTGAATTTGTGCTTTGTCGAGGAGGAGCGGATGATGTCCTCAACGACTGCCACGAGAAAGCTACGACCACAGTCAGTAATTGGCGTGGAGCATTGTGCACTAAAATAATATTGTAGAGTAGAAAGTCAGCGACGTCACTTTAGCGCAACTTGTCGGGAGGGCTCTTGTGAGTGCGTTCCGCGTAGCGTTATCGGTATAGCGAATGCGACCATTTATTTCCGGAGCCCGAGTGAGGGAGTGGCCCAAGAAGGTCTAGACCAACGCGGAAAAAGGGTTTGGGCGGGACGTCGATTGGCTGGAGACATCCAGCTGGAAGCGTGGAGGGCTTCTTGCGGCGCTGACAGGGCTCACAAGCGGCAACGTAACGCCGCATGGAGCGGGCAAGACCCGACCAAAAGAAGCGACGTCGTACATGTTCGTATGTGTGCGAGCGTCGAGGGAGCGTCGTGAAGGTGGCAGAGGACAGTCGAACGCAGGTGTGGTGGGATGACGAGCAGAAGGACAGAGCCGTGGGGATCAAAATTACGGTAGTTTAATGTACCCGCTTTGAGGAGAAACATCCGGAGAGAGGCGTCACCAGACGTTGACTCCAGCCGGTCGATGAGGGCCCGTAACGAAAGATCGTGGCGTTGCTCGTTGCCGATTTGAAGCAACTGTGTCTGTGACACACAGAAAACAGAAGCGATGGCGTCTGCATCTGCCGGATCTTCCACGGGATAGCAAGACAAACAATCTGCATCCTGGTGCAAGCGTCTGATATACGATGGAGAAGGTATATTTTTGCAGGCGTAAAGCCCAGCGAGCGAGTATAAGAAGATTCAGTCTAATGAAATTTAACTTAAAAGGCATGGCCGGTCGGTGTTTTCTTTCATGAGATTTGTTTGTGGGCTGTCATTCTCAAAATCCCAAGGAATAACTTTTTCAAGAATTTCAAGACAAGGTATATGAGCAACTTTAGTGATAAAATGGTGTGGCAATATAACCCGCGTATACCGCATGTCACATAGGAAGGCGTGGCATATACATATACCTAAAAATATACGGTAATTTCCACTCGCGGGACGCCGCGGCACCGGATTTTCTGCAACACGGGGCCCTTAAGGCTATCGCGTTAAAGTGAAGTGCGGTGATCGAGGGAGCATGGTACTGGAGTTCGTCTTCCTGCTGGAATAAACGGCGGCGTAAAACGCTCTGCTCTTCGCTCTTCGGGCGTATTGTCTTTCACCGTAGTTGAAGCCTCGTCGACCAGACAACGAAGTCCTCGCACTTTACAGCCTTTGTAATAAAAAAATGCAGCCAGCTTGACACTAGCGGTGCCAAGTCTGAAGAAACAGCGGAGCTGGGTGACGTTCCTTAGCAACTAGTTGATGTAGGCTTAACGTGGCTTAACTTTGCTTTTACTAGACAAGGTTGGGCTATCAGGTCAAGGCTAGGCTATCATGGCAAAGCTGGGCGTTGACGCTTGGCTTTATTCTCACGTTCTCGGTATTCCAGATCGGCTCGCCGCCGTCGTATATATCGGCGGCTTTGTTGGCGAGGTAGGCTGGATTGGCACAAGACGGCGATTCCTTTCCCTCGTGGCTTGAAGGCGCTACTCTCGTCGGGAGCCTCTTCTTCCAGCGTAAAGGTGCGCTTAGGTCGAGCCATATCTCGATAGAGCGGTAGAGCATAGCACGCGCGCGGTGCGCGCTATGCTCGCGAGAGACGTGGCTCCTCCTCGCTCAACCAGGTTTAGCGTAGCCCACCGGAACCTTGCCAAGCTTAAACAGCGCCGCTGTTAAAAATTTCGACCTAACAAGGTTCCAAGAGTTCTTCACGCCTTTCATTAAGAATATCTTCGGACAGTTATTCTTCCGAATCAATGCGCTTTTTCCAGAGTTTTAACAGTGGAGCTGTTAGTCGAGCCTTTGCTCGCCTGCTCCAAAGAAAGGGCTTCTCTCTACGCTTAATTCCGACGCCTAGGACTCTCTACGGACTCCGCATCGCAGCTGCTCTTTCCCGGCCGGCACCGCGGCTCCGCCTTCAGGCTCCTTCTCACATTCCTGGAGGACACGGGGCTGTCGTACAAATTGCGAATGCGCCGCCTGGCTACCCCTGACAATCAAGGGCTGTGTAATCGCCTCGACCTTCTCTCTCTTTTCTTTCTTCTTTACAATCCCCGCCCCTTCCCCAAGGCGCTGAGTCGTGCTCCCTAAAGGAATGACGAAAATAAGCACCTCTTCCTCTTCACAACCACACTCTCTCTCTCAGGAGGAGAGGCGATGGTGAAAAGAGGTGTTTCTGTGCGGCGCGCCCTTTCAGATAACGAACGCGCATCGCAGCTGGGCGGCGATGCGACTGGGGGAAGACAACGAGTAGTGGGTACTCTTGAGGAAGAGGCTGCCTACTGCGAGCGTCAGCGAGAGTTGGCTCGTGAATGGGCTCGTCGCTTGCTCTCATTACTGGCACGCAAAAAAATAGCAGTGGCTTAGCTCGGCTATGCCAGGATATACGTAGCGTTCGGCCACATCGTTCAGAACCGGTAGACTTGGTGGCATGGGCGGGTAACGATACCCATTGGTAACGCTAAAGAGTGGAATCGTCTGTTAACGAGAAAGTTCTTGCACGTTGTGCAAACCCGCGCCACGGTATCACCCCACTCATGCGGCGCCGCTAAACTCAACGTTTCAAGCATGGCACTACTTACCGGCGTCAAGTCTTTCATGTGCCACAGTCTTTCACACACGTCGCACACACATCCAAACGGATTGTTTACGAAGTTCGTTTCGAAGGTCCCAGTCGCACTGACGCTTTCCCTCAGTTTCACCGTATAGTCAGTCAATCGGCGAGCCTTGACGTCATCGACGGCGTCTTGTTGTTGCTGCTGCTGAGATGGTCGGACACGTCGCTCAGCCTCCTGGCGACGCCGCTTTGCTAGACGTTCCTCTCTTTGCTCCGGTGTCTCCGCAGCACGTTTAGCCTTCTTCTCGTTCGTTTTTCCTACGCTCAACCGCTCATTGCCAGGAAACGACTTCGGGATCCGATGAGTTAAGCTTCTCAGCTCTCCTGTGCCGCTGAGCAGCAATTTCGCTCTCCATCTCCATGGCTATACCACACTGGCAAACGCCCAGCGTAAACGATCAAACGCCCAGCGCAAACGCCCGGGGTGCCAGCTATACGCCGTGTGACGTCACTGTTCCTCGCGCATGCGCAGCACAGCTCTCCAGGAGCCACGCGAAACTGCTCAACCTCGGCCAGTGTAGCTCACGCTACAAAAGGGGCGGCGCAACTTGCACGCGAAAAAAAGCACGCCAAGACACAGGGAGAAAACGCGAGATAAAAAAACACCGCATATCCACGGGGTAAATGATGATGAGTGGGCGAAGCTCCGGAGGGAATCATCGGTAAACCGTGAATCTTCCGTGTAATTCGCCCAGTCTCGCCGCACTAAATCGAACGATTGATTTCCACCAATGACACGCGCCATATGTGACGTCATTCCTATTTTATAACTGCGCCCTTCATTATAATTGCACCATCTCCCGCTTAAGGGGACGCTAGCACAAACGCGATAGAAACGTGCAGTACTCTCTAGTAAGGGGGGGAGGCCACAGCGTCTTACGCAGCCGTTTACACAGTAGTAGTGATTTTATTGAAGAAGAAAGTAACGCTTATTTCTGCTGCCCAATAGGGAGCACGGCGCAGCGTCAGGGGAAGGGGAAAAAGGAGATAAAGATGTTGAAAGGAAGGGAAGAGAAGAAGAAGCAGCAAGAGTCTCATCCGATCATGGAGGAGGCTGGTGATGGAGGCGATGGCCTGCTAGGGACGAGCGCTTAGCGATGGGCGGAGATTCCGTTCAGTTCCACAAACTCCAAAAGGCTGTGGAGAGCTCGGAGGTGGGGAGGCGACGGGAACAGGAGGTCGCTGGTTGTCGCAGCAGGTAGACCCTGTTGTCTGTAGGCAGTGATGACCCTTGAGCGGTCCTGTGCCAGCGCTGGGCAAGCACAGAGAAGGTGGGTTTACACATGCCGGAACGTGCACCGCGTTTGCCGACGCCATCACATGACTGCTGAGAGAGTATAACCCCCGTATTCATAAACGCTCCTCGACTTGAACCAACACCCTCTAGAAAAATATGAAGGCCTTAGTTCTTATCCCTTTCCACTCGCGCTACGTCAGCAGATGGGGCGGACGCATGAGGCGGCGAGCGCGTTTTGCGGTTTTGCCCGTCGCCGCGACACGACGCATCCGCGCGTCCGGATCGCGCTGGTGCGCGTTGATCGCGCGTCTCCAGAAACTCATTCCCCGGCGCGTATGTACAGTCGTACATCTCTTCGCTGTTCAGTCGGACGTGTTTTCCTCGCTGTGAAAAGAATCCCGCCGCGATGCCGTGCAAATGCTGTGTACCTCGATGCCGCGGAAACTACACGGGGGACACGAAGGTGCACGTCTTCAAGTTCCCGAGAGATCAAGCTCTAAGGGACGCTTGGATTCGCGCTGTGCCACGGGAAAACCTCACGGTCACCGAACATTCCAGGGTAAGTTTTTTTTATTTAGGTGTTAGTTAATTGAAAGAATATAAACGTACATGTGTAAGTGGCTCATGAGCCGCATGTTTGTGTGACCTGTAGCCGTCGGTTTGCTGATTGGAGCGTATTTTTTTTCTAGGTATGGCATGTGAACTTCATTTCATGGACGAGGACATTATTCGAGACGCGACGCATGCAGATCAAGCAACTGGCCGCGTAATGACAGTGCCGCTATCTCATGTGCGCCTTCGCCCAGACGCTGTACCGTCGAAGTTCCCGAATCATTCGAGCTACTTGTCCAGAAAGACCGCGAGGAGGGAAGATCCTGACTCCAAGCGCGCGCGAATAGAGAATGCAGCCCTTCAGAAAGCCATCGCTGAATCCAACGAGGCATTTATCAGAGCACGCGAGGAGGATAAAGTCAACAGTGTGAGCGAACTTGCCAACCACTTAAGGAGCCAAGGGATGAAGTTCTGGGATGTTATCGAAAGAAATGAAAGGCTTCTTCTCATTCACATTGTCGACGATGAAGCACCGTGGTTGAAATACTCTGTTTGCGTGAAAGGAGATTTGAGCGTGACATTACACGTTATGAAAACGGCCGTAAAAAAGCTCGGTGCAAATCTCTGCGTTCCTGAAATCGCTAACAGTAAAAGGGGTATGGTGGAACTCCTGGAAGGCATCGAGAAGTGGGACTGTGACCTGATGTCCAACTCAGTCGCCGAAATTTGCGAGGCTGTTTGTTTACTGCTTGATCAGCTTTGCACGTCCCAAGCAGAAGATGACGCCAACTGTATTCAATTTCTGAAAGAGCAAGTCACCTTGCACCTATCGAAAAAACAGCGCAGGCGCTACTCTGCTGATTTCATGATGTTTTGCTGTATTGTTTTCACTATATCGCCCCATGCATACGCGTTCATACGTAGCCATGGAAGCATCACCTTGCCGCATCCTATGACGATAAGATCAGTGTGCTCGTCTTATGGTATGAGTCCTCAACAAGAGCATCAGAGTGAAACATTCCTCAGCTACATGACAACAAGAATTTATGACCTGAAAGATGACCAGCGCTTTATCACAGTTATGGTTGATGAAATACATATAAAACCTTACTTTGACTACAAAGGAGGCAATATTACCGGCGCTGCAATTAATAGAAATGAAGCTGCTAACTGTGCGCTCGTTTTCATGGTGCGCAGCGTGACGTGTAAATTCAAAGAAGTTGCGCACATCGTGCCGGTGCACCGAGTAGAGGCGGAGTTCCTGCAAAAGACGCTTAAAGACGTGATTTGTGGGCTGGAAAAGATTGGGTACCGGGTTATGTGCGTCGTCAGCGACAACAACTCTGTGAACAGAAAAGCGATGTCACTTTTCGAATCACCTCCGTGTAACAGAATTGTGTACCAACATCCATCAGACCCTTCAAGGCCGCTGTTCTTCGTTATAGACCCAGTGCACATTCTAAAATGCATACGAAATAACTGGATCAATCAGAAGAATGACCAAATTTGTTTCTACTTCCCGGAGATCCAAGGAGACACACCAGAATCAGAGCGAATGCAAACAGCGTCATTTGCAACAATCAGGGACCTTCACAGCAAAGAGTGTGACCAGCTGTTGAAATATGGCTATGGGCTGTCAAGAAAAGCCCTCTACCCTTCGAGTCTTGAAAGGCAGGACGTAAAGCTTGCTTTACAAATCTTCAATGACTATTTACCAGAGGCGTTACGTGCTCTTGGAGCAAAGCACAACCTATTCTCTTTCGAGGCCACGGCTACATTCGTCGAGATCATACTCAAGTGGTGGAAAATTGTAAACGTCAAAACTCCATGGAAGGGAGAAAGGCTTAGAGATCACTTCCAACAACCAGTGCTTTCCATTGATAACGATCCAAAAATTGACTTCTTGCACATGTTTCTGAAGTGGCTGGATGAGTGGAAGAACAAAGGTTTTGACAATGGTACTCTGACAAAGGAGACTCACGCTGCTCTCGAACACACCACCTATGCGCTTGTTGAGCTCGCTAGGTACAGCTTCGAAGAGCTTGGAATGTCATATGTCCTTTTTGGGAAGATTCAGACAGACTGCCTTGAAGATAGGTTTGGAAAGTATAGGCAGCTGGCAGGTGCGCAATATCACATCTCCATCAGGCAGATATATGAAGTCGAAAACAAGCTGCGCCTGCAGAGCACCTTGCCTACAGTTTCCCCTGACCAGCACTGGGAATGTGTCCGAAAGCAAGTCGAGGCATTGCTTCCCAGCAGCAACGTTGTTGTTACCTGCCAGGCTCTTACGAAGATGCAGGACGTCGTCCCAGTCCTCGTCTACGTTGCAGGTTATGCAGTATACGGGACCCTTAAAAAGTTGAAGTGCGAGCAATGCAGGGACTCGTTGACCGTGGACAAGAAGATCACAGTCTCTGCCACAAACGAACATTATGGTCTTGTGAAGCAGCTGGACCGAGGAGGTTTAGTTTATCCATCAATATTTGCACTTAACGCAGTTGCTCATAGCTACGTTGTAGTAGAGCAGCTCGCTACAGAGCCAGCACTGCTTATGATGCCTGAACAACGCCAGGTGGTAACGAAAATGACGCTACAATTGCTGGCTAGTGAAGAGCAGTCCGACTTCGATACGTGTGAGAATGGCCACACAGTTGAATTAGTGCTTAAACACATCCTGCGGTGCATCACCAACATTCTGCTAAAGAACTTTTGTAGGAAGCTGAACGACAAACTTCTCGACGCTGCCGATAAATCAAAAAAAGTTGTCGCAGTTTCACCTGAAAGGCGAAGCATCAATTGCGATAGCAAACTTGTAGAGAGCTATACGGAGTAATGATATTAGATTTATCAGCTGTATAAACTTGGACATGCAGCAGCACCGGCAACACGCAGAACTGTTGTCGACGCGTCGGCGCTTTGCCCGCGTTCGCTCAAAATGCGTGCGGCGTTGGTGACTGTTGCCGGAGCCTCTGATATAAATAGGCACTGCGTGCCGCAGCTAAACGTCGCCTCCCTTTCCTCCCCCTCCCCCACGGCCTCTCGCTCGTCGGAAGAAGGCGCGTTTGCTCTACATACATGGTGATTGTGAAGGAGAACAGAGACGCCTACTTCTGCAGCCCTTAAGCGAGCACGGCGCAGAACGCGCGTTTGTTCTCCGCCGTGCGTTCACTCCCCATGAAAGACGCACCCCTCGCGCCCTTTCACTCGCACATACAGCGTTCGGCGCGCGGCGACATTGGCGCTGAGCCGTGCTCCCTCAAGGGCTGCAGAAGATAGCGCCAACCTTTCCCTTTCCCTCAAGAACCACTTATCATCATCATCATCATCGGCGACGATTTCTTCTCCAAATGACGTCATACGGAACCTCACGGCGACGGCGACGGCAGAAATCTGCTTTTGAGTGTCCATATAATTGCTATCGCAATAAAAACGCGGAATCATTGATATCAGTTATTTCTGCCACAATTTTTGGGGCATAGGAATTTATTCTTTTATGGCAACATACATTTTTTAATGGACAGTGCATAACGTTCAGTAATTCGTTTGCAGCGTCTAATATACAATTAAATTGGCAATGCAGTTATTATTCATGCATTCGATCCCTCGACAAATTCTATAAGGCGGAGGCCGCGCTGCAACCTGAGCCCCCCCCCGAACAAAATTTTGGGCTATGCCACTGATCTGGTGACCAGGTTACCAGTGTTGTACGTAGTGACCACGGTGGAAGAGTAGACAGGATTCTCAACGACGCCCAAAAACCGGTTCCTTCCGTGTTTGTAACTTCCGCCTCATCCGCTAGGTGTGGTACAGGATAGGGTGCATCATTTTTCTACACAAAAGCATGGAACTCTGTGGTGCGATCGCTGGGAGCACGAATAAAAATGGAAGAAAGTTTCAATGAAACTATAATATTAAGCTGGAACAACCACAGTTTTACATGCGGTTCATCTTGAACGCTAATTGGCTACTTTTCTTGCTTACATGATTACTGGAGAGCCACAAATAAATTATTTTGGGTGGTTCTGAGACGGCTTCACGGTCACACGCGGTCACCCAAATAGGCATATTCCAAGCGATTCATTGTAACACTGGCTAACTGGCTCATTGAATGACGCTTCTCATTGGTGTTGACATTTGTTGCGAATGTCGATGGTCCGAGCGGCCACGAAGGTTCCATGTATGATGCCGTGCCAGGTGCCAAGAGGAGGAGTTATCCAGGGAGATTAGAAAACTGTTTTATATACACTGTACATGGTATTTTACAAGAAGGGCTCCATGATGTTGGAGCCGTCTACGTGCTAACATCTTTGCATGTGGTAGCGTTTACATCTCCGAGCGTTCTACATGGTCGAGCATGCTCTACATCGTCAAGCCTGCTCTACATGGTCAAACCTCCAGCGTCCCCACAACACTCAAGTCCCCTGTTTTATCCCTTCCGTTTCCCTCTTTCACTCGACGAGGGAATACACTTTAGTTCCTTTAGCCAATGACAGTCTTTGATCAGGTGGCCATATCTCGCACGTGATGTGTCGTCGTTTCCCGGCGGGCTCCGCCTCCAATCTTGTTAGGTCGCCCCCGAACACAGGCAGCGGTTGACACCTTGGGAACCGAACGTTGATGTCGTTCCCCCGGGATTGCCAGACGCGGGCCCCTTTCAAGATTCGCCTCTCCATAGTGGTCAGTTCGCGGAACCAGGTAGGGCGGTGGCTGTCTCGAAAGGCAGCAGTCGGCGTAGCGTCGTCGTGGTTCGGGCGGCGCTGGTAATTCACGGGACCGCACCAAGGGGCGACGTTGCCGTTTAGCCACGCATGAGGTAGCCCGGAGACCAACTGCTAATCCCTCAGTCCCAGGTGACAATTCTCGGCCGCGAGAAAGGGCGCCAGGTTGGCGCGTCTGAGTCAGCGCCGGCCTCCTTTGTCCCGAGGGACCGCCAGACACAACAGCACCCCCGCCGCCAGATGATGCATCGGGAGATCGAGTTGTTTCATGCAGCTCGGCCGGTTTGATGCCTGCTTCGCTCAAAGCCATGGGGCCGCTGCTTCCAGGAATGATGATCTTCCCGCCAAAGGCCTCTTCATAGGTGGGCTCAGACTGGGCTGCAGAAATGACAAGCTCCAAGCTCCAAGGAGCGACCTTTGTCAGCCACACACAATGCTGCAAGCGCCACTGCAAGCCACTCTCATCACCAGACTTTACCAATTCCAAAAATCTGGCAGCCCCCTATCTAAAGAAAACCCTGAAACACTAGGTGCGCGATGATCCGGACAAGTACCAAGAAACTTGCGATGATGTGTCTTCGCAAACAGACACCAACTGGGCTTATGTAATAAAGCTAAGTAATTGTGAATTAGAGCTTCCACAGATCAGGAAGGCGAAGAGAGAACTGGCCTTCACTAATTCACATTCCGTAACACTTAGCACAAAAACGCTACATAATCCTTACCTAATACCGAAATTGCCAACAGATGGGCAAACTATTTACGACTTATTACAAACTCGTGCAAAAGCGGAGCTCATTAACTTGCGCAACTTGCGCGTGACATGCCAAACGATATGCAACTGACATTTTGCATTTTACTTTTATCGCTGTCGTCGCGTAAACACTCCCCTTTAAATCGTGGGTCTAACCTGAGCCGAAAAGGTTAACAACATACCAACAAACTGCGGCATTCTTTACGCCTGTCAAACTTTCAACACCCATCTCCCACAAAATGAATACAAAAGAAGAAAAAATTGCTACCCGTCTTCCTTGTTTACTTATTCTCGGGCCCCAATCGCACCCCTTTCTTTCAAACGCACTCGAGGGGGTCGCGCATTCCGGGGATTTCGCAAGGTGTCGTCGCGAATAAGGCAAAACCCCCTAATTTGCCTGACACACCTTGTAGCTGCGACTTTCGAACAGCCGCTTCCAACTACTGGGAGGGGGAGGCATTGACAGACCCGTGCGCGCACTGTCCCATTATCTGCTAGGCAGACCCTTTTCTTTTCCCCCGCGAGTGCTCGGCCATTGTAACAGCCTACAGGACGCTTCCCTTTGTCCCTCTGCTTACAATGCGCTGTACGCGAGGCGGTTAGGCGACAGTTACCATCCCTCTGTCTACAGTGCACTTTACGCGTTGCGGTCAGGCGACGGTCACTACGCCTGAATCTTCGCGAGACTCGCCTTTTCGCGACGTGCGTCACGCCGATCCTTGACCTCAGCAAACGCCTAAGCTTGGGAGTTACCCTCCTGCGCTTTTTCACATTATCTGGCTGGATCATGATCTTAGCGCGTTTACCAATGTCGCCTTGGCGCTTCGCACGTTTGACTCGAGACGCCCTGACCGCCTCCACCTTTCGCATCCTGCGCTTACGCCCTTTATGTTTGGCATGCTTCGTTGGTCCTGCGGCATCAGCACACGCACTTGAAATTTCGTTGCCCTCTCGGGTTTCACAGTGCGTCTGCCTTTGTAATAGAACATTACCAGATTTGACCATTGAGCAAGCTGGCTTGTCATGAAGTCTACCTTCAGCTGGCCTAGCTCTATCAGTGCCGTCGACAGCATGCAAAACTCCTTGCTGGCCTTCGAAGTCGGCCTCTGTTTCCAGAACAGCCTCGCTAAATGGCGAAACAGCTGTTTCTTCGCGCTTGTCACTGTGTCCGTTAACGACGGGCACCGCAGCCCTCTCAGCGCTGTCTGAACAATCTTTGTCACTGCCATCTTGGCCTTCGAAGTCGGCCCCTGGTTCTAGGGCGGGAAAACCACCGCTCTCTTCGGTGACCGCATTCACCTCGCTTCCGGCTACTAACACGTCTAACTCATCACTGCTTACAGCTGCCTCTGGAATCGCTCCATGGTCCTGTGACCGCTGCTCAATAGGGAATAAGCCTATCAGTCCCTGAGCCTCCTCACGTGCTTTTGCCCTGAAAGCTCCCTTGCTGGAGATGGATTGTCCCGGTTCCCTCAGCATTTGCTCCGACCTATTCGAGAAGCAATGCGTGACCTTGTCTGGCAGGCTGGCCGAAATTGCCGCCGCCGTACACACTTGGCCTAAAGGGCCTTCCGTTTCTGGTGCGGGAAATCCGCCGCTCTCTTCGCTTTGTGTGTGTGCCATTTGCATCACACCTTTTCGAAAGCTTTCTACACTAGTCCTCTCAGTGCTAATGTTATCTTCAACAGGCTCGTCTTTTTCATTGTCTTTTGGGCCTTCGAAGTCGGCCTGCCATGCTACACCAAAGCGCCTGAACAAAGCCCTCTTAGCTCTGTCGTAGTCGCGCGCTTTCTCCTCGGACAAGCAATGCATGAAACACGCGCCGACGCTAAACGGGAGAAGTGCTCCTAATCGCTCGGCCCACGAGTCCCGGCTGACACCCTCTTTCTCACACACTCGTTCAAAACCGGCGAGGAAATTAACAATACCCTCGTCTGTCTCGAAAGTGTGGAGCTGGCGTCGCGCTGTCCGCCATCTGAGCATCTGATCTTCCCGTTCAAGCTCTTTCATCCTAAGAGCGTGCCGTTGCGCTGCCTCCTGCTCGCGCCTCTCGCGAATTTCGGCATCGTGCCTGCGCCTTTCTGCTTCTTCACGCTCGCGCCTCTCGCGCTTCTCTACAGCTTCAAGCTCGCGCCTCCTGCACTCCTCTGCCTTTTGCTTTCTTTCCTCAATTGTCTCCCAAGCCTCATCAGCTTCCTCGACCGTCACCTCTTCTACCTTCATGACGTCGAGAACCGCTTCTTTCGTTTTTGCGGAGTCGACCGAAATGCCTAACTCCTTGCAAATGAGAAGGAGGTCCTGCACTCTGAATTTCTCCATAGCGATCTTGTTTGCCTTCAAAATTCACCCTTCCTAAAATTCGCTATTTAAAGAAGGTGAATTTCCCAAAATGGTGCCCGCCAGAAAACACACAGTTACTCTCCTAGCAACTAGCTACTTGTACTAGAGAGTTCTGGCGACATGAAGCGCAAACTCAGGCCCTAAGCCCGTCCTTATCGCTACCACATCGGGAGATCGCCGAATTTCCTCTCTTCGCTTGCGAAACAATTTTCCTGGCCTCTCCGGCCTTCTCCCAACTCACTTCCTCATTCTGTAAAAGCTCCAATTGTTGACTTTTGCCTACCGCAGGGACAACCAAAATTCCCATCGGCTCACAACTTTTGAGGAGTTCCTGGATTTCAAACTTATCCGTATTTACAGTGCACCCTGTGTTTCTTCCCCTTAGTAACTTAGCCCACGAGACACTATATTCTTGATCTGCGAGATGAAATCACTAACGACACCAAATCATCATTACCGACTTAGTAACCTGCGCTAATGAGTCTGGCGAAAAGAGAAGCAAACACGTAGCACTCACCACACCGATGTAACCAACGCCGGCCGATCCCACCGCTGCCACCACTGTTGTGAATGGTGATTTTTCGTGGGTCCACGAAGGCTGCATGTATGATGCCGTGCCAGGTGCCAAGAGGAGGAGTTATCCAGGGAGATTAGAAAACTGTTTGATATACACTGTACATGGTATTTTACAAGAAGGGCTACATGATGTTGGAGCCGTCTACGTGCTAACATCTTTGCATGTGGTAGCGTTTACATCTCCGAGCGTTCTACATGGTCGAGCATGCTCTACATCGTCAAGCCTGCTCTACATGGTCAAACCTCCAGCGTCCCCACAACACTCAAGTCCCCTGTTTTATCCCTTCCGTTTCCCTCTTTCACTCGACGAGGGAATACACTTTAGTTCCTTTAGCCAATGACAGTCTTTGATCAGGTGGCCATATCTCGCACGTGATGTGTCGTCGTTTCCCGGCGGGCTCCGCCTCCAATCTTGTTAGGTCGCCCCCGAACACAGGCAGCGGTTGACACCTTGGGAACCGAACGTTGATGTCGTTCCCCCGGGATTGCCAGACGCGGGCCCCTTTCAAGATTCGCCTCTCCATAGTGGTCAGTTCGCGGAACCAGGTAGGGCGGTGGCTGTCTCGAAAGGCAGCAGTCGGCGTAGCGTCGTCGTGGTTCGGGCGGCGCTGGTAATTCACGGGACCGCACCAAGGGGCGACGTTGCCGTTTAGCCACGCATGAGGTAGCCCGGAGACCAACTGCTAATCCCTCAGTCCCAGGTGACAATTCTCGGCCGCGAGAAAGGGCGCCAGGTTGGCGCGTCTGAGTCGGCGCCGGCCTCCTTTGTCCCGAGGGACCGCCAGACACAACACATTGTATTTAGATGTTTTTCGCAATGCTTAAGAGTGAGAGAGCACACGCAGACCACTTGATACATACTCAAAATAATAAATTTGACGGATTCTTCGAATATCATGCACCGGAGGTATAAAAAAAGTTGTCGCAGTTTCACCTGAAAGGTGAAGCATCAATTGCGATAGCAAATTTGTAGAGAGCTATACGGAGTAATGATATTAGCTTTATCAGCTGTATAAACTTGGACATGCAGCAGCACCGGCAACACGCAGAACTGTTGTCGACGCCGTCGGCGTTTTGCCCGCGTTCGCTCAAAATGCGTGCGGCGTTGGTGACTGTTGCCGGAGCCTCTGATATAAATAGGCACTTGGTGCCGCAGCTAAACGTCGCCTCCCTTCCCTCCCCCTTCCCCCCCTCCCCCACGGCCTCTCGCGCATCGGAAGAAGGCGCGTTTGCTCTACATATATGGTGATTGTAAAGGAGGAAAGAGACGCCTACTTCTGCAGCCCTTAAGGAAGCACGGCGCAGAACGCCCGTTTGTTCTCCGCCGTGCGTTCACTCCCCGTGAAAGAGCGCGTCCCTCGCGCCCTTTCACTCGCACATACAGCGTTCGGCGGTGCGCGGCCACGATTTCATCTCCATTGACGTCATACGGAACCTCACGGCGACGGCGACGCCGACGGCAGAAATCTGCTTTTGAGTGTCCATATAATTGCTATCGCAATAAAAAAGGAAAGCCACAACTCTCGAGGCCAAAGAACTGCATGCATTGCTTCTAATATAAAGCCAGCACAAAAAGAAACTGGGCTTCGTAAATAAATGTTTTGCTGCTACAGTTTTCTGGCGTTCTATTCTTTTTTAAGGTATGAGGCCAAGTGCTGGGGAAAAAAGTTTAAAAAAGGATAAACAATACAAATTATTGGTCTACATCATAAAGCACACTTTTTTAGGCCCATGTGAGCGTTTTAAAGCTTGCATTATTTTTCAATATTTTTATTATTTGAAAAATTTGATTAAATGTGGGTCCCACGCCAACTGTCATAACTCTAATTTAACTCGATAAAAAAACACAATTTTTGGCAGTCATATAGGAGAGGCTTTGATCTGTGCAATGAACCAAAATTATTGAGATCAGATCAATTATCGAAGCATAGTGATGAAATAACCAAAAACATGTGTGCTTCCAATGGGTGCGCCTTGGTGTAAACGGCCTCCATATCAAAACTTGGGGCACGATTTTACTTGCTGAGGTCCATTGCACACCCAATAACGTGAGAAAGAATTGTGAGAAGTTTCACAAAAAAATCTTTATTAGGGAAAAAAGTTATGAATGTTTGCGTTTGAAGAAATCGTAAAAAGACGAGTTCTGAGAAAATCAACAAAAAGATTGCAAAGCATAGCGCTTACATAAGATGATCAGGAGAGCTAAAATCCCATATATTTGTAGCCAGTTTTGTCTTGGGTCTTGCCCTTGTCTGATTTTGCTCGTGTTGCACCTCGGCTTCCTTTTTTTTTCTAGCCTGCTTTTCAGTATTACAGGTATTTGCTGTACGTCTCCAGGTTCGTCGCCTTGTACTGATTGCCAACAAACTTTAATTTTGTGCGTCTTTGTGCTCTAAACTTCCCCATTCTGTGGCTGCCAGTAAGAAAAAGTAAGCGACAGAGAGTAAACACACCCATCACACGATCCGGTTCTCCTTTAGCGCGCGTGCAGCCTCCATAACGTAAACAACACGTGCAAAAGATTGCACGTCCACCTGGTGAGGTGTTTATTATTTTAATTGATAAATAAAATGTTGAAAATGCTATTATGGCATTGCTACACTTTTTACGTGATACGATTCTTAAATAACCAGCAAATAACTGCAAACCATGGCATTTTTTCTGTTCCACAGAAAACTGGCACTTTCAGTTTCGGTTTCGTAGACGCCGGGTGGGTTTACATTTTTTTATGTATCTTTTGAAAGAAACTGCATAGGAAGATACTTTTTCAGCAAAATGATGTAGAATAAATTCCTCATCTTACAAAGCAGAAAACAAAAAATGGACATTTTGAAAAAAAAAATTACAATTTTCACTTGGCCTCACATAAATACATGCATGCTTGTTCTTGCAGAAAAAAAATGTTTCCGCGCAATGCACCTGCGAGACAACCTCTCTTGAACAGCGTTCCATATCTTTTTTTTTCAATCCGCCCCATCGTGTGACGTCACGCGAAGAGAGCTAAGGCCTTCATATTTTTCTAGAGGGTGTTGCTTGAACTTGACTTGCCACCGCCTTCAACGCGTTTCGAACGCGCTGCCCAAGGCGGTGGCAAGTCAAGTTCAAGTCGAGTAGCGTTTATGAATACGGGGGTAAGGCGGAGAGGCCACAGCATCTTACACCAGCTTCTTACACGGGCCGTAACGCGCTAGCACAAACGCGTTAGAAACGCGCAGTCTTTCGTTAATGTTGGGTATTTATTGTCATCGTGGTGCGTGTGTCCATGTGCGCTTCGTGGCGTAGTGGTTAGCGCCGTGGGTTCGTAAGCGAGGGGTCCCTGGTTCGATTCCGCGCTACGAACACAACTTCGGAATTTTTTTTCATAAAAGTAGACGTGGCTACCTACTACGACGACTAGTACTACTACTACAGAGGAGGGACAGACCCACACCCTAAGGAGCTTCGCCCCCCCCCCCCCCCCAAAAAAAAAAAAAAAAAAAAAAAACCAGCACCCCCTGACTAGAGAAGGCCACAGCGCTCGCTCCGTGACATCACGAGGTGGAGGCGGGTGTGTGTCGGCGGAACGCGCGCAGAAGACGACAGCGCGCACAAATTTGTACCCATACTCGCGGACAACTTTCTGTGGCAATGAAGGGAAAGCTAAGGGCGCGTGGATGCTGCGCATGTGTTACCGCGCCAAGTAGTCCGGCAGCGTTTGACAGTGCTTTTGGTTGCTCAGAACAGACGCTGAATCGACGCAGCTTCCACGTATACGACGGCTTCGCGTTTGTCCAGACGCGGAAGGGAAAAGCCGCAAAATAAGTAAACTTTTACGCTCAGTGGTGTTTTCTGTCTTATTTAACTGTTGTTAATAAGCTGTTTATGTTTTCTATTCTCCAGCCCAAACCAACGTGGATTAAAACGTGGGACTTTTCAGAAGCGCTCTCACTTGTGCGCGCTTTGCCTCCGTAGCTTTCCCTTCATTGCCACAGAAAGTTTTCCGCGAGTATAGTTACGCAAGAAATACAAGCATATTATGGACTTCTAAGACATGTACGGCTCATTAAGATGAAGGGTTGAAGACTGAGCCTGTTGGCACGTTGTACCGTTCATTCCGAGAGGCGCTATAGACGACCAGACGAGAGTGCGCCTACGTTTTGTGTTTTCTTGTCCCGTCGCCCAGCGCCCCTCTAAATTAACAGTGCTTATTAAGTTTGATATGCCTGATGGGAAGCTTGTCTACTTTTTTTATTTGATCGCCGATGGTTACATGCTGCGCGCAGTAGTTAAAGAAGGTATTCAAAATACGCATGTAGAGCAATCCGAACATGAAACTTTATTCGTTTGTAAGGTCCGACCAGCTACTTGCTGCTTAGTGTTTTCAATTTTCTCTGTTTTGATTTCGAGCTGGCGCCAGCAATGTTATCGTTCATCCTGCAGCAAAAATTTTTCAGTAGTATATTGGTGCTACACCATAGCACATCCTTCAGCACCAGTTCACTCGTGTGTCCGTTGTCACAGGCGTCGAAAACTTAGCTCTCTTCCTGCATGAGGAGCTCTATCGTGAGCTCTGTCACTACCTTGCGCTGGCCGGGCATGCTGAGAAATTCGCTCTTCTTGGAAAGCTGCTCAACTACTGCGTAGTTATGGGCAACCAAATTTACCACAAAGATGGCTGGTTGCACTAGACCTCCTCGATCTATCTGTCCAATAAGGTCATAGCGCTTCTCCTCCACGCTGACTGTTATTTCCTTGCTCACAGTCAAGGCTGCTCGGCAACTCTCACACTTGAGCTTTTTAAGCGTGGCGCAAACGGTATATCCCACGACATATAGCAAAACGGGAATGATGTCCTTGATTTTGGTAAGCGTCTGCTCAGAGATCCACATTGCAGTTAGGCCGCGACATTTCACTTTCTTCTTCAAGGCCATCCCACTGCTGGTCCTCGTCAACACAGCCTCTAGGTTTTCTGTCCACCAGGCTCTGCGCCATAAATACAAGTGCACTGTTATCAGCTTCAGTTGAATTGTGGGCCACGCCAGTGATACCGCCACCTTTGTAATCAAAAAAAGGCTTTAATGTGGATTTTATCCACCATCAGTGTGACAATGCGCTGGTAGTCATCAAAGTAGAAAATCCTTGTAGCCATATGTATTTCAGGAACGCCGAATTTTCATACTCCAGCTGAGGGTTCATGCCATATGATGAGCATATAGATCTAATTGTCATGAGTCGTGGCAAGATGACATTCCCGTAGCCGCGCACGTACTTGTAGGTTTGGGGCGAAATTGTGAAGAAAAGGCAATAGAACACCATAAATTCAGCTGAATAACGCCTCCGAACCTTGTTCATTGGCAGCAACTTCAATTGCTCACGAATGAATTGTAGGGTGCAAATTCTTTGTTGTGTCGCTCTGTTGTGCCGCTCAGCTTATCGAGCTGGAAAGAAATGGCTTTGAGGATTTCTTCCGATTTCTCAGTAGTTGATTCAAGCTGGCTGTCCCATTTTTGGACGCCATCGAGAAATTCGTCTAGTTTCCTCTTGCTCTTTGCCGTAGGCGGAACGCGTAAGATAGACCCAAGCTTCGTGGTCAAGCACTTCATGAAGTCAAACGTAACAACCACGTCCGCTTGGTGCAGGAGAATTATCCGCTCATTGCTTTGAATAGTGTGTCAGAAGGTGGATTTCTGTAGTTTCATGTGAGCAACTATGTCCTCAGTTCGCGCAATTTTATCGGCGTCTTCCTCTTGACGAAATGTCTCGGCGGATAGCTCTTTGCATAGCTAAAGCGTCTAGATGGATCCGCTTGGTATCAGGGCTGTCCCGTGTGGTGCCCTCAGTCGATAAATACGACGGACAGTCTGGAAATCTCGATGGCACTGCGTTTTTTTGAAGGCGAGGATAGGGCGAAGGAGCCGTGACTGTTTTCCCTGAAGCATCATCCAAGTATGACGTTTCCCTCAGGATGTCCTCTGGGGAGAAATGTGCTTCGCCTACCTGAGGAAAAATATCACCCACGCATGAGTAAATTCCCTCTCTCTAATACACCATAAACGCGAATTCATCAAAAGGAGTATTTTTAAAACCACACTTTTCTTAACTTTTTCCTCATCGCAGGCAAGAAGTTGGTTCAGGGTCATAAGCTAAATGCAATACAACAATATAGTCATAAAACGCGAAGATATATGAACCTAATATTTTCGTTATTCGCAGCATATAAAAATGCAGACCCTTCCTCTGTGTGCAAAGGAAGGATATCAGTACGTTGCTGAATGGATACAGTTGTAATACTTATCATAATCAATGTGATGAACGACAACATCTGTCTACGAACCGGAATTACGAGATAAGCGCTGTTTTTAAAGCGGAGCCGCCGCGGAACAAAGACCCCATGCTAAGCACGATCACACCAGGATGCGATTTTGCGAAGACTTACAACGAAAGCCTGCTCCACGCTCACAGAAATACGTCTATTTCAGTTAGCACGGCAACGAAATAGCTTTTTACTCATTATTCCACCAAATGAAATAGTAATCAGGAACATGGAGATCACTCACCCTCGAGTTCCCCGTAGGGCAGAAGTCCTGTCGTGGTATTGCACGAATCCATTTCTTGAGCAGCTCCTTATCTCGCGGGAACCTGAACACGTGGGTTTTGCACTTTGCCGTGTAGTTTCCGTGGCAGCGGGGTACACAACACTTATTCGGCATCGTGCTGTCACAATGCCGTCACTGCAGCGCTTCGGACTTCTTTAGTCTAGGGGGTGTTGCTTGAAGACGCCTCTGGCTAGCAGCGCTCCGTCTGTCACAATAGAGCTATTTGTTTTACCTACACTTCGTGCAGGCTCGTGTGGACGAGGCTATGACGTCGCACATGCTATGATGTCGTGTGCTGCACTTCGCTGACTGGGCTGTATAGCCAATCAGAGCAGACTGCGCGTCGTCTGCTGCACACCAGCAGACGAAAAACGCCTGACTCGCACTTCGCCTGACTTCGCACTTCGCCTGACTTCGCACTTACCGGCTGCGAATATGCCCTAGCCTGAAACTAAATGCCAATGTACGTGTTTCATTTCATCAAAAAATCTAGACAAACTGCAGCGAAAAACATCGCGAATGCGCGGTGTACGAAGACAACCTGTCAATGCGTATAAAACAGTGCAGAGTCTGACAGCCGGCATCATCCGTGAGTAAGATATTTTTATCTTGTTGGAAGATTAGCTCACCTTTCTCTGTCACACGTCGTCACGCCAGCACTTCTTTACCGTGCTTGCAGTGAATATTCACTATTGTTGCTCTATCAGCGCCGACAGCCGCAGACAAAATGGCGGCTCCTAATCATTAATTTCCTGCTGAAACACCACGTAAACCACCACACCACGAGCGTTTTGGCTTTATTATTACACAAAAACATGTTTTGTTTGATTTTGAGGACTTACTATTTGGATGCACAAAATATATATGAAGCGCGAAAGTATCAGCTGGCCGCTAAAGATGGAGGACAGACAAGATTCTCGCTCGCTTTGGAACAGTTTGTCGTTTGTTCTTGCTTTTCTTCGCTCGAATCTGCATTGTAGCTGAGTAAACTTTATTGAGGGATATAATATGGGTGATTAAAGCCTTTTATATAGATTTAATTTTAAGAAAGGATTACTTGTGTAGCCATATCCACGTTTTAGACGCATATCCCGTCATTCCCATGACGGCACAGCGCCCTTTAAGAAATTCTCAAAGACGGTGGCTCCAGATTACCCTCTATAGGTGTTATAGTGAGAAACTCTATAATGGCACTACACTCTACACGAGACTGTACAAAGTGTAAGTAAAAAAAATAGCCATTCTGTGACACCGTTGCGACCACAACCACCGTACTGCGCTGTGACACCGGCGTTTCGCTCCTGCTGTCAACCCCTGCTGCGCGAGACTCATAGCCAAAAATAAAAGACAAAGAGTGGAAATATTCGTTTTATTGAGGCACACTCAAGAAGAGCTACACCCGGCGTCTGGAATAGGAGGAGGAGGAGGAGGAGGAGGAAAACCATATATTGAGAAAAAAAAAAGAACAAGGAGGTGTCTTTATGCTTGAGGCGCCCTCAGTCCACAGCTTCTGCAACTCTTGCTGTCTCCCTGGCTAGCCCCGTAGGACATCAGTGCCGTAGGACACGGGCACAGTAAAATCTGCTGTCTTGCACATGGTGCGCAGCTGTTGACAAGTTTCTTTGCACAGCGGGGTGGCGGGAGCCCTGTCGGAGGACACCCCCCCCCCCCCTCCCCATCCAAATTTCAGGGGGGGGGGGGGATCCTGGCTACGGGCCTGGTGAATTTATATATATTATCATTATTGACTATATTAAGCAGCTTCGGCATGTTCGTCAAAGAGCAAGGACACCGGCGTCTTGTTTTCGCCCGGCGCGATGGCCAAGTATAGTGCGTTTGCTGCACCAAGTCTGCCCCATCGTCATAGACTAGCGTATGAGCCACAGCGTTCATAGCCGCGGCACACTGCACGACATCGTCAGGATCCTGGAAGTTTTGGGTAAACGAGCGTCCGTCCCATAGCGAATCCCCCAAAAAATTGGAGGACGCTTAGGTTTCGCCTTTAAAAGTGGAATGCGATAGCGTTATCGGGCCCCGTTCGCATCGCATTTTCCTTTCAGTAGGCTTCACTGCAACACAGAACGTGGGAAAGCCAGCTTACAAAGACCAAGCTTACACCTATCCGCTTAATGTCGGCTTCATTTTTAAACAGAAATGCATTGCTGGGGAGACGTTTTTCCATGGGCAATATAAGTCGTCTTATAGTAAAATGTGAAGACCTTAGCCCATTTCTTAAATTCGTTTATTAACCGTTTGCTATTGCCCCGACGCGCGCGCGTGTGCAAAACGCATTAGGCAGGCGAAATCCTAATTTGACCTGCCGAGGATGCGAGCGCTATCTAGATAGCAATTTCGCAAAGAAACTACCCGAGCGCGCCGCTGTTGGTATGGTAGAACTACTGGAAAAGGGGTTTGAGTTTTCTCGTAACAGAATTATGTTTTCTCGTACATTCAAATTACAATCCGATGCCACCATGTCTGTAGGTTGTGGTTAAGTCGTACTTTACCATTTTTCTGACGGATTTCACTGTGCCAAATTCAATTTTTGTTCACCAGAGCCTTGCACCACGTGGAGGGCCTGCGCGGTCGGGGTGGTTCGGGATCATTTTTCTCCTTCGCTAACACCTTGCGCCACGCGGAGCGCCTGCGCGGTCGGAGTGGTTGGGAATGAGTTTCTCCGCCGCGGACGCCGACATCCACGCCGACGCAGGCGCTGACGCCGAATTTTCTGCCACACGGGCCCTTAACGATATCGCGTTAAAAGGCGACTGCTGATAACAGCGCTAGCGTGATCTCTACGTCAGAAGACAAAGGGGCACAACCATTGGTGGGACGTGCCGCCGCCGAGTATCGTGACTAGAGGCCGGATCTTTAGGCATTAAAAAAGCGCGTTTTAGGCGCCAAAAACAGGCAGGCAAAACAACGTTTTAGGCCACCAACGTCGTAAATATAGGCACAATAAATGTTTACATAAATGCAAATAATTTCAAACGAAGACGTGCGCGGCCTATATCTACGATAGGAAAACAAGAAATGTTATTGTCTACGATGGCACAAAGGCGCCAACAGTTGAACATAGCCGTGCAATTGTCCCATAGAACTGCTGAACTATTGACGATCAATTGGCTTAATTCAATAAGCACACTGCTCACATTCGTGTTCAATGGCCACTGTACTCGAGCGTCGCATATAGTGAAACAGGCATGAAAAAGAATACTTGGAAGCTGGGAATACTGATTAAAAAAGCGATACTTTATGTCTGCCTGACGCAATTAAATTGCGACAACACAAAAACAGACAAATAACAAATGCAAGAGAGACTATGATTTATTAAGAAATTAGCATGTTCTTACATGAAGACTGTTCTATAGGTACAACTCTTGGCAATTTTCTCAAAAACAATGCCATTATCCGAATTGTATACACGCAAGACGTCTCATCACTGCCAAATACACTCCCGCAGTAGCGCACCCAGGATCTCTGCCGGGGGGGGGGGGGGGGGGGGGGGGTTGACAGTTTGCCAATACCATCTAAACAGCACTAATTTCGATTTATTCACGGGAAATTGTCAAAAAATGCGCTTTTTGCGAGTGTGCAGACGATTGCGCGTCTTACATCTTAGTTGCAGTACTCAAATGCGTAAGTAAAGAAAAGGGGTTAAACAAAAGGGGGGGTTAAGTCGGCCTCAGGGAGGGGTTACAACCCCCGAATCCCCCCCCCCCCCGTCGGTGCGCCACTGCACTCCCGCCCATTTGAAGTGCACATGTTTGAAGAAATATGTTTGGAGAGCATGCGGAATAGTCTAAGAATCACTGTGAAGATTGTGTAAACAATAGCAAACTACCACCATCTCCAGATTTTTGGATTCAAAATTGTGCCTCTTGTCACTGAGAATGATCTCATACGCTGAGAATGAACGCCCGACGGCGGTGAACACCTTAAAAAAGTAAATTACAAACAAAACAAAAGCCGCATGCACATCACGTTTTTCTTTCTTCTTTTGCTCTTCACTCCTTTCCCCTGAAGGCTCTCCGCGGTTTCGCATTCGCCAACCGCTCGCGCAATGTCAGCGCGGCGGCGTACGCTGGCCGGCGCGTCTTATTTCAATGCTGCTAGCAGTTGTTTTCCGGGAGTTGGTTGAACCAAAGGACTAGGTTGAACCCCATAGAGTTCCGAACAGTCAATGTTGCCCGGTAACATGAATAACGGTCTCTAACTGCACTCGAAAGCGAAACTTGAGGCTAAATAGTGCTCATATAGGTGCCGATATTGAAAATAGGCATTTATAGGCATTTAGGTGCAAACGCCAAAATATGCATTTATAGGTACTATAAAAACACTATAAAAGCCCTTCTTAACCTCTAATTCATGCTCATATATCAAAGTGGGGCGATAGGAGCGCAAGGAACAAAAAAAGGCATTTGCCTAAAATCCGGTCTCTAATCGTGACACTTGTGAAAGAGGCATCGGCGGTGTCGAGGGGTATAATAATGGACCACCCATCATCCGTTTGACACCCGTGCACAACTGGCAGGAAACCGCCACGCACATGGATCCAAACCACCACGCACATGGAGCCAGAGCTAATGCCGATGAAAGTTTTTTTTCTACACGCGGACACGATCCTGGAGAACCTAGCCCTTAATAGCTTCGCTGTAAAACTAATAACGGTCAGATGTGAAATTGGAGACAGATTATGAGCTGTCAGCATGCGTTGCGACAGGCAGAGAAATTTTCATGAAGCTCAAAATGTGCTGCTTACATGTGAAACGTAACCCCAGAGTCTTTTTTCGCTTGATTAGTGCAGCCGTACGCAACGCACGATATAACCATTACAACGTCCGGACGCCACCACGTTGACTACGCACTGCGGCCCTTAGGTCGGCGCACTCACTCATGAGTGCACTCACTCACACTCACTCGCACTCATTTCAAAGGCCTGAGTGCGAGTGCGAGTGAGTGCCAGTGAGTGCGAGTGAGTGGAAGTGAGTGCGAGTGAGAGTGAGTGTGAGTGCAGGTGAGTGCGAGTGTGAGTGAGTACCAGTGAGTGTGAGTGCAGGTGAGTGCGAGTGCGAGTGAGTGCCTGTGAATTGTGAGTGCGGCCACTGCGGCAGCGGTGGCGGAAGGCACGCTTTCTGCCTATAGCAAGATGGCGACGCGCGGCTGCAGCTGCTCAGGGGCGTCTCCTCCGCTCCCAGCAATTTTATTTAAACCTCCTCGGTCCATACCCGACGTCTATGACATGTTTCCCGCTCCCGAAATTGTGTCCAGTGCCTTCAACTAGCAAAATCGTAGCTTTTAAGACCGGCGTTTTAATTTTAGAGGGCACCGTTGGCACTACCGCCAATCTCAAAGGCCATAAAGTTTCTTATGTAATGCTGACTTTCTGTAGACGCAAACCAGCGATTGCAGGAACCGGAAACACATCATGGCCGCCATGAGCCAACGCTTTGGCTGGCTGGGTTACAGTGTACTAGAATACCTTGGGTAGTGGAAAGAGCGCGGGGCGCGACCTATGGGAGAGCTGTTGCCACTTCTGTAACCGCCGCGCGTGGCGCTGGCGTCAAAAAACCGAGGAGATCGCGGCCGCAGTAGCGGCTGTCAGTGAGGTTGCGGACGCAGTTTCTGCGTCTTTTACCGCGTTTCCGACACGTTAGATTTTCTTGCGCTATCGCAAAATCTATTTTAACGCCTTCTTCTGATTTCCACTATTTTTGTTTACCGTAGAACAATAATCGGTGTCAGATTCCTTTACAAAATTGAGATGCCATATACCGCCTCTAAATTTTTACTTACACAGGTCTGGTCTCGCTGTGTCACCTCTATGTTCTTTTTGCAATGCACCTGAATTCATTGATTACTTATTTTTTTCCTCTTGTGCCACCGAACATGATACTTATTAGCGCAAAACTCGAAATAAAAGACAACAGCGAAAGACGAGACGAAAGGAAAGACGAGCGCTAGTGTAAACACCAGCTCGCCCAACAAGAAGTTATTCTGTTGTGTCACCGAATTTTAAGACTGATAAAACACTTAGAAATTTCATTTCGAAAGACTAACCTCGCCAACGATTCTCTCTTTTTGGGGTGACTTCACTGGGACACAGCCACAAGGATGCTTTTCTTGGAGTTTACAATTTCATAAGAGGCACAAAAAGAGTACCTTGCTGTATTTCTAGAATTATGAATTATTCCTATTATTTACATTTTTTATGTCAAAATTATTTTATCTTAAAATTCTTTGTGGTATTTTTCTAATTTCTGCTATACAAATTTTTGTTTAAATTCTAATAAACATATATAGTTGAAATCACCGGATTCTTGGCATCCCCCGTAGTGGGTATGAGCCATGGGAGATGAGATGAGGTTGCAAGAGCCAGTACACGGATTTCGTGAGCTAAATGAACGGACGTTGTCGTTGTTTAAAGCCCCGAAAGACGAAGCCCAACGAAATCAGTGGGATAGGAATTTGCACCGCAAAGACAAATAGGCCACACTCGGAAACGTCGGCGGTTTGCGACTAGCCGACTACCCGTCTGCACTTCATTGTAAGGGTTTTTTTTTTTTTTTTTTTTTTTCTGGCGCTGGGTGCCAGAAACCGGAAAGTGCTAACTACCTAAAGCTAAGCCGCTGCACATGAGCGTGCTTGCTTGGTTTTCAGGGAACCTTACTCCGTTCCTTTAAACTTCCGTGTGAACAGTTTACGCACACCAGCTTTGAACAAATTGTGTTGTGATTATACCTGGTGCACATGTCTTGAACCAACGGATTTAAATAAACAGTTGGTCTGTAAAAAATGTTTTTTTCCCTTCAATTCAATTACCGGCCGTGGCGGCCGCATTTCGATGGGGGCGAAATGCAAAAGCACCCTTGTACCGTTCATTGAGTGCACGTTAAGGAACCCCAGGTGGTCTAAATTAACCCGGAGTCCCCACTACGGCGTGCCTCATAATGATATCGCGATTTAATTTAAAATTTACTCCAAAATATGAAAAAAGAAACGCGCAGAACACCTGGAATTCCTGTCTGTTAGTGCCGCAAAGGCGCGTGCCTGTGATAAGAGAACTGGCGGGAGTACAAAGTGCCCGGAGCGTGCACTCGTGACGTGATGTATGCATCTCACAGGGGCTGTTCGTATTAACACGCCAGTAAATTGACGCAGACGTCGCCATTCCACGCAAGATCTCCTAAGACGACTTCTTACTGTAAGCGCGAAGCTTCACGCACTTCGTGCCTTGGCGCCGTCTCCTCAGCGGAGGTAATCTGACGAAAGCTTAGCCCTGCTGAAGTCATATTGCTTTGATTAATTCGCTCATAAGCTATCAATGACATTTGCAGCGCGAGTACTATCTATAACTGCAGTAATAATAATAGAAAACTTCCGTGCTTGCGGCTGCCTGACCGCTTTCGAGCGCTTGCTGGTGCTCGGTTAGGAGCCGCTGGCGCCACCTGGTAGCGTTAACATCAAGTGCCTCACGCGCTGCCCGCCGCTCTTTCCACTACCCAAGTATTCTAGTACACTCTAGCTGGGTTGGCTGTAGAGTGTACTAGAATATGGTTGAGTGGGACGAGCGGCTGGGGCGGCGCATGCTTTGCAGTGAGGCGCCCGACGTGGAAAAATACTGTGGCGGCGCTGCGATCGAACTGGATTGGGCCGCATCAAGGTCGCGCCGTTGGAAACTGCTGGCGATACTGCTCGGCAGGGTCAATCGCACTACTTCGCGCGCTGGTATTTGCGTTCAGACCTCTCGAATGGTGTTCATAATCGAATATGACATGTATATATGTCTTAAGAACAAATGCCTTTCTTTCTCTTCATTTTATTTTTTAATGCCGCTCGGTGATTGCCCGTACATTGCGGCCGCAGTGTCGGCTTTCATTCTACTACGTTATTGTACGGTTCCCTTTGGAGAACAAATATTTTTCTCGTTCTTCAAGCAGCATGTATCTCTCGTGTGTATTGTTCCGCATATAGTTTTTTTCATCAGTAGGTCTTGCGGAACGCAAACGGAGAAACATATGTAACCTTCCTGCTTGCCGCTTCAAACAAGTAAAGCATATCTGCCCGATCCGGCACCTTGTACTCAGATTTCGTTCTTCTTTTGGGGTTTTTTACGTGCCAAAACCAGTTCTGATTATAAGGCACGCCGTAGTGCAGGGCTCCGGATTAATTTTGACCACCTGGGGTTCATTAACGTCCACTACAACGCAAGCACACGGGCTTCTTGCATTTCGCTTCCATCGAAATGCGGCCGCCGCGGCCGGGATTCGATTCCGCGAACTCGTCCTCAGCAGCGCAACGCCTTAGCTAACTGAGCCCCCGCGGCGGCCGGGTACTCAGATTTACGGGAAGCATCGTTATTGAAAAAAAAAAAAGAAAAAAAAAACTGCAGCACAACATTGTATTCAAGTTTCCGCCTTACTCGCGTAACAGAATGCGGAGTAATGGGTACGGGGTCATTTATCGCGGTCGGTGTCATTCTGGTGTCATTCTGGAAATTCATTTCAAGTGGATGCGTTTTGCAACCTCACCGGCTACAATTCGTAAATTGCAATATGTGTCGTAAAGTAATTAACTAAGAAGTTCATTAATCAATTTTGTTAATAAGTTGAATAGGTGTTTCGATTCTCGTGCTACTAATGTCCGCCTCTTCGAATAACCCAGCTCATCAATCAGAATTGTGCTAACTGCCACAGGAGATTTTTAAAAATCCCCTAGACCTTAATTTCGAACACCCGGTATAGTGGATATACGGCGTTGCGTTGCTAAACTGGAGCTCGCGGGTTCAATCCGTTGCGGAATTCGATGGGAACAAATGGAAAACACTCGTGTACTTCTATTTAGGTGCACGTTAAAAAGCCCCAGGTGGAAAAATCTAAACCGGGTGCCTCATACTCATATCGTGGTTTTGCCACGTAAAACCCACAAATTTGTTTGAACTAAAAAAAAAAAAAAGACAGGTGGCTGCGTTCTTCGTGTTTTTGCTAGGAGTGTAAACAAAATAAATTATTCTCGAGTCTGATTTCCGAGAAAAAACATGTTACGCTTATCCTATATTTCACACATAAATGTAATGCCATTCCCAAATGTCTGTCCGCTCAACTAAGCAGCTTGTATATTATAAGCGGCTGCTTTCAGTTATTCGACGCACTATCATAACGACAATAATGAAGCAATTAGAGAAACGGCATACCTCACATACACGTACAGATATGTGTAGATCTGCTGCGTTCGTTCAAGAAGATAAGTGTGGTACCACATGGGGCACCCAGTTTTAATGGGTTGCAAAGATGGTGAGACTGACAAAAAAAAAAAGTTTTCCTTGCCTTAATCAAGTTAGCAGATTTACAGGCTGCCCCAAAACGGGGCATTTATATTGAATGACAGCTTATTATCAGGGCTTATTAGCAGCTTATTAGCCGGACTTATTAACACCCCTGCGTTAATTTTCTCAGGAACTGCGCCTCTGCGCAACAGCCACTACTCTCCGGCAGCACAATCATTCGGAATAACAGTCCGAACTTGCATCGGTCACTCACCTTTGAGACTTCATCGGTGCTGTTATGCGTTACATTCGTACGGAAACGACTGTTCGGCGTCGTACAGCATATCAATAACTCTCTCACACACACAGATATATATATATATATATATATATATATATATATATATATATATATATATATATATATATATATATATAGTTTTAATTGCCTGGTATGAATATTATTCCTGCGAATGAGAGTTTTATGTGCAGTATTCACTAATACGTGTGTTTCGTATGCAAACGTGCACGGTCGGGAGTTCTCACTGTACCATTTGTACCATTCTCAATGTACCCTTTGATTTAATTACGTAGAAATACATCGGTCATTCTTCGCGCCACGCAGCTAATAAACCTGGTTTATTTCACTTTAACATTGTTTTCTTCGATCATTGTTCCTAATCAATATCCACCGACAAGAAGCGTGCGTAAAATGACACGCTATCAATAATAAAATTTTCGTACGTAGCTTCATGTTGCAGAGATGCCAGTTGCTTTTAGAAGACAGTGTTAAAAACAATGGTTCACTTGACTGAAACTACCTTTGGTACCCGCCGTCAAGAATCATGAGCGCACCAAAGGAACTAAAACATAAAAACAAATGTACTACACAGACGTTCTGCGAGAAAAACTGGGCGCCGCCAGCGTCCGCGTAGCGAACGCGCGCTCGCTAGCAGACGACGCGCTTGACAACGACAACAAAACTGAAGACGACGCGTTGTATAATCCATGCCTCAAATATATATGTTTGGCAAGATGGTGTAAACATAAATTTGCAGTTGAAATAAAGCACTATTTTAAGAGCATACTATGCGCAATCGGCCTCGGCGCCCGCAGCGAAAGTGCGTTGAATATGCCGCGGAGCGCGTCTCCGCCCCAATGCAGTTCGCTCGCAGCGCCCTCGCAAAATTTTTCCACACGCGGCGCCTCAGCGGGAGAGCGCCGTTCGGCCCACTCGACCATTATCTAGTACACTCTAGTTGGCTGTCTGTTTGGCTGCTGATGTTGATGTTTAGCCAACGTTTAGCCCGTCTGCGTCTGTCTGATTGTACGTCGTTGTCGCGGTTCGTGCGCTCGTGGGCCCGTATGATGCTACGCTTTCCGTGGTGATGGTGCCCCGCGATGGCCCTGTCCGTGTGGTGATACTTGGCGAACGCGTTCCAGTTATCCCTGCGGCGCCGGCAAGGCGTACTTTGCCCCGTGCGCTCTCGTCCTACTGCGACGGTGGTGGTGGCGGCTCGCCGATGCTCGCTAAGCCTAACTGTGGCTCGCAGTGGTGCTCCTGATCGACCCCGGCTCACTAGACCGGCCGTTCAAGTGACACAGCTTATCTGAAGACATCCTCTCGACTCGCGCGCGATCACTGTGCCGCACCGCCGAGAACCACGTTTGATGCTGGTGCCGGAGCGCAAGTTTTGGAGCGTCTGTGTGACACTCCCAGCTGTTGTGTTGTGGTGACTAGAGGACGTGATCGATTCCGTGTGCCCAGACGCTGTCTAGCGGAAACGCCGGCGCCTCGACGGGCGCTCGCGCGTGTGGTGTGTTAGCTGAAGTTTTCCTCGCGTTCATTTTTTTCTCGGTCACCTATCTGCCTTGACTGCGCCCCAGTGGCGTGACTTTACACGACGGGAGACATGGCCGGGAGCTTTGATCCGTACGATAAGAACAGGTCAGTATCCGTGCGTGTGTTGTGTGTGTAGCGAATTTGTGCGTGACACGATTCGGCCCGAGCGCTGGCCTCCGGAGATAAAAGCGACCGGCCGCTCGTACTACCTACCGGACGCACGGCTGCAACGTTCTCGGCCAAACCGTTTCCTTTGAACCCCCGAACCTCCTTGTTTTTTTGTTTTAGCTCTATGCCCCGAAACGGCGCATTCCTCCCGCCGTTGGTCGCGAGCCGTTTTTGCTAGCGTCTTTCCGCGCCACGGAGCGGGAGCGCCCGTTTATTTTGGGGTTCCTTCCCCCCGCCCGAAGATCGTGTTTCACGGACCACCACTCGGCTAGGCCTACACGCTTGCAAAAACAATCATTGTGCAGGGTCTGAAAGCGTCCTGGGATAACTTTGGCATCGTTTAATGCCAAACATCCTGCAAAGGCCAATCCGAACGCGTTTCCGTACGTTGTTTTCATCCAATTATGGGAAAATGAGGGGCTGGAAGACCGCACAAGTACGAGGGAATTTTGCGCGCGAGAAGCTTTGGATGGCTCGCCCCCCTTTTTTTTGCGTTCATTTAGTATGAAAAAATCTTCCTCAGGGATGACAACTCGCGAACGGCGCGAGCTTTTGAAAGCATCGCAGCCGTCGAGCGTTCTCGGCCTCCGATTGGGGACAGGGTAAACATTTGGCCAAAATACGGGTCTTGCTCGTGTCAATGTCATAAGGATAGGTATCCTGGGATGTTAACGGCAGTGACAACATTACGCTATGCTGTCATCAGCAGTCGTAGAGGAACCTTCTTGAATTTTCATTTCATCTCTTCTTTTTTTGTGTTTTTGCTGTTCATCACCTTTATCTGAGACTTGTCAAGGAGGCAGGAGCAGTGGTATCTCCTTCATCAGCAGTGACATCTCATTCATCCTAATTGTAACCTGTCTTTAGCAGAGTTTGTGTGGCGTAGTAGCATAAGTTATGACCTCGTCGTCGGTTTAGGTAGGCTAGTAATACTTTTCATTGGGGGGTCCCCTTCACTTAAAAGGCATGAGTCGTGTGGTTTGGTTGACAACGTTGTCCACCCACCGAAGGTGATCTTCTAAGTGTTTGCTGATCAGTCATCTCCCCCGATGCCATCCTACCTTTTCAGCTTCCAAGGACGACAGTGTGGCACTGTTGACTTGGTGACAAACCACTGTGCTACACAAAAAGACAAGGCTTCTATCTTGCCAATTCCATGCAGTGAAAACTGTTGCTGCGACAAAACCTGAAGAAAAGCTCGTCCTTTGTCTGCCACTAATTCTCCTGTGAACAGCACTAGATGAATCGAAGGGTGACATGTATTAGTGGTGCACATTGGGTAAACATTGTTTCATCCCAGAGATGCAGATACGCCTCATCCCTGTTAGACTGGCAGTTTCTTTCATGTTGTACACAATGGTTGGGACAGAGCATAGAGCGAGGCTCCTTTGCGCAACCTTCACTGAATCAAAGGGGCCATGACATGGTGATATGACATTTGTCAGTTTATCCTTGCAACTGACAGTAGAGACACGCAAGAACTGGGCTCATGGTGCACAATTTAACTAAGCCCCTCCCACTGACGACCGCCATTTTGGCATTAACAGTGTGATGTCACAAAGTGCGGTGGCACCACTTTGATATCCTCTCTGAAGCATTTCTGGAACACACCAAAAATTTCGCTCTGCCAGCTTTGGCACGTAACACCAAAGCAAGGGTGTTGCTTTTGAATTGTGCGCGCAATTCCTTTACTCGTGCTATAAAAAACGGTAGCAGATCGCCGAGATGCACAATGCAAGAACAAAATGACACATGGCGACAATGGTATAATTCCAGCACCTGGAATCACTTTCGGTGCCTGCAGTACAGAGAAGCATGGCCTTCGATATCGGCTTCCGTTATTCCGAGGGAATCGTTTGTGGGTGTGCATTTAATTTTGTCACCATTCAGTGTTGCTAGAATGCTGTACGGTGTCATGTTTCTTTCACGTCCCTTGTTTATCATGCTATTCTTTGCCATTATGGTTCAACTGCACTGAATGCACTCAAAGTTTGCCAGCTTTCAGTGGGAGGCGTATGATTCAACATGCAATGCACAATTGAAGCCAGAAAATTTGGTGTCATTGCCTCTTCAAAGTTAATTGATTGTTTGATTCGTGGGGTTTAACGACCCATAGCAAGATTCCGGTTGCGAGAAACAACATTTGGTATTTGTTTTGACAACCTGAATTTTTTGAAGCTGCACTACATACCCGGGTGATTCTGCTTTTTGACCCCATCTAAACGTAACCGGGAATTGCACTGGCGACATCATGTTCTGCAGTGGAACACCATAACCACTGCCGCTGGTCATTAAGATTGAAGAGATGACAAAGAAAAACCACAAATTCAGTTTAGACTGATAAAGTATTCATTCAAAATTATCTCCGGTAACTTCACAGTAATAGGTTGATTAGTAGAAGACAAAATGAGAAGGTAAAAATTTAATTTCTTGAAATTTGTGCCGATAACCCCCGTGCCTGTACGGTGACGTTGCAATTTTGGGGTTTTATTTTTTTTTCCGCTTTTTGTAGTCAAGGGGGGGGGGGAGGCTATTGGACTGACTGACAGGCGTGGCAGTTTCTTCCATGTACACAATGGGTGGGACAGAGCGTAGAGTGATGCTCCTCTGTGCAACCTTCATTGAATCGAAGGGCCCAGGCGTCGACTACATTATGGTACATTCACGCTACGCCTAATGTGGGTCGCATGCTGAGGGTGCCTCGTCGGGGAACTCTCCCAGTTACGCCCCCTCCTTGCGAGTAGAACGACCTGGCCAGGGCTTTAGAATTCTTCCCACCGTAAAATGAATTTATTGTTCCCGACGTTTCGGAATCAAGTTGGTTCCTTCTTCATGGGGGAGTGATGACAGAGATGGCAGGATGCAGCTTTTAAACATACTTCATGATAGGAAAGTGGTTAGTTGGGCCAGTTGGTACATGTTAACGGTTGGAAATCCAGTGGCAAAGCACAAGATGACAGGACAAGGCTGGATGATAACAGTGGGGCGTTGAGCTTCTTTGGGGAGGCTCGACTTTCTTTGCGTCCGTGACTAAGGAAGTGAAGTGCGAGTGGTAGGCTTGGGGAAGCATCGGCGAAGACATTCCTGGCCAGCTTTCTCGCACTTTTTTCTCGCCGTGCATAAACCATGAATGTACACCGAGTAGAGGTTTCCTTTAGAACGGCTTCAGTCGTTCTTGGTGTTTTTAATGTACCACTGACCTTAATAACAGTAGTGTTTTGTTGCTTAGTCTCTGTCGTTAGAATTTTGGTTTCTTGGAACGCAATTTTGTGACCCACATCTTCTGAATTTTCGGCAAGGGCCCGGTTGCGCATTTGAGAGAACGCTCTGACAGTTTTAAAGCAAAGCTTTTTTTTGCTTCTTCCTTCGACTTTTCCACAGCTGCTGCTGCCTTGCATGCCACGTCGGGGGGTGGGGTGGTTGAGAGCTCACGGCAAGCGAGATAAGCGAAGTCGACGTTTCGTAGAGCGGGGCCGCAATGCCCTCTGACACAGCCTAAGAACACCACAATTCCCTCTGGACCCCTCGCAAAAGCATTGCAGGAGCTGCCGCACTTGCCTCCGTGCTTACGCGCAACAGCAGTTCAGGGAGGAGGTAGGGGGAATGTTAGAATGGAAGTAGAGAGCGAGAGGAGACGGAATTGGTACAATGGGATCTTGTACCAATGCAGTCAGGAAACGGGTGGTTAACCTTACCCCTCTGCGCTCGTGGCACTTCCCCTAACATCACACGGGAGAAAGAAAATGCATTGTCAGAAAGCATTGTTCATTTGGGCTCTCTTCAGTAAAGCAATGAGTGAATGGATGACACGTCTCTCTCTGTTCTGTGTACTACGTGGACAAACACAAGTGGTGCAACATTTAACATCGCATCATGACTGTCGTATGCCATCAACATCACTGCCAAATATTGTCAATGAACGCAAGCAGCACTTACATGGATTCCCTTAGTGCGTGGGATCTGCGTATTTTTGTGTTCAGTGATTCTTTCGTTTAGGTTTTTTTCTTTGCCAGTGTACACTGCCCGACACTCAGAAAAGTTGATTTTGTAGGCGACCCCATGAGCTCAAGGACCACGCACCAAGAGAGCGCTCAAGGGGTCGTTTACAATATCAACTGTTTCGACTGTCAGGCAGCATACATCGGTGAAGTAGAAAAAAGCTAAACGAAAGAACACGCCGGCTGTTACGTTCGAGTGGCAGGGCGAGACACCCTTCTAATGACCTTTGGATACCTGCTACATTCCTCTGCAGCTTTGTGAAGTCAAAGTGCATCACTGAGCAATCCTATAAAGCCGTGGGAAAGTTATGCTTCATGGCCCAGCGGCAATTGATAAGCTACATTTGACCGTAGACTTCGACAACGCGACCAAGAACAGCGAGTTGTGCAGCTATACCGGATAGCAATTAAAAATTTGTTTGTTTGTTTTTTGAATGTTTCTTTTGTTTTCTGTTGAAAACTGTGTTTACTTGTTCATTTTCCCTTTATTATGTCGATAAGAATAAACTGTCTTTAATTCATTGGGTCACATTTGTGCCATGTTAATTTGTCAAGTGATTATCTGCATGAAGGCAACCTGCAGTGAAGTTTAGTTTGCTCTTGCATTTTTGGTTTGTGACCTTCATTGGCCAAACAACGAAACAAATTTTAAAACATAAAGCAGCATCTCTGCAAAATATGGGAGAGGTTTGAGAGAGTGGGCAGGGGGGTGCGTAAAGAGAGGTGTGTGTCTGGGCATGTATTATGTGAGAGGGAAAATAGAGGAAGAGGGATATGGGGGCAGTGGACTGGTCGGCCCCAGCTCCCACAAGAAAATGAACTCTCAAGGTATGGTTGTAGCTCGGTGAGAGTTCCTGAAGCCTAAGTTCACTCTTTGGCTCCTTTTGGAAGTCGATGTAGTACATTTTTACTGACAAGAAATAAACTTTACCCAAGCAGGTGCTGTCAAAGTGCATGACACGATTATGAGCTAGTGTGGGAACTTCAAGGCGGCGTCTTCACCATTGTTTCTTCTTCCCACTTTCTGTGGTTTACCGTGCCTTCTTTTCTTGAAGAGTGGCTTTCTGGTATTGGTGGAAGCATAATTTACTAATACAGCTGAACTTACTTTTCTCTTTAGCGAGTGTTTTAAGATTAAACTTGGATCCTGTTTGCCAGCCTCATGCACAGGACATTAAAAAAGATTCCCGCAGGATACGTCTCGCACTGAGTATCGACATTAATGTGATTGGCGTCGAAACAATTCAACAGAGGTGGGAATGCTGCTACATTCCGTTAAAAGTTTTTACATTCATGGTACAAACGAGAGAAACTGCTGCAAAGCTGCTCTAAAATGGGCCATGTCAGAAGCCAATGTGAATAGGAGTGGTGGGTCAATGTCAGGTGGCAGTCACCGTCACCCTACGTACAGAATGTCATTGCATCTCCTGCCATTCATAAAGCTATTTGAGCTAAAGGGTCACCGAGCTAATTCAATCCAATTTAGTGCGCGCTTGTGCATGTTTGCGGTACACGATATTGTCGTGGGTTGTGCATAGTTTAGGATGAAGTTCTAGAGTCGAGCCTAGTGGGGCACGCCCGACCCATTCAGCGTTGTTGGCGTCTCCTGCATTTGTACTTCGCACCAGTGTCGTGGCTTCGGTAAGAGAGGTCTTCCTGAACTGGGGGGGAGGGGGGATGACACGCGTTTGGCATGGCGGCTGTGTCATGGCACTCGGCAAACTGAGACTTACTCCTGGCTTTGCCATTAGCTGCCCTGCTGTGTCATGTTTGTCTTTGTGTGTGTGTTCCTGAGTGTGTGTTCATAACGCAGCAGGTTTGTAGCTCAGCTATTTTACTGGCTAGATGACTTTAGGCCTCAAATAATATTGCTCAAATGGTCATCCTACATACCACGTGACTGTATTGCAAGTGAGTTTTTTATGCCTTTGTGTGGCTTGCTTTACTGCTGGGGATGTGCAGTATTTTTCTTTTTTTTCAAGCATTCTGGTTGATTCAGTGTGGCCGCGTCATGGTTGTAATTTGTTTGTAACTGGTCGTGTACGTGGATCACCTTCTTCGAGAACACTATTCGCTGTGATTTGTGCTAGTGCACTAGCACCATTTATGATGTGCTGGAGTAGTGTCCGGCCAACAACCATTACGAATCATCATTGCTAAGTGCCGCAAAGTTTGCTCAAAATCATTATTTTTCCCACTGCAAAGACTGCTCCAAAACGTTTTTGGCCATTTCCACTACTGGTAGTGTAGCGGCACACCATGTTACGAAATTCTCCACTTCGGTGTAGCTCAAGGCTCCTCGCTCAATGCAGGCTCCGGTCACATTCTGTTCACTTCTTTTTCCACACTCGGCTGGTTTTCACGCCGACTTCTTGTTCTGCTTCTTCGTCCAAGCACCTACCCAGCATGGAGGATTGGCCCAGAGACATACCTAGTGTCATATGTCCAGTTACACATACGCAGTAGCACATTTTGTTGAGAAGTTGTGTGATTGGAGGGTTACAACCCCCAATACCTGCCTCCCCCACCACCCATTTGTGCTCCACTGCCCTGTGCAATTGTGATGTGAGCTATTGGTAAATTGACTGTCAATAGTATTGATAGTCAGTACTATTGCCATGAACTGAGTATCTAACACTCGGTTCATGCAATTGGGAACGGGGAAACGTTGCTGAGTTTATGTGCAGTATGTTATGTGATTTTGCATAATTTTTCATAGTTTTTCATCACTACTGTGCGGTTGCAGATCGCAGGTCACTGCAAACAAAAATGATCCCTTCGTTAAGCAGTTTCAGCTCTTTGTAAAAAACGTTTGCACCAGTGATGGTAAGTTGCTGCAAAGTGGTGAAGTGACAGGAGTGACACTAGTCTGAAACATGTATTGCTCCTTGACAGTTTACTGTGTGGCGGCACACAATTGATTGCATGAAGCTTTGCCACAGTGGGTGCACTTACCCACGTGTAACATGCTTTGTTCGAACAGGCCATTGTTTGTCTTTCGTAACAAGCACTCAGCTCGATGCTAAAACTCGGGCAGCACAGGTTTAGAAAGACAAAGTACTGCAGACTTGAGGGGAGATGTAGGTTGAAAGTTTTTTCTAGATTTTTATTGGACAATTATCAACATTTTATTTTTCTCATATAATAAAGTCAAGGTGTTTCTGCAACCAGGAGACTGCAAAGTATGGTTACAATGGAGGCATGTTAGCTGTAGAAGCTTCATTCTTCCATTTGTGCTCTTTTGATGAGGCTTGCAAGCGCGAGTTTTGCCAAGATGGTGAGCTTTTCAACAAGCGAGCTCTGGGCCTGGCGGAGTTGGCACCAGCTCGTTCTCCACTTAGAACCAGTGCTCAGACAAAGGCTAAGCTTCCCACAGATGAGAGGCTGACAAGCGAAAAGCCGTTGTATTGCTGTATTCAGGGAAATGCCAAAATGTCGCCTAGTGTCCCAACAGCAAGATTTCATTGCTGTGCCCCGAAACACGATTTGCTTCATGCACTGTTGTCCTGGAGATGGCCACTTCTATATTCAAGGGTGAATGTGCCATCTGTGGCAAACCTTCAAGCTGTGCCAGCCTGCACTAAAACACAAATTTTGGATGCAGTCGTTAAATTTAGCGAGATGTGTGCGTCCACTGGCGACCACACAGCCATAGTTGGCCTTGGTTAGTGTTTAGGCCTGGACATCAAAGCCTAGGTAATCAGTTCCAGCTGGTGCGTTTAGAGGGCGGTTGTTAGGTGGCACAGTCTAACTGGGCTGTGGGGAAATGAGAATTGTATTGCGTATGTTTGTAATTCTTATGCATGCATATACTATGCGGAAATATGATTGCAACTGGAGCTCTTTTTACGGGGCAGTCGTGAAGAAAGGCTGGACTGTCACTTGAGTGAATAAGCTGTATACGGTCTGTTCAGCGCACAGCTCATCAGTTTATTTATAATGATACACTTTGGTACGTACTTGTGTGCCCCCTCGGTAAATCTGTGTCGATTAATGGCAAAGATCTTGTGTGCAACACCTCAGATCTGTTGCGCCCGCCTATCACATCTGTTCACCGATTTGATAGTGCGGCATGATGACAAATCACCTACTGGCCTCCGTGAAACTTCTCGACCACAAATCTCCAGTGGCAACAGTGATGTCGCTCAAATTTGGATTCCGTCTACTCTATTTTCTGCATGACTGCACTATGCCAAATCACCTTTTCCGCCAGAGATCTAAAGTTTCCATTTTAGTCAACCTTAGCGGCCAAAATGGCTGTTGTAAAATGCCGGAGAGAACCCAGACCGCAGAAATTGCGTACGTGGCAACAATACTCACGACACGACTTGCAAAAAATTCAGTAAGCCATTGTTAGGTGTCTAAAATATTTGTTGCTGTTGTACATTGGGTCTATAGAGCCAAATGGTGGGGCCGCATATGAATTAGAGTTTGTCTGAAAAATTGGCCTGTGGCTGTATAGCCATGATATTAGGTATGTACGCAGAGCGGAAAGCTAGTGATCGTTTTTTCCCTGCAAGGAACGTGGAAAACTGATAAACATGCTATGTCCAAGTAACTTCACATATACAGGGTGTCCCAGCTATCATGCAGCACGATTTAAAATAAGTGGAACGGTGGCGTGCGAAGCAAACCTAGTGCGTATTGTTTCCAGGACAGTGGAGTAGCCGCCAGTAATTTTTTTGTTATTGAGATTTAATTACGTAATTGTAATTATCTAACTCGAGAAGTACTGTCCTAATTATCAAAGTGTCAATGAGAAAGTTGTAGAGCAACATGAAAAACTCCCGATACAGCTTTCTGCTGCTCAACACGTGCTACGTAAATGTGTTTTTCCGAGCGTGAAAGAAGCCCGCAAATACATGCAAAGTGCCTCGAGCGGTCAGTCGCGCGCCAGTTCTGCATGTATTCGCGGGCTTCTTTCACACTCGGAAAAACACATTTATGTAGCACGTATTGAGCAACAGAAAGCTGTATCGGGAGTTTTTCATGTTGCTCTACAACTTTCTCATTGATACTGATAATTAGCACAGTACTTCTCGAGTTAGATAATTAACTACAATTACCTAATTAAATCTCAGTAACGAAAAAATTACTGGCGGCTACTCCACTGTCCTGGAAACAATACGTACTAGGTTTGCTTCGCGTAACGCCATTCCTCTTTTTTTAAAAATCGTGCTGCGTGATAGCTGGGACACCCTGTATATTGCGATACCAGCTGTCCATACAAAATGTTGCCAAGAATAAAAATAACAGACAGCTTTATGCGAACGGCGCTTACTCTATATTGATGGGCATTGTTCATGCTAATCGTGTGTCTTTTTTTTAATTGTGCAGAAATAATTACTTAGGTCGAAATAGCTAACATTTAATAACCTACTTTGGGGGGGGGGGGGGGGGGGGGGTATGGTGTTAGTGCAGTAGTCAGTCTGCGCGGCCAGTTCTGCACCAGTTCTGCGCGGGGGCAGTTCTGGGCTGGCGCATTGCCACATACTTCTTTTACAGTATAACTGTATTTTTCTTTTGTTTTGTTTCTCTGTCTAGTCCACTCATAGACTAGGTTGCTTTTAACATTGTTATCGGTCATTTCCTCATATCCATGACAACCTTGGCATTCATACATTAAGGATGAAGTTAACAAAACTTAGCTCATTAACACTGAATGTTATTTACTCAATTGACCACAAAAGTATACTTAAAAGACTAGCATGAACAACACCCACTAAAATAAGATTGGGTGTAGTTTGTTACTTTTTTTATTTATCGGCCATATTTAGTTGTCACAGCCACCATGTAACTTAATAGTGTTCTGCAAAGTCAAAGCACAGCTTTACTTACTACGCCTATATTTCACTCATGTTGAGCTTTATCAAGCTGCTCCAAAATGCCAAAATTGCTGCTCCCAGCGCT
Source organism: Dermacentor silvarum (assembly GCF_013339745.2). NCBI lineage: Eukaryota > Metazoa > Arthropoda > Arachnida > Ixodida > Ixodidae > Dermacentor > Dermacentor silvarum. The sequence goes on along the minus strand of NC_051164.1, from coordinate 18,692,997 downwards.
GCTCCGAAACAGCCTTGGTTGTGCCACCCGTGTAAAAAAATTGATTCCTTCGTGTGCGTACTCGGGCCTTGTAACACACTTTTGTGCACCGTATTTTGCAGCTGGTTCTTTGGGCCCATGTCCCGGCAGGAGGCGTCCGACCTCCTGATGGCCGAGAATGAAGTGGGTGTCTTCTTGGTCCGCAATAGTACAACCATAGCGGGTGACCTGGTGCTGTGTGTCCGGTGAGTTCTTAACCCTTCACAAATTCAAGGTTCGGGTCAACTATACCTCGGTGACACAGTGGTAAAGATGGCAGTTGTGGTTTAGATATTCACTGGGAGGGGCATTTTCTTTGGCTGCTTGGCAATTCTACAAAATTTCAGTTTGGCTAAATTGATTATAGATGTGCACTGTGATTCATCAAAGCAGTCTTGGTGAACCTGCAGGGCTCATAGTTCCCTGATTTTTTTTACCAGCGGCGTTTAAAAGCACATTGACAACTGAAGCAGGCACTTGGTAGTTAGCAGGTGTACCACATGTCCTATACCATGAGCGAGATTTTCTGAGTGCTGTGAGGGGTGCATAGTCTCGAAGGTTGTGCACCATCACCATTCATGTGTGGGAGGGGCCGTAGTTTTGGCTTTCAAATGATTTTCAAGAGGCCGTACCGAAGGTTTCATACCGTTCATCTGTGCTTGTATGTATGCTCAAACCAAAAACACAACTTTTCGGGGAGGAGGGGGAGCTGTGTCGGTTGACTTATGAGGGGGGTTACCACCTCCAAAACATTATCCTTTGGCGCGTCGCTGCCAGTCAGTGCGCTGGTTCCCAATGTGCTGCCTTCTGCATCATTTGCAGTGGTGGCATTTCTTCCTTTTTTTAATTCAGTTTCACTGACACAGATATCCGTTTTTGCAAGCTTCTTGCGGTACACCCACTCGTATTTCAAGCATAAAATTTTGCGGGACAGCTGCTCCATCTTCATGCAATCTGAAACTATGACTTTTATGCGGTCGAAAATTTTGTTGCAGTTGGCCTTAAACACTTTCCGCATTACTTGAAATGGCAAAAAGTGTACCAAATGCCCACAGATTTCCAGAAACGCAGTTTCTTGATGACTGTACTTGCCATAAGATACACATTCTGGCGACGATTGTATTTGTCAGCTGTAGAGAAAGGGTTAGCACACCTGCCACGGCGGTGCTCATTCAGTGGCCATGGCACTCTGCTGCCGAGCATGACTTGAATTCAACTCCGAGCTGCTGCAGCGGGCGAGCACAAGTCTGGAATGCAAAAGGGCTCTACTTAGCGAGGTCTGGATGTGCATCAGAGGGGTGGTGGAAATCAATCAAGGCTATCACCTCTCTCTAGCTGGTACGTAGCTTGATGGCTTAAAATTCCATCACCCATTCCATCAACCAAACACGGTCAGCCACATCAGCTTTATCCACTTTTTTGCTTACTGTACAAACACAACCATAGCATTCAGATGCACCCATCAAATAATTTTTCTTAGCCAAGCTGATTACTGGTAAAAGTGGTGCAAAACAATATTCCAGTGCTTTTTTTTTTTTTTGGCTGCATAGAACTTATTAATATCGCCAGTGGGAGGTAGTGCAGGCTTAGTCCTTAAGCTCAATTTTTCAAAGAGGCAGTTGTTCCTTGCATGAGAAATGCTTAATTGACTAATGAACAAAATTTCACTGGTTAAGTTTATTTATAAATACTATAGTGCACATACTGCAATTTTCAACCCTCCATAGTGGCTTAGCGGCTATGGTGTTGTGCTGCTAAGGTTGCAGGATCAAATCCTGGCCACGGTGGCTGCATTTCGGTGGAGGCAAGAATACAGTAACGCGTATCTCTCATGCATTTGGTCACATTAAAGATCCCCAGGGGGTAAAAATTAATCCGGAGTCTATCACTACGGCATGGGCTCATAATCAGATTGTGGTTTTGGCACAAAAGGAACCCCAAAATGTTTTTTTTTTCTTTTTTTAATGTACAAATTGTACCTGTATAGGTTCACAAGGCGTGTACACTTGGAACGAGCTGTCAGGATGACACCAGTCTTGAGGTATTCATTCCCAACGTGTGCGACAAAATACATTGGCACCCCAGTTATTAATGCTGTTAGCATTCTTTGCCAACCTCAATCATTTTGAGTCTGTCTGTCTATCTATCTATCCTCTTACACCGACCCAGTGGCCCAACCCCAAGTTGTCTACCAGCTTGGGCCACTAGGTGTGTGCTCGTGGTCATGATGCCGTCGTGGTCATTTTCTGTTGTCGTCATTCTAGCTTTATCATCGGACTTTTGTCACAAAGTTGTTGTCACGCCTTTCACGTGGACCCAGTGAGCCAAGTTGAATAATAGCTTGGGCAACTAGGTATGTGCTCATAGTTGTGATGATGTCGCGGTCATTGCAGTTGTACTCATAGCAGCTTTATTATCCGACTCTCGTCATGCAATCGGCGTCACGCCATTGTAATCATCCAGTCATATAGTACATTCGTTGTCATATATGGCGTCGTGGTCATTTCATTGTCGTCATTCGAGCTTTGTCACCTGACTTTCATCAGGTCGTCGACATCACACTTTTCACACTGACACAGTGAACCAAGTTGTGAATAGTTTGGGCCAGTATACTCTGTTTCAGTATAGTACCGTGATGCAGTACCGTGTTGCTCATTAACTCATTCAGGTGGCAGTCAATTCTGTTCATATAAAACTTAATTTCACCGCATTTCTTACGTCTTCAGAATCATAAAAAGCATACAGCTGCAGAATAGAATAAGAATTTTCAATTATTTAGTGAGTTTTGTCAAGTTTATCGAATCTGGGCATGCGAAAGCTCACTACAGGAACATCAGATATCAGAACATCAACTAGTATTTCATGTCTAGCAGGCTTAAGAAGCTAGCACCTGTCCAGCCACTTGAAAATTATGCCCTGTGCTACACATGTGAAAAGCAATGAAATAAGTGAACCCACTGCATACGAAGACATACTCATATACAGCAATAATACCCAACCAATACTTTCCCGCTAGTTTTCTGAAACATTTTGCACATTTTATTTAAGCTTGCAGCACAATTCCAATCAGGAGCTTTTCAAGATGTTTCGAATCAGAAGTGTTTCAAGATGTCTGCGACACATTTTAACTATCATTACTTTCATCAATGCTTTTTCTGTTGATGCACAATCTTGGCACATAAAGTTGTGTACTCGGCACCTTAAAAGGTTAATTGGCGCATTTTTTAACACATGCTGGGACCTTGTAGGTGACTCTTGTTCACAACCACATATAGTCAGCACCTTGGTAGAAACAGAGCACCACATGATAGTTATATTGGGCCTAAAGATGGGACAAGGGAATGCATTCAGCTGTAAAGGCCGGTTGCATTGTACTCAGGCTCCCGCCGTACCACTGTGAATTTAATCCCATTGAGCTTGTGTGGGCCAAGGTCAAAAATGGCATCGCTGCGGACAACAGAGACTTCAAGCTGTCCACGGTCGACGTCATCTTGAGGGAGAAAATCAAGCAGGTAACGGCGGGAGACTGGAGGAAGAGCATTCAGCATGTGATGGACTTGGAGGCAAAGTTAAGATTTGACACGTCTGGGAGTGAGCACATTCAACCCATCATCATCCAGCTGGGTGAAGATGACACTGAAGACAGCAACTCCGACTGCGAGCTGTCTGGCATTGAGCCACTCGACGAAGCATAAACGCTTCTTATTAACAAAAGAACAGCCCTTATTAGGGCTACCAAAATTTTGCCGGTGGGTTCGCAACAGCCAACCATCCATTCCGTGACCTCTCAAATAAATAAGCAGTTCCATTTATGGCATATTCCTTATAATAGAAGCTCAATTCTGATAAGCAACGTCCTGCACACATTGTGCTCGATTTAAGAAGTGGCATAGAAACACATTTAAATGCTGGCATATCTGAATTGAAACACTATTGTTAACACTGATTATCGTTGGCGGGCTCAAAATGCTCATTCGGGCAGCCATTCATGTGGTTGCATTGTTTATTTTGTTATCTGGCTCACACAAGTAAAGCGATTAAGAGAACAAATATAAGACATCATTAGCTTAGTGAGGCCCAAAATGCTCATTCAGGCAGCCACCGTCGAGTTTGACGTGCCCCATAGTGAAATAGCAGCAGTCAGAGCACGCTTTATGGTTACGTTAGCAGTCTGCACTGGAAATCGCAGTCATCTCATAGCGAGTGGTGGTGAAATAGCAGCAGACAACACCAAACTGACAGCCACTGTCAGCAGCTTGAATACCAAAACACATTCATGTGGTTGCATTGTTTATTTTGTTATCTGGCTCACACAAGTAATGCGATTAAGAGAACAAATATAAAACATCATTAGCTTAGTGAGGCCCAAAATGCTCATTCAGGCAGCCACTGTCGAGTTTGACGTGCCCCATAGTGAAATAGCAGCAGTCAGAGCACGCTTTATAGTTACGTTAGCAGTCTGCACTGGAAATCGCAGTCATCTCATAGCGAATGGTGGTGAAATAGCAGCAGACAACACCAAACTGACAGCCACTGTCAGCAGCTTGAATGCCAAAGCACATTCATGTGGTTGCATTGTTTATTTTGTTATCTGGCTCACACAAGTAATGCGATTAAGAGAACAAATATAAAACATCATTAGCTTAGTGAGGCCCAAACTGCTCATTCAGGCAGCCACCGTCGAGTTTGACGCGCCCCATAGTGAAATTAGTCGGAGCACGCTTTATGGCTCCGTTAGCAGTCTGCACTGAAAATTGAAGTGTTGTCATAGCCAATTTTCAATTTATTAATCTGACTCGAGCAAGTAATGCGAATGCAAGCACAATTATTAACGTGATTAACTTTGCTAGCATTTTTTTGTCATATTTACGTACCGGAAAAATGCTCAGTAAAGTTGAACGTGTTTTAGTGAGTCACTTTGTTCATTACAAGCCGTAGGCAAAGTGACGGGGACAGATTCAGACATTGATATTGGGGAAGTAATATATGGTGAAAGTTGCAAAAGCTCTCACCGCACTGCTTTGCTGGACTCCATTCACTAGAAAACTGCATTTGTAATGATGGAAGCTTAATGACAGGAAATGATACCCCACTGCACAATGTTATATATGTGTACCACTACATGTTTATCTGTTAAAACCATCTGTTTATTAAGACTGAATGCAACAACATAGCAAGGTGCTGTTTCACAATATGGCACCTTTTCATGTGCACTTCTGGTAAGCTACCGTATGCACTGATGCATAAACACATTAACAGGGGAAAGAGACGAAGTAACTGTGCAAGCCACGTGATGCTTTTAACATTTTGTATCTGTCAATGTTTCTGTTGTCACAGCTGATAGAACTTTCTTTGGTGCAAGTTGGTTCATCACGTTGCGGCAACAGCACAAGAAGCAAGGTCAGAATAGTAGGAGAAAACAAAGCAAGGTGGCAGACTGAGGAGGCAAGGTAGACAAGAGAGAATGGCTTTAATGACATCGAAGAGGCCAGCCCTGCTATTCACTGGACTTGGTGCTTTGAATGAGACGAGTTAATGGAATTGTCGAAAGTCGTGGCTGCAGCATGCTTACAAGAACAAATGCAAAAATAAAAGGATAGAAATAGGAACAAATACATACACGCACGGAAGAACTCACATATTCACACACATGAACACAAACGCGAGCGCGAACAAAAAGATCTAAAATACAAAAAAGGGCAAAATAGCAAATATACACAAACACACAAGAAAACACGCACACACTTTTAACGCAGACGCGAGTAGAACTATTAGGAGTCAGTTCACAAGCAGCTGTGCCTACTTTGTCGTACTTTTTTTTAATGTACACATTGGCTCTGTTGCCTTCACTGTCATAGGAATTTTTTAGTAGCGACATATCACGACAAAGCGCAAAGCTGTGTTGTGGGAAAGCAAGTCGAGCGCTGACAGCACAGCTTATGCGCGATTGTGTCACAGCAGGCTTTCTACAGCTGGCGCGTGCAGTGAGCGAAGAGTTCTAAGCCACACAGCGACGCGAATTCATGCCAAGCTCCCTTGCAACGGCACCAGTGTATCAGTCATAATTTTAAATTAGCATTCAGGCTGACATTGAGGAAACAAACACTGCATGCTTCCAAACGCCTGACCGTTAACAATCCAATGACATTCGCTCAAGCAGCGCGTGTTAGTCACTGATTGTTAGCATTGGTGGAAAGCAATCAATCGACGGTGCTACACAACACTCGAACGACGCCGCTAGACGCTCGGCTATCTTATCACACTGCTGCCAATGATCGGTCGTTTGCACGCTGAGCTGACAGCAACGAATCTTTGCGTTGGAGGTTGCTTTCACAAATCTTTTCTGTTGAGAAACTCGCAGGTTGGTTTCATCCGCGCACGCTTTTCTCATTTATCCTGATAATGGTTTTGCTCCATCACTTCACCACGTCCGACGAGAAACGCAGGGGCACAGTACACAAACACACCCGCCGCTCACAGTAGGTACAAGACTTTGGCGAACTCTCCTCGTCGTAACTTCACTTAGGAGCAAAACAAAACACCACGGAACAAACACGTACAATGTTTGTTTGCAGCGGTATGCCGCCGCAGGATCTTGTTTCCACACGAAGCGCAGCGCAGCGCCACCGATCTTCGCTGCAATCTTTCTTCGCCGGCTCACGGCTCAGAACAAACACGCAGCACAAATTGTGCATCGTAAGCTCACAATAATATTTCCGGCATGACAAACCACCACAAACAATTCGAATTCACTCTGACGAAGGGAGACGCACAGAGCTGACGCGACTCGGCCCAGTTCGAAGCGAGGGCGGCCATGTTAGGCATGTTCTCCGTCGGCGGGGACACCGGCCGTCCGGCTCATGACGTCACCTGAAGTGCGCGCCTATTGGTGCCGGCTCGTGTCCATCCGCCTTTGAGGGGCAAATGCCGCTGTCTTCTAAAGTCTATCGACTATAGGCCGATAGTTTTTTCCAAATAATCATATACGAAACTCTAGGGTTGGCTTAGATTCGAGGATTTTAAGAAACGCGCCAGTTTTTAACTGAAACTGATAATATGGTGCATAGTTAGTGCATCTAGAAAAGTCAGTATTGCAGCCGCTTCTAGCCGCGCCAATAGCCAACTGCAGTACACGAGTGACGTCGCCATTTTGACCTGTGTCGTATTGGTATTATCGGTATGGTGTAGTATGGGCGCGCGGCGTGGCGTTATCGTAATGGCACCAAACGGGCGATGCCACTATAGTGCCACTTTCTAGCGAATAGTTGTGCTAGTCGTACGTTCAAGCCAGGCAGGACTTCGGGCATCGATGAGAAAAACTTCCACAACTTAGCGGGGAAGAGGCCACCGGTTGGCGTAAAATACAGACTGGGGTATTCCCCCATTTAAAATGGCTAAACGCCATGTATCCCACTCGTTATAGGGCCAACTGTCCTTGGTGCGGTGGCATACCTACCCTAATACATGTAACCTGGGAGTGCAGCTAAGCACCCTCATAGACCAAATACCAGTGACACAATGGAGCAGTGGGAGGCACAGCTCGCCCGTTCCGACCTGGCAAGACAAATATCTTTAATTAGCCAGGTCAGGCAGGTGGCAGAGGCCAGTGGGGCCCTGGACTGAGAGGCTCCGACCACCCCTCCTTAATATCTTTTCCATTACAATAAAGTTTCCGTAATTGGAGGGGGCCACGAAGCGTGCGCCACAACGAGGATGGCATTTACCCAAGAATTTTGATTGTACGCTCCTTCAAGAAGTGCAGCATCTCTGTATGCGCTTGAGGGTACTGAATATTGTGCACTGTTTGAAGATGACAGCGATAAGGAAGATAGTGACGAGGCTAGCAGCGATGATGACGTAAAATGAGCTCGGCATGTTCATATTAAATAAATGCTGTTTAATTTTGTGAACACTGTGCTCGCTTTTTTGTTCGGCCTACATTCGAGGTAAGTTTTTTTTTTTCTGCCAAGGGAGTTTTGGGGGCTTGGCTTAGAATCGGAGTCGGCCTAGATTCGAGTAAATACGGTAGTTGATTATTTAGGCCAATGGGGAATAAGTTGTGACTCAGTGTCACGGTGCAAGACAAACTCTTAAGGTGTTGACGGGCCTTGCAGGAAGGCCTGGCAATGTTTCTACTTTAAAACAACATCAGGTGAAAACTCCTTGGAACCACAGGTCTGTTACGTGACAATTCACAGGGCTTTTCTGTGGGAAATGTGCACGATTCTGGCCTTGTTTTCCCACAATTTGCACACAGCTGCTCAGGGGAAAAACACCAGTGCTTGTCTTCACATCCCTAAACGTCAGCAGGAGGAGGTAGAGCGGAATGCAACCCGTGCACTGTGGCCAAGTCGAGTGGTGTGTGCTCCAGGTCCACGTGGCTTCATTATCATTTTGCGGCCAAGTTGACTGCATTTTGGTCACGCCTGCTTGCATCTCTGGGAGATGTGCTTATAAAAGCATTGAGTCGCTATCCTGGCCCTGCGAAAGTAGATGTCCAGCGAAGCTGTGGAAAACTGCCACTATAACTGCTGAGGGGGATATTCTCTATAAATGTGAAATCATTGTATGGCCCATGAAGTGAAAAATCCGGCGTTAACATTCGATGCTACCAAAGCCCATGTCACCAAGTGGTGATGTCACGTTTGACATGACGACGAAATGTGATTACGTCGTCGTGTCAAACATTGCGTGATGATGTCATCTCATCAAACGTTACATTACGTGATAATGACATCGTCACGGAATGATATCCCCTGATAATGTTACGTGATGACGCGATGTCATGCGATGACGTCGTCGTCAAGGGATGCTGTTGCCTGATGACATCGTGTGATGCCTCTTGCAGAAGCAGCACAGTGTGCGCTTCCCGCTTCTTTGCGTTGTCTCCTAGATCGGCTAGCATTTTTATTTGAGCATGCGGTGACGAAAAATCCTGACCAACTAGAGGCTAATAGCTTCGCTGTAAAAATTCGAGAACAACCAGCTGAACTGCCTTTTCACTCAGTAAGGTTGTGATCATTGGTTCATTTAGGGGCAGCGTGAAGAGACATTCATGAAAGCCCTCACGACAGCATTTGTTATACTCTGTTCATAAAGCTTCGCATTACACTATAGCATACGGGCAACTCTATAAAAAATCAATTCTGTTCGCGAAAATGATTTAAAGGTGTTGAAAATAGGGGCAGTGTAAGATTAGAAAAAAGAAAAGCGTATGCAAGAAAATTGTGATGGCATTTTTGCCACCCTCTTGTGGCTGCGCTAGACGCCATATGCGCCATAGCAGAGAGGGGGGGTTACTTGCTTCAGTCACATTTATCCAAATTTCCGAAGCATGCCAAATCGGCAACAAGAATGTCGCAGAAAAAGCCACTGTAATCTAAAAACAATGTGCTGACTGTCACCCTCTAGTGTGCGAAGTTTGCCGTTGCTTGTGTGCGGCATCATAACGTAAATTGCTGTTAATACAGTGCAGTCGCTGTGAGAAGGTGTTTCTGTGTGGGCACATGGTAGCCATTATTTCTAATTTCCATTCCACCTTGCAGGGAAGAGAACAAGGTGAGCCACTACATAGTGAACCGGGTGTCACAGCTGGAGCAGACACGGTTTCGCATTGGCGACCAGATGTTCCCCGACATACCGTCGCTGCTCAACTTCTACAAGCTGCACTATCTGGACACAACACCACTCGTAAGGCCGGTGAGTACACGACCACATTAAAAGATGGCATTCCAGCAAGGGTGATAGTCTTAGTGATGGGCTCAAGTGATCCGCTACGTGAGACGGAGGTAGTCTGCAACTAAGTTGGCCATAACGACACAGCATGTGCTGTTTGGCATTATTGAATAAATGATGCGATATGACATGTCCATCAGGGTTTTGTGGAACAGTGTATCGATTCCTGCAGCTAGTATTGCAAGTAAACTGTTAATATGTGCAGGCTTGCCGAGATTTTGTTTGCTGTTCAACAAGTGAACTACAAATGTTCTAAAAAAAACACTTTTCAGAAAAACCAGAAAGACCTTGTGTCTGGGTGGGGTTAGAGCACATCCATGGCAGTGGGAACGCATTGTTTGTGAGCCAAATGTTCCAGTCCCAGTTCACGGCACTTCCGTTGGAGCCATGGAATAGTGGGAGCATGTTATGCAGTTCAGTGCACTTGCAGCAAGTTGATCAGACTCGCCACTTTGTTCAAACAAGTGGCTTTGCAGAAGATTTCAGTCTGGCATTGCAAGCACTGGAACTGCGCAGCCATGAAGAGGCACATTTCTTTGGGTACGCAGCCAGATTTCCCTTGCGATAAACGATGAGCGTGGAACACTTGTCAGAGGGGACAATCTCAGTGATTCCACTCCTGCGCCTAACTGCGCCAAACAGTCTCAGATTTGACGGCGTCTATTGCACCACCGGGGAATTAAAACGTGCAACGCGATGATAGGGCTAGCCTGAGTTGCAAACAGGAGCAACGCCTCCTATTTATTTAGGAGGCATTGAAGGGAGACGAAACAGCACTAGCGCGTGTGTCCCGATTAAGCAACAGCGCCACACAAGGTGCCGACGCGACGTCTGCCTTGCAAGGCGGCTCAACGGCAAAGTGCGGTTTCTGCTGAGGCTCGTGGCTTCAGGGTCAATTGGCTATTCATCGGCGAACGTTATCTACTCCGAAAACGCAGCTAGTACAGTAGAACTCTGCTGATACGTTTTTCACGAAACCGTAAAAAAAAGTAAGAGCCGAGAAACGCAAGAGCCGAGAAACAGAAAAAATTGAGAAATGAGAGTAGTGTTTAACTGCACACAATAATATTTTAATTCTTGCGTGTGAAAAAAAAAGTCGCAATTTCGCCCGAAAGCTGAAGCATCGATTGCGATTGCAAATTAGTAGACAGCTATACAAAGTAAGTAGTATAGTAGTTTTATCGTCTGTATAAACTTGTGAACATTCGCTTATTAACAATATTAACAAGCATGGTGTCAGCCCGCACAGGCAAACATGAACACATCACACTCGATGAGCGCGTACATGCGCTGTCAAACGCTGGCGTGAGGATGCGCCGCCGCCGCAGCGAACGAAGTGACCTTCTGACTGGCTTCCACGCAAACTGAGCGCCGAGAACACACAGCACGCACAAAGCACAAAGCTATGAGCCGCCGATGCACCTACACTGCCTAGACTCTGCCCCCTAACGCAGATCGCCTTCAAGATACGGCCCGAGCGACTGCGCGCCGCCGCGCAGTACGCAGTTGACGCCAGAGTACAACGCCGCCCGCTCTCCCTCCCTCCCCCTTGCTCGCTCGCCGGTGCCTCGATCGGTATGGAAGAAGGCGCGCTTCCTCCCTGCTTTTCTTGCGCGCACGAGATTTGGTCGTCGGCTCCCCTTACAAGCTTTCACTCGCACATACAGCATACGGCGCGCGGCGACTGTGTTATCGCCCTTGAACTTTATACGGAACACCTCTGCCCCAAAACCAATTTTAGGGCCCCAACGCGTCATAGACACCATCTTTAAATAGCAAATACGGATCTCAAAGGGCATGCTTTTGCTGGCGGAAACCAAAAATACGTCATAGGTGTCGCCCCCGGCACTTTGGGCAGCCAATCCCATCGTCAAGCCACCAACCAAGCGACATGAAGTCAAAATGGCCGCTCAGGCCGGCGCTGGGTGGCAGTTTGCAACGCATGATGCGGGAACGGTCCCAGATTTGCAACCCAACAGCGGTGTTACAATTGCATTGGGTACTATGGGAGCTTAACAGCCGGGAAGACGCAGCGCCCGGGAACGTAACAGCGGGGTTCTACTGTAGCTTGTTTGAAGCTGCGGCATGACATGTGATTATAATAACTGCATGCCGCCAATGTGTCCATCATTTCTGTTTCTGGACATACGGAATGACATCTGGGAAAACTAGCAATATATGAAACGATATCAATTTGTGTGTGTGTGTCGCATGCACACTCGTTTTTTTTTTTTAATACTTCAGGATATGAAAAATCAGCTGCTCCAAGCTGCTCCCAAATGCCAAATTGCCTGCTCTAAAGTGCTCCAAAATGAAATTTCTGATGCTCCAAAAATTGCTCCAAATCAGATGTCAGCAGTAGCATCACTGCGATCTACACTTTGACGTATGGCCATGTGACCTTCATTCGCTATGCTGCGTTGCGGTCAAGTGTTCGCGTTCTCGAAAAAACGTGCTCGCAGTATCCGATAAGTCACGATTCTTTAACTCCGTAGTACATTCCAGAAAGATGGGCTCGACACGTATCAGTTTGTAGGCACGCTAACATATCACCGTCACGTGTAGAATTTACCTCCTCATCGTCGCAAGCATGTTGGAAGATTCAGTGGCACGTGTATAAAAGTGGTCAGATGCAAGTGGCCATCATTCGATTTGACGACCGCTATCCGCACTTGTTGCTATCACTGCCGCCAAGCTGTATTTTAGTTCAGAGAGTGCAAGTTTGTCCAGTGAGCTCTTTGCAGTATGTTACTTCTCTGTCTGCTTCTGTGTCAGAGCACTGTGGCACCTCTGTGAAAATGTGGCTTAAACGGCGTTAGCACGCTGTGAAGTGCTTGTGTATAAGAGAATGTGGCTGCTCGTCATCATTTATCTCCATTACATTATTCACTCTGACTAATAAGGACTGTTGTAGTCTTTTTTTCTAGGATATGTATTTTTACCAGCCGAGGCTGAAGAGGGACACTTTAGCTCGGGGCCAACTCCAACAATTTCTTTGTTCAAATACTTGTAAAACAGAAAAAATGCTTTTAGGAGACAACAGCTGGACCGATTTGAATCAAATTTGTTGCATTCGAGAGAGAAAGTAAAATTTTAGTGACCCTGTGGAGCAGAATTTTGATGTAGAGCCTGCAAATTTTAGCAAAAGTAAATTTCACTAGATTTGAAGCACAATGTTTGCAAATCTGTAACTGTGCACCAAAAACAGATGTCGTAGTTTTGTAAACTTCACCTGTTAGAGCATCTCAAGTGGACCAATGGGATATATAAATTTACTGTTTATGTGACTTTGTTACAATGTTTACAAGGGTTCTGCAAAAGCTTTTCTCACAAATACCTAAGCGGTATGTCTCAGATCAGTCTGTATAATACATCAATTTTGTCCACTTGAGTTGTATTATTAGGTGCAGTTTACAGAACGCTCATTAGAGTTGTAAACTTGATGCATAAGTTATCTTCAATGTTCAATCATTTTTGTTAAAAAATTGGCAGCCTGTATTAGAACTATGCATGCCATAATCATTAGATTTTAAATTTATCTCCTAAATGCAACAGTCCTCATCAAAATTGGTGTAGTGGTTGCCGAGAAAAACGATTTTCTCGTTTCCATGCATTAAGATGGAAGCTCCGAAGCTGAAACTTCCTCTTAAGTTGTGAATGGATTGTAGGGTGTTGCGAGTGGCAGGCCTGAATTCGTTGAGGAGGCTATGTGCTCTTGAGGATTCTGAGTATGCACTGTGTGTTATTGATGACACAATGTGCCATTGTGAATTAAGAAGCCCATTGTTTCTGCACCATCTTTTTACTTGGCACAAAATGTCTGTCGGGAGAGCTAATGATATTTTTTTTTCTTTTTCCAGGCTGCAAAAAAGGTTGAGAAAGTGAAAGCCAAATACGACTTTGAAGGGAGTGTGAGTTACATTCTAACTTCTGTTGTTTGCTTGAATCTGCCAACCATGCCGCTAAGTTTGGCATGTTGTTGCGGTGTTGAAACAATTGCTGCCATTGGAGCTGACCTGTGGAGACTCACCCTCGAAGCCTGGGTGTTTGCAGGGTGACGCCGATGACCTGCCCTTCAGAAAGGGTGAGGTGCTGACTGTTATCTCGAAGGACGAAGACCAATGGTGGACCGCACGAAACAGTCTTGGCCACACGGGGTCCATTCCTGTGCCATATGTCGAAAAGGTGAGATACAGTGCCAACTGGGGCAGCAAAATCTCGGACCGCGTAAGGAGACTAGATTTATGGAGGTAGCATAGGTACATAGCAGCCTCCGAGCAAATTTTATTATTTGTGTTTACTCCTGAAAAGCTGGCATACATAGACAGTTATGATAGCCAAACTGAAAACATAAAAAAACTTTGGTGTCAATTATGCAGCAACCAGAACATTTGGAGGATGAGCATTGATCCTCGAATAACCTCAGAGATTGAGTGGCGCCCGCGATGCACTCAAAATCTCGGAGGCAATGTGCTGGGATTTATTTCACGTCTGCTAACCACCTGGGACATGTGTCATCTGCTGGGATGCTATTTAAGGGCTGTGAAAGAGAATAATAATGGTAATAGGAATCAACAGCCGTGCTGGCTTGCAAGATAGCTTCTCTTGTAAAACAGTCGAGGCGCATTACAACGGACCATAATAATCAAGTGATAAAGATCCGTTATAACCGATGTTTGTTCTGTCCAAAATTAGGTCCGAGCACATGTTGGGAAAAGCCATAAGTTCGCATGTAGTTCTGTCTAGTGTTTGATTATTGGAACCTGGAGGCAATGAATAACGTCCAGCATTGCAATACGTCGAGCATCGTCCATTTAGGCTGACTCACCAACTTGTTACAATATGTTTCACAGATTGACGACTGCCAGCTGCCCAATGACGGCCATGGGTGGAATGGACCTGCGTCACCCCCGCAGTTGGGATCGCCACCCGTGGCACCGCCTGCTGCCCGGACCACATCCGGTGCTGGCGACCCCATCAAGTACAACACCCCATCTAATGTGCAGGCATGTCAGCATGTCTCACTGCTGTAGCTTGCCTGTAGTTTGTGCAGCACTTGAAAGTGCCTAGTCAGTTAGTTACAAGGGGGCGCATTCTGCACCGCGAGCGCCCGCCCGTGTGGCTGTATCTTAAAAGCCTTCTCCGGCGGGGGGCAGAGTCCGCCCTCGCTGTGTTTTCGTGGCTAAGATTGCGTTGATGCGAGCGCTGGCACGAACCTCAATTCACTCACTGCTACTGCTGTCCTAACAAATTCCATTGTTCTGACAGCCAATTTCCGCGGTCATCAAGTGAGATGCGTTCATGTTTGCTTGTGCACGCGTGACACCATGCTTGTTTGTTAATTTAGTTAGTATGCCTATGCTTACCAGTTTATAGAGTAAAACCTCGTTAGTTCCGATTTCACGGGACCGAAAGAAATGTTCGAATTAACCGAATGTCGAATTATCGAGGGTATCCAGAAAACAATGAGCAAATGCTTACTACGTCAACATGCTTTCATTTAGTGAATGAATGAGCAAATACAATTGCTATTTTGCACAAAAGCAGTGCGGAAGTTGCAATTCTCGTCGTCTCGTGAGTTATTAGCTCTCGCAGCGGCGATCAAGGCCTCGCGACTTCCTTCGCAGCACGGCCGAGGCGTGTGACTTATTTGCGACACGCTTCACACTATCGCGCGCACATCCCGATTATTTTTCGCCAGTGAGCTGATCTCCAACAGATCGTCCGTCTATCGAAATGTAGTCGGTGCTCTGCATACTCGACAGCTTTGCACCAAGTCAAAGCGAAACTGTTGGCCGAAACCGCTGCAGAGGAAACCGCGGTCGCTATCGATGTGATTATGAACAGCGACTTTGTGGTGCTGAAGGCACCAGGCTGACGCATGCACTGAGTCAGAACGAAACTACCAACCGCGGCCGACGCACGCACCGAGTCATAACGAAACTGTTCGCTGCGACTGCTGTGGAAGAAACCACAGCTGCTATCGACGCAATCATGGATGGCGACTATGCAATTATGAAAGCTCGCAGCCAACGTGGTGTTATGCGTGGCGGTAAACGCAAGAATAAAGGCTTTAAATGCTCAAATAGGCACGAAGCGTTCCACTTTGTATTCATGTAGGATTTCCGCTGATGACTATGGCGACGCGGAATACGCGGCCGCTTCATTTTGGTTGGACGCTAGCGCCATTTTTCCTCTTTAGCGTCGCACATTTGCGGCTCTCCTCGCTCTCCGTACTCCTATAGTTATCCGAATTAACCGATGTGTGGCCAAATACGTCCAAATGAGCAAGAGTTTTATTGCACTGAATAATGCATATGCCAGCCAGGACCAGAGGACGAGTTCGAATTATCTGATTTTCCAAATTAACGAGGGTCGAATTAACGAGGTCTTACTGTACGGCTGTTAAAACTACTATCCTTGCTTTATATCATCAGCAGCAGCAGCCTATGTCCACTGCAGGACGAAGGCCTCTCCCTGCAATCTCCCAATTACCCCTTTCTTGCGCTAGGCAATTCCAACTTGCGCCTGCAAATTTCCTTACTTCATCAACCCACCTAGTTTTCTGCCGTCATCGTCTGCGCTTCCCTTCTCTCGGTGCCCATTCTGTAACTCTAATTGTCCACCAGTTATCCATCCTATTCATTACATAGCCTGCCCAGGTTCATTTTTTTCTCTTAACCCCTTAAGTGCTCTATTTTTTTGACAATTTCCGAACCAAAAGTGCCTATTTTTTTTATTGCTGATTTCGAATCTGATTGTACTAAAAAGCAGCTAGCCGATATTGAAAAAAATATTTGCACCACATACTTAGTCAAATCAACACAATAAAGTTTATTTCGGAACAATACATAGGAGACCAGCTACCTGCTGCTAATATAAATAAAAACCTTATAAAAAACAGTTGCAGACGTCACATCTTTGTTCCCTTGTGTAGGCTAAGTACCCTTGGGCTATTTCACTCGGGAAGCTTCGGGACTGTGTGGAAAATTTCGAAACATGGAATAACGCAAAGCGGCTTGTTGCAGCTCCTGCACCAAAAGCGAGTTTCTTATCTCAACTTTTTCCCGTTTTCTCCTCGCTTCCGACAGCAAATGAAGCATTTTCTTGTTGGCGCTGCTTTGGTTTCGCTTGGCGGGATGTAAGAAGCAAAGTCCTTGAGACGCACAGCGTCAAGCACATCAGACGGTCGGCCGCGCTTTGTCTTTTTTGAAGGATCAAGGTACCTAGTCAGGATCGCCTCAATTAGGGCGAGGCGGTAGAAACTGCTGAATATATTCCATAAGGTCATCTGACGATGACAAGTTGAAAGTCTTGCCTGGGATGGCCAAGAAGAGAAAGCGAGGAGGCTTCACAGGAGGATTCTCCACATCAAGCAGGATCCACTGGAGAGCACTCGCGATGTTCGCTTCCGAGCTGTCTTCATCATCACCGGAGGAGCTGCTCAATTCACCGTCATCGCTGTCATCACTTCCGGACACAAGATAAACATCTGTATCCGAATCATCATCACTCGAAGAAGATGACAAAAATGAAAAGCTTCTTTTTCGCATTGACGGACCAGCTATGCATGGGTCTCCGCCACCGCACGCCATCTTTTCATACAAAAACCGCGCTCCTACCGCAGAACAAAACTAAATCATCGAGTAAATGCTGCCATCTGGCGGATTACACGCAATTTAAGCCGTAGACGAGCGCTTCTCGTCCTGAACGGTAGAGGGGTGTACCTATTCCGCTAGGACGAGCTCTGCTCGTCCAAAGCAGTTTGGGGACAGTTTGGGCAGGACGAGCTCTGCTCGTCCAAAGCACTTAAGGGGTTAATGTCAATTACAATATTGGCTATCCCAGTTTGCTCTCTGATTTACACCGCTCACTTCCTGTCTCTCAATGTTAGGCCTAACGTTGAGAGACAGGAAGTCTTCTGCATATTAATCTTCAACCCAACTCTTACACTTTCTCGGTTGAGGTCCTCAATCACGTGTTGTAATTCGTCCCCATTGTTGCTGAATAGGACAATGTCTTCTGCAAACTGAAGGTTGCTGAGATATTCGCCGTTGATCCTCACTCCTAAGCCCTCTCAGTCTAAGAGCTTGAATACTTCTTGGAAGCGTGCAGTAAATAGCATCGGAGAGATTGTGTCTCCTTTGTATAGTTGTCCACTAATTTGCTATCGCAATCGATGCTTCGCTTTTCGGGTGAAACTGCGACTTTTTTCAGAAGTCCGTCAGCCTGGATTTCTTGAACTTCAGAGCAAGCAAAGGCGTTATGCGGGTGGGTCTCACATTTCATTAAAAGAGCCATCGCAATGTCATTGTCATGGGCTCTGATAACTTTACTGATGGGGTCAATAGGATCCATTACTTTCAAAGCAGTCGCCGAAGTCGGTATGTCTGTGGATTGTCATTTTCCCCAGACGACAAGACATTGGCATCATGTTGACAACAGCAGCAGCTGCCTGCGGCACGGCTGTGCGGGCGCCGTATCTTGAAAGCGATCTGCGATGTGGGCAAAGTGCAACTAGTGCTGGTAGAGTTGTATGCGCTGTGGTTTCAATGTTTAGTTCGTGTTGAAGCAAGAGGCTGGACAAAGGTCAATTCGCTCGCTGTTGCTGCCGCACCTCCTCACTCCAGCGTTTTGACAGCCAGTTTCCGTGGTCATCTAGCGAGATGTGTTCACGTTTACCTATGCGCGTGTGTCACCGTGCTTGGTAATGCAGTTAGTAAGCGAATGTTTACAACTTTATACGGCCAGTAAAACTACTGTCCTTAGTTGCTATAGCTGTCTACTAATTTGCTATCGTAATCTGCTTCGCCTCTCAGGCGGAACTGCAAAATTTTTTTCCTTCTGCTTTCTGCCTCGGCGATCATCTGCGCCTTCTCAACAGAGAGAAATCTACCCTTCTTCGTTGACGAAGCCATTCCGAGCAGACATACACCACAGAGAAAACCGCAGAGATTGTGGTGACTGTGCAGTCTCGTGCAGGGTTGTAATGACCACGTGGGGCTATGGATTGCAGTGGCTCAAACCGGTACTTTGGATTGAATTTCGTTATGGATTGAATTTTATTCGCCGGAGCCTCGTTCAAGTGGTCAAGCACTGTCTCTGTGTGTCTGTTTCTTTCTAAGTTTTAGTTCAGTCGCGCTTACACATTCTAATACCGGTGTCACATGTGCACTTCTGATCATGACCTGGGTCAGTCCGTATCGGATAGCTTTTTATTTTTTATTCGATAGAATTTTTTTATTCCTCCGACGTATACGTTGGTGCGCACGCTATCGGCACCTACCCTATTTACAACCGGGAGAAATACGCATGATGGTAAGTTACGGCTGCCGAGATTCAAGTGCGAAAGCTTAGGCGCGCGCTGCCCATGGCTGTCCATTTTTGGAGGTTGGGTGGCTACAAGCTGCTTGCATATTTATTTTGTAGTTCGCCCGTTGCCGTTACGCACTGTGATGTGCTTTTTGACACTCGGGCATGGGTAATGGAGGTTCTGTGGATCGAGCGCACCTTGTGTTCACCATTTTAACCACTTGGCGAGCACGGTACCACGGATAATTTATCAGTAATTTATAACCCCGAGCAGGGGCCTGCGGAACCCCAGGGTTCCACGGAACCCACTTTGAGAACCCATGACCTAGTGGCTGGTATTGTTCAGATGCATGAAGAGGCAGTGAACTGGGTACTTGAGCTAATATAGTGTCTGGTTGCCGTAAGCACCTTGACGGTGCCCCATTCTTACTTTTGATATTCTTCACTGCACAGTATATATGCTTCACCACAATACAGTCTGTATTTGCCGCATAACACAGCTGTACTAGGGCGAAGCTGACTCTAAAAACCTACAACAGGAATTTCCGGGGGTTTGAATATTTAGAATAGTAAAAGTGTCTTTCGTATCGAATATTCATACACCACTACTTTCACTGCTTTGCCTTTCTGTCAATATATTTTTTTTAATACTACACCTCAATCATTCAGCTTTCCATAATTGGGGTTGGTATGGTGCCACAGTGTGGTTCCGAGCTCATTCCAGCATGACCACTGTCTCAATGCGTGGCATCCACTTGCAGAGGAAGCTGCCTGCCAGGGCCAGGGTGAAACAAGCTCGGGTCCCAAACGCCTACGACAAGACAGCCCTGAAGTTGGAGGTGAGTGTTCCACAATCGTCTTTTTCAGCTACGAAAAAGGAAGTGGCACTGTCCCGATGCCAAGCAGGCAAACTGAAGGGGGCGCTGAAACTGCCCAGTACTGGGTGTCTAAAATGTAACCGTACAGCGAAAATGGTGGTCTTAAAATTTGAAGTTTTACTTACGGCAGCACAGTGATCACTACAGGAGCTGTGGACAATGTCCAACGCCGCTGGCTTATTGAATACAGGTCTGCATGTGACGCTGCATATTGTCAAACACTCGGTGGAAGGTTGCTGTCTGTGCAATGTGCTGGTAATGGCTGTCTGTATCTCCTGTAGTGTTAGAGGATTGTTCTCATACACCCATCCCATGAATGCACCCCACAGGCCTTATCGGACAAACTACAGTTCTTGCTCTGTCAGATCGTACATGAAACTGCAGTGTCATTAACAATTGTCATATTTTTGTTCATTTTCTCAAATCACAGTTACTCTTGAGTCTTGAGTGGTATTTTCGGCTAATAACTTTTGTAGATACTGTCGCTTATCACTTTTGCGAGATTTTGTGGGACTCGGCGCCAGATGCCCCGATGTAATCAGCCGCCAGCGTTTCTGGCGCTGTGCCTAGAAATGCAAGTACACCCGTGTCCCGTGCGTTGGGTGTACGATAAAGAACCCGAAGTGGTCAAAATTCATCTGGAGTTCCCCCACTGCGGCGTGCCTCATGATTATATGGTTTTGGCACACAAAACCCGACAACTTAATTTAATTTTAAAAACTATACTCAAGTTTTCTTTCCTCGCAGGTTGGCGACATCATCACCGTGACCAAGACCAACATCAATGGCCAGTGGGAAGGAGAGCTCAAAGGTCGCGTAGGACACTTTCCGTTCACGCACGTCGAGTTCATCGACTCCGAGAACCCGGACGATGATGAATCGTAGACACAACTTCGCTGGTGGCACCCCGGGGAAGAGAGCTTTTTTTTTTTTCCTCGCTGCAGCCTTTCCCCCTTGCCAACCTTCCTCCGCACGCCCGCTGCACCATTTTCTCCGCCTTGCTGCACGATCGTTAGCCGCGCACCACGGTGGCAACGGCAGTTTTTGCTTAGGAGTGCAGCGCGGCGCTGCGTGGCACCACCTACCGTGGATCCGAGAATTGTGGTGCTTACCAGCCGTGCTCCGGCTGTCACGAAGGCTGTCGAGTACTGTGTCGACGAGCTGCCTCAGGAGCCTGGCCTTGTTGAGTTCTTTGTCGCCGTGTCACCCATGTAAAGAAGGAAAGAGAGCCGTGACTGTGTGTATGCAATGTGGTGCCGTGGGCATGTGTGGATAGAATTGCTCTTTTTTTTTTTTTCTTCTGTGTCATGTGTTGAATAGAGCAGGTCGGAGTGTTGTTGGGGAGTCCATAGTAGGTGTGAAATGGGTGTGTCGAAACCTCAATCTGGCAGGGACGTTGGCGAAATGTGGTGAGTTCGTTTCCGCCCTGACTGTGGGCAAGAGAATTAACTCCGAGTTGGGGGAACCTGCAAGGACTTACGGGAAGATCTCACGGAGAGCGGACGTTTTCTTTGCCTCCGTGTCGGCATGCTACTTGCTTTTTTCCCGGCACTGGAAGTGCCAGGAGCATCGGCTCATTCAAGTTGCGTGCAGGAAAGCTTTTCATCGTGACTACAGCGGCTTCTCTGTGATATAGGGTGAAGGTGAGAGAGCTGTAGTCAAGATGTTGGATGGCTTTGCAAACTGTGAAGCCGATGGAAAATTGTAGCTTCAAAGTGGACAGGGTTCATTAGTGCTCCTCTGAACTTTTTTTTAGAACTCCTCAAATATCAAAGGATCATTTTCGAGGGCTTGGAAAACCCTTGAACTTAGTGAGATGCTTCAACAGAAATCCCTGAATTTCGCTCCTAAGTTTAGCAGGTATTACTTGTACTTCTTTGGTTTCTTGCCATTAAAAAAGTCAGCCAGTTCAGTCCCGTTAGCAGCGTTGTGGTGGTTGGCGGTGGTTTAGTTATTCTAAATTATTTTTGATCTCTTAAAAGTAAGAACTTTATTTTCGTTGTTATCCTCGAACTTGCACTCTCATAAAGACGCAAATGCACAGACCACACTGTTTATTGACCACAGGCCTCGCGTGTTTTCGTGCGAGCCTCAAATCGTGATGCCCCATGCCTCGCAAGGAATCGAGGCACACTGTCAGCAGCCATCATTGGTCAGTAGCTTTCGTAATTTGCTGCCCAATGTCAGGACATGGGTTCAGCCTCTACTTTGATAGCCATGCATCGTACGTCAGCCATTGCCAGTCAAAAAGTGGCGCCTCATATCAAGGCCTCTACTGCACACGAGCAAACGAGGAGACGTGCAGCCTCATGTTTCTCTGGGCGGCCATAGCTTTTCCAGACGAGTGTCACTTGAACGAGGAGGTCAAAAAGTTGCAGTAGGAAGAACTCCTGTGTCTGCTGTTGCATCACAAAAAGTGATGTGTGAAATTGTTGTGGCATTGAAAATCGCCCCCATTACATTTGCCCTACAGTTAGGCATGCAATTTTCTCGGCAACTCGGCTACCAGGTCATTCTTCACTATTTGTATCATGCTGTCAACAACACCACCCTGAAGAAGACGATACAGGCGCATATTAGCTGTGGTGTTGGTAGAAGTTTATTTGGCAACGGTTCATAATATACAAGTACAGCTGTGAGGAGCATGGACAAAGGGCACAATATAGGCTTGATGGTGTTTGTATCTCCTAAACATTAGCAACATGATGATAGCACCATTTAGATAATGACTACATAACACAAGGTACATCATGCAAGAAAAAGAAAGAAGGCAAACTATTTAAGTTATCTATTTAGAAAAACAAAAATAGCAATCTGTTGTGGATCATTTAGTCGCTGTAATGCATACCTGGCAACTTTTGCAATTTTCCTACAATGCCTGATGTTTAGAACATGTTTGCAATTGTTGTGTTCCCACAAATAGCTTACGATTTTTCATTTGCGCCATAGTGCAGGGCAAAATCAATTTCAAGAAAGACAAATACAGTCGCTGAGTTATCTTGTATGGGCCATTTTTTAGGACCCATCATTTATGCAAATGAACTCACTCGGCAGTGACATCAACTGAACCAATGTATTACGACAACCGAATCGTTGACAGACATTACTTGAATTCTATTAATGAACTTCATCATCACAATTTCTGCTTGTCTTCGGTGCAGATTGTTGTTGCTGTGTCTATGTATAGCCGAGACCCTGATCACAGTGCCCTCTACAGAACCAAGTCGGCAAACCTTTTATAAACAGTCCGTATATTGAATATTCAAAGAATATTTTGTATTTTTCACCGTATTTTAGTATTGGCTTATAATTTGTAAAATTTCAACGTTGCCAGGTTAATGTGTTTGTGAGGCAGGAATGTGCACTGGTTCTTGGTGATGTGTTGTGTCTCTTTTCCACGTTTAGTGAGACAAGCCACTGTCTCGGGAAACCTAGATTGCTATTGCACTAACAATTATACGGGCACCGCAAAAATGACAAAGCCAAGTGAGCGCATGCTCCCCTACATCGGCTCTACAGCGCGAGCACAGGGCAGCATTCTGGGTCACAATAACGTGAAACTATTCCACTCCGAGTTTATTCCAAATCGTTTTATTGAGCGCTGAGAAACACAGACGGTTTTCCGTTGGCCTTATCTCGTGTGCCATTGAGTTGCGGCACCTCTTAACATGGCTGCCGGCGTTCCTCATCGAATCAGTATGGTGAAACGAACACCTGGTATTTGCCCCACCGCTGTTTCTGATGCGTGGTAGCAGTTGTCTCGCAGTTCGTGCCAACATGTTGCCTCCGTGTATAGCTAGGACAGCGTCGACGAGTGCTAGACCTTGTCATCGTTGTCAATGTGTTTCACTCTTATCCTTTCTTTTTGCTTACCTTCTTTGGCAATACTACTAAATCCTAAACATCATGTACCTATCGGTCATCATCAGCATGCCATGGTACATACAAATTGTAAACGAACTAGACCAGCATGGTTAAATCGCAGGTCATTCCTGACGTCTTTTCTCCTTTCCACAGGTTGTTTTCCTTTTGGCATATTCCCGCTGCAGGTTTGTTAGTAGGAAGCCCTTGCATGCACTCGGCTACTTCCTTGCAAAACAAAGGGTCACTGTGCCCATTGCCGTTCCCACTCTTATCCCCCACTCTTATTTTCAGCTCTGTGGCCAACTATGCCAAAGTAATCCTTTTGCGTTCGTTTTTCCATTTCTAATGGAGCCACAGGCATTGTCAGAACCTGTCAGCATTTTGTACAGACTTAGGTGGCTGTTATTTCCAAACAATCTCATCACATTTCTTGCTTCCATGTGGTTACGAAACGTTACCACATCCGCTCTGAATAAAAAAACTTGTCAAAACGTGGCCAGAGCTGCACATTATATACCTGCGCAGTTGCTACCCTATTTTGGCACATCTGTATTTCATATTTGATGAGTCACTTTGGAGGTTGGACGTTGCTTCTGTGCTGATTGGGGATTTGTGTGTGAGTAGATGAGTTGCACTTGTGTTCTCATCTCAGTTGGTTTTCAGCTTTTGAGGTAGTAAGAACAGTTGCAACTAGGTGTGGGTGTTTAATTTTTTACCCTGGTTATCTCTTGCTTTTAGTCAAATGATTTATCCTATAATTAATCTATCTTGCTGTTATGGGGTCGGCATTAGTGACAAGCTCGATACTTTCGAGCGGCTGTATTTATGAAACACCGTTTTAGTGGCTCAGACTTGCTTGTTCTTATTGATAGGTTATCTGACCACTTGCTGTAGTTGCTATGGCATTCTGCTAAGATATGGTGGGTTTGATTCTTGGCACAGTAGCCACGCTGTACTGGGGGTGGTATGCAAAAACACTTGTGTACTACTACGTTTCATACATTGCAGTCAATGCTACAATGCTTCTTCGACTACTCGTACTCGTGACCAAAAAATTTAACGAAAATATAAGTATACGTCATGTAATTAGCTGAAACACTGTCACGTACACTTATGCTACAAGATATGATTTTATTATTAGGTGAAATGCGTCGCAGACTCGAATCTGCTTAACACCGGACAAGGAAGTAACATGTTCCTGCAATGAACGGTGGTAGCACTAGCGCTCGCTATTGAAACATAGTACGCCGCAATCTGCAAGCACAGCAGTGCACGGATAATATGTGATTTGCTATAATGTTATGTCTGCAAATTGTAGTTGTAACATATGAAGTAGTTATTTCGTAGAACGCATTGCAGAATTTTAAAATATTGTGAAACCCGCGAAGTGAGACTTGTGTGACCGAACTACTTTTGCAGCCGTCCCTGCTGCATCTATGAAATGGAGCTTAGACATAACTTCACATCAAAGAACCCCAGTTAGTCAAGGTTAATCTGGAGTCCCCCACTACTGTGCCTCTGAAAGCCTGTGTGTTGATTTCTGATGTTCAACATTAATAATTTAAGTTATTAATTTATGTTAGCTGACCGTGCTGTCTGTCTAAAAGAAAAAAAAATCTTGTTCCAAGTGAGTCACTTGTACGCGGGAGTCAAACGTGCTCAGAATTTTATAAATGTTCGCAAGCCCCATTCGGGTGCATCATGGGCTTTTGAAACACAGGCGAGTTTCAAGCGCTGTGAATGAAGAATGAATAAATCAATCTGAATGTTGGAATCGATCACCCAGCCTAAGTTGTAAGGACTTGTAGACAGCACATTCTGCTATCTTGCCCACCTTTTTGATCATTCTTGCTCTTTTCATTGTTGAAAGTGGCATGGGTGCCCTCTGCAGTGTCTGCAATGTCTCGTTTTGTTGATGAGACTAAAGTTTTTGCACCCACAAGACCGAATTTCTGTCTAGCCGCATCTTCATCAATAGATTGTTTAGAAGTGAATGTCGTGCAGTCTTAGCTACTATACATGCTGCATAAACTGACCGTGCCCTGTAGACAAAAGTGCATTTTTTAAATTGGATTTTAGAAAAGCTTACGAATTTTTCCTTCCCACATGTCGCAATTTATGTTGCCATAGTTTTCTGATTGCACTTGCATCCCCTTAAAAATTCCTACAAGAATGTAGCTGTGGCAAGTGTTGCAAACCTTTTGTTGCATCGCAGGAATAGCCTACCTTTTTTTTTGTTTTTTGTATGTGTGATGGTGATGTTGCTTATTTTGCAATACCTATGCTGGTGCGTTTTTGATAGTTCTTGATGGAATTTTTTTTTTCTAACGCCTGGAATAATATCATTTCTCGTGAGCTACCTGTTCCCTTTGGGCATCTAGCTAAGGTTGCATTTTAAAACTTGTGGACTATCACTTCTGTAGTTTTGTAAGCTCTAACTCAAACATGTATTTCAAAGAAACATTAGGGAGTCTCATGGGAGTCTCATGGGAAACCAAGTAAACTTTTTCGAAAATGGTGGCAAGCATCATAGTTTACGCGAACAATTTGCGATCTCGTGGTTTTTCTTTTATTTGTGGTGATTTCTTTTGTTTTGTTTTTTTTAAGCATGAAAGAAAGCTGGAAAAATGTACAGGCTTGTTGATGTCCAGCCAAGATTCACAGGTTTGAGTTCACTGAGCAGAATAAAATGAATGCTCTCACTGTACTTGCAGTTAAGTGAGACATTTGGATAATTTGTACGCTAGGCCTCTTCGTTCCTTCATCAAGCCTTGTACCACTGTGTTAGTACTGCGCTGATTGCTGTGAGGGAAACGGGTGATCTAAATATCCGTAACCTATGGTTAGCATGCGCTGTCTAGAAAAGGCCCAAGATAGCAGAACATGCAAGCACATCGAGACCAGCTGCAGTATTTTTGAGGATCTGCACTGATGGCTGGTGGGACGCATCATGAGGATGTAGGTCATGCCATTGTTGTGAGTATAGGCTCTTGTCAGTCTCGAAAAAAATTTTCAATTCTCCATAGGTTTGTGGCATCTGAAGCAGATCACTTCGTTTTCATTTTCTGTTGCTTCAATTCATCAAAATTGGAATTAATGAGGCATTCATTCTGTAAATGTAATTTCCTGTACAGCCTTTGCTGGAAGTTTGGAAGCCAATTTGTGAGTGCCAGGCAACGTCACTGGTTGACCTGTTGCTTGTAGCATTTGTGGCAGCTTGAGGCCTGAGAAATTGAAGAGCATCATATTTCTTGGTCCCTGGCTTTGGAGCCACAAGAGTTGTGCAGGGGCCGTAGTGCATCCCACCAACAGGTCCGTTCACACACACACTGGCTTCTAAACTTTTTATAGAGACTGCACACTGCTTTGCGCACGTTCCAGCAGCACGTTTGACAGGTCTTGTAGATGACACGTGCTTCAGGAGGCAATGAAGCACATCATGCTTCCTATGCCTGCTGTGTTTTCCTTGTGTGCATGTTTTCCTCGTATCAGTAACATAGCTTCCAAGTAAGTGGCATGTGGTGTCACATTTCAAACATCTGTGTGCATTATACCCGAATGCTTTTTCTTGAACCCTTTGCAATATCATTTTCTCCGATGAGTTATTGCTGATCTCCTCACACTGCGGTAGTAGTGTAAATTCTCCAGTAGTAGTGCTTGCATTAAACACGAGCTACACTGACACGCGACGGTTGATTGAGCATTTAATTTTCTTGAAATTTGTAAGGGGAGCACTGCTCAGCCTCAACGCTTCTGACATAAAAATCGCTTTTCCATCTTCTCTCTTGTTTTATGCACAATAAAGCACAACACTCTTTGTGCTTTATTATCAAATGATGCCAGTCCTGAAGGCCTAGCTCTTGTCCTACGTCTGGTGTCACGAATCACCCAGGTTATTTTCTTCACCTCTCTTACACCGTGCATAACGGTCAGCCACAAGGAAGGTGCCAGTGCATATCAAAGTCTTCGGAATGGGCCGTCGCACATTAGTGGGTACGTGCAGGTTCGCAACATTGTTTAAATGCGCGTCCCGTGTCATGGAGTAAGTTCCAGCCTGTTCGGGATGCTTACATTGTGGATTGCGAGGATGGTTGTGAAGTGGTGTGTGTGTGTAAATTTACACTTTTCTAGACCCGTACTTGCTCAGAAGCGTTGGTGACTCGTCTTTTATGGCCGTGTAAGTGTGGTATGTCGGCAGGATTAGTACACGATAACAAATTGCAGGCTGTCTGAATGCCAGTTTGGTGCAGTCATAGAGGCGCTCATATGGTGCAGGAACATATGCAAAGGGTGTTCGTCGTGTTCAGATCTGTGCAAAATGCCTGGGAATGTCTCCGTAATGGCACATTTTATATTTCTGTATCGTGACTGGCTGCCGTCTTCTTGGTCTGTGGATGTGTCCCAATTGCTGCTTTAAGTTCCATTGATGAGGATTCAGTCTGCTTGGTATGTAGGCATTACTTGTTAATCATTACAGCAGAATGAAGCTTTTCCGTGAACTCTGATTTGAGACAGAGATGGTGAAAGACCTTGGCACATTTGATGTTTCTGTATCATGACTGGCTGCCGTCTTCTTGGTCATTACTAAAAGTTTGGATATCTATTGAAAAATACAAGTCGCAATTGTCTGGAAATGACCTGCTGAACTGAGATAGAATAATGGCATCTCAAGACCAATATCAAGGCCACCTGTGTCTTCTTTTTGCTTGGGCGTGTTTGAATTTTTTATATTCTTATGCTCCTGTCGCTATTTGAGAGAAGTTTGAGGGCTGTTTTGAAAGTGTGTGCTGTTCAGCCCGTGGCTGTGAATAGCTTCAGGGAACGACCCATCAGTTGTTGCAGACAATGTGATTGTATGGACGTTTTTGTATTTGTGTTTGGGGGCGTTTGTCCCGTTTAACCTGTCTGGTCCTAAACGCTGCTCGCACTTTGTAATGTTACAAGATTGTTGTGTATCATTTCGTAGTGCCATTTGGCTGATGTTCTGCACTTTTCAAAGAGTGTGTGTCAGATCATGCATGCATCTATAGTCCTGTGGGAAAATGCCATGACCTGCAATTACTGCTGGGTGCTACAGTGTTATTTTTCTTTTTTCCCCCTCACCAGTGTTGTGTCATGGTAGGACTGGCCTGAAAACACCGTGTCCAATTCTGTGTGATTGCAGCTGTGCTCCCATGCAGAAAACGCACCTGGCTAGTGTGGTTGTTTCCCTACTGTCTGTAGTTCGTGCTTGCTTGTGCAAGCGCTTTGTTAATTGACCCCGTCTTAGTATGGTGCTGCGTTGCCACCAAACCGCATTTCTCTGCTGTTGTGCGTTTTCCGTGGACGTGTGTGTTTTGTCGCCAGGGCTTGCAGAGAAAAAGGCCGCTCATGGTGAATCGTGCGTAGGATAGATGCTGCCACGTTGGTTGTGGTCAGTGGGAAATGGTGCCTCGTTTTGTATTGTGCTGTTGTACGTGCGATGTCAACATCCCCTACCCTACGTAGTAGCCTTTGTCCGGGAAAGAAAAAAGGAACTATTTCCTTGTGTAAGTGATTACTCTTGGAATAGTCACTCGGACAACATGCAAAAAAAAAAAGACGTAAAAATGTTGCAGCGCCACTTTCTAGTCGCTACTCTCGCTTAATCGCAGTTGTGACTGAACCTATCGTAATCTGCACCAGCGAGTACTTCATGCCATATATCGACACAGTAGCATTCACTTGCTTCCTTGCATTCGGATGGCGGGGCAGGCAACCAGGTCCCGATACTTTGACATGCTGGATAGAAAGCAGATCAGGATCTGACTGCTAATACTGGTCATTCTTTGTCTGGCTCATCCCTTGCATGTCTTGCGTGTCTAACCCACTAGCTGTACCAGCTCTTGTTGGTGCAGCGTACTTGTGCCAGAACCGTTTTCAGCAGCTGTGTTAGTCGTGGCGAGTCGTAGTTTCGGCACACAGTCACAGACGATCAGTGGTGCTAATGTTTTGGGGCGCTTTATCAGTGCTCAAGTCACCATTAAGCAGCGTTCCCGTGGCGACAGATCTGCAGTACTCCTTGGTCCTTCTAGATTATAGGGGTCTTTTGGTACATTAACCTGCGACTTGGGGCTCCGAAGTTTTTCTACAGGCTGCTTCTGTGCTGGCTCTAGTGCACATCATTGCTAAGGGACATTGAGAGCAAGAAAGAGAGGGAGGGAAAATGTGCTAAACTTCACAGCCTGAAACTGAATTTTTTTCATACTATCTACTTCTTGGCAATATCCTAGCAGCTCAAGAGGCGACGTCCTTCAGAGTTCCCGTGGTAAGGCTAAATTTGATTTCACAAGATTTGCTTGTCACGTTACAAAGAAAGGGTGCCGGCAGGACAGTGCACACAGACCTATATGCAAGCAGCATGTATTGAAGCACCAAAAATCCATGTGCTGTGGGCTTCGGAACCTGCAAGTCGCCACTTGCGTGTACACAGTTGGTGCTGATGCTTGTGGAGCTGATAGCCAGTGCCAGCTTGAGTGCTGCATGTCAGATTAGTACTGCCGTAGGTTAATATTGCCAAGTGCATGCACTAAGTTTACCTTCTCACATCAGCTGTCATGGAAAATCTAAGCAGCACAGGCGCATTTCCCACTGCAGAAGCATGCCAACTTAGCACTGTGGTCTATAGCAACTGCAGAATCTTTTCTTAGCACAATGGTTTCAAAGCAGCAGTGCCCATTGTCTGATACCTGTGTTACACGAGCACTTTTGATCTGATCAGGCCCAATCCAGATCAAGTGCTGGTGCGCGGTCACTTTTGATCGCAATCAAGATTCTTAATCACAATCGTAGACTGACATCTGCTCCTCTAGCCTGGCGTTCTAGAGAACGCTAAAAACAAAGTAAGGACAGCTCAATAAAAACGCTTAAAAAACTTTTATAAGCAATAGTACATATTTCTGTGAAGAAACAAAATGAATTTTATAATACAATTTTTACAGCACATTAGACAAGTTTTAATAGTGTTTTGGACTCTATTAATGACACCAGGTGCTCTTGAGATCTGAAATTTGATTGGGATTTTAGGACCATGTAGCAGCGATTATTGTCAATTTCATTCGAGAACTTTGATCCAGGTTGGGCCAAATCACAATCAAGTTACTGTGTGACACCGGTGAAGACCAGGAGGGTATATACAAAAAACTGAAATATAACTGAAGGCATATTACTTGTGTTTCACTGTCCTTAAATGGAACCGCATATTGCCCTGGCTCTCCATTGTATGCTGCCTTTTACTGGGCGCACTCTTTTCTATATGGCTGTGATGATGAAAAGCCTCTTTGGGCGCAAGTGCTGACCTGGGGTGTGTTCCAATTAGTTACGACAAACACAACCGTCTGTTGTGGCATTGAGAAACAGCTGTGTATCTGAGCGCAAGCACAGCTTCACACTGAAGCCAAGAGGTGGACGAAATCCCATGTAATTGGGAAGGGTCGAGGCGAAAAGACAGACGTTGACCAAGGTGGAAAATTGTTTAATGAGCAGATTGTGAAAAAGGCTTCCGTATGGGGGTCGAAATGACGTTTCAAATATTTTTTCACCTTGGTCGGCATCTCTTGTTTTTCACTACATCTTGGCATTACATGCACACTAGTGTAGCATTTTTTTTGGAATTACCAGAAGTAAGCTTGCTTCTAGTAACTCTTGACCAAGAATTTCGATAAACAGCGATGTCTTGCCTGTTCTACCCTTGGCAATGATGCTGCTTAATGTATGTCGCAACAGATGAATGGTCACAGACCACTGCTTGATTACTCGCCCATGGCATCCTGATACCTGCATTTTCCCAAAACTGCATGGTGACTTTTGCCTGAATAGCACCTGTCCATTTAATCACTCATCTGTGTCTGTTCGTCAGACACCTAAGTAGCCTGCATTGCTGCAGACCTTTATCGTACTGTCTTCGTTGTCTAAGGCAACTGTCTGGCATAGACAACAAAGTAGCTGCATTGTTGCAGACTTTTCTACTGTCTACATTTAGATTGGAACAGTACACAATATATGGCAGTTGTCTTGCAGATGCAACAAAGTGGCTGCCTATGTCAAGTATTGGAACACACCCACGGTCGTAGTCCTTTTCTCATTTTAAGTATATGGAAGCAGTCTCTAGGCATGTGTGTGTGTGCATGTTTTCGGCACCATCTCCAGCATTCTCACCCCACACACCTCCGACCTTCAAAATGACAAGAGGTTTTCCTGCACAGATAACAGACATACAGTATGCGTTTCCCCAATTACTTTTTACAAGTGACTTCCCCCCCCCAGGCAATGTGGAATGCCCTGGGCGCTGTGTTAGCGAGGAAGCAGTGTTTGCGTGTGTGTTGTCTTCGTTGAGATGAACTTCATATGGACTTGCTCTGTAGAAGCCTTCTGCACGAGCGTTTTTTTTTTTTTTTCAGATTTTACTCTTTTTTTATTTCTTGGAAGATGACGGGTGTGAAGTGTTTTGTACGAGTGTTTATTGCGCACGGCTGTATGTTCCTGCTTTGCACAGATGAAAGTGACATTTGCTTTTTTTTTTTCATTGTTTTTAGTGTTTGTGCATAGAATTTGCTTTGTATTCACTTACTTGAACAAAGTGCTCCAGTCTTACGCACTGTGGTTGATCTCCTCTCTCTACTGTCAGTCAGCTCCGTGTGATCACAGTGAAGCTGTGTTGGTAGAGTGATCCTCGAGAGCGGGACTGCACAGGTCCACAAACGGGTTCCTTGTGACCTGTGGCCTAGATGGTTGTTGCGCAGCGTGCTGCAGTTAAACGCATCTCCGTATGTTGAGAGAAACAATGCTTTGGCCGCCATAGTGCTATATGCAGGGTGTCTACCAACCGGGAAAACCGGGAAAACGTAATTCTCAGGGATTTTGAATATTCTGGAAAAACTCAGGGAAAACTCAGGGAATTTGTGCCTCTATCAGGGAAAATTACTGTAGGGATGGGCGAATATAGGGTATTGTCGAATATTTAATTGAATAATTCTGTGTTCGTTATTCGCTTCGATTCGAATTCATGGATTCAATATTTTCGAATTTTTCAGCGCTCCGGTCGGTACACATCTCGGAGGCTATGCTTTACGTCATGGTTGCCATACATCAACCATAATCTCGAAGGCTATATGTTTTTACATTAAAGAGCCTGAAATGTGCGACGCAGAAGAGCAGAAACGGCGCTAGCGCATAACCGAAACGAAGCGGTGGAGTCCGTATGGCCATAGTCAGCAGCGGAAATCGTACGTGAATGACAGCAACGACGGAACGCTTTGTGCCTATTTGTGCCTTTATTGCGTTTACCGCCGCGCATAACAACGCGATGGCCGCGGGATTTCATAGTCGCCACCCATCATCGCGTCGATAGCTGCCGCGGTTTTTTCGCAGCGGTTTCGTTTAGTTTCGTTTTGACTCAATACGCACGTCGGCCGCGTGCCTAAAGAGCCGCGTAGTGGCCATCCATGATCGCATAGATTGCGACCGCGATTTCGTCTGAAGTTGTTGCAGTGAACGGTAGTTTCGTTCTGATGACTCGGTGCGTGCGTCGGCCGGGTACGGCCACACTAGCGGCAAGTTGCCACGCGTCAGCGCCTTGCCGCGAAGTCCACCGTGGCAATCGCGTCTCGCCGCGCGGCAGCGCGATATGATCTCGCGCGCTCTCGGAACGCGGAATCACCGTGAGCGAAAAGGGTGCGATCGGACAGCGTCCAGAAATACCTCTATAGAACCGCGAGAGACGACAATCGTAGATTGATAACCCGGCGCGGAGCGGCGGAGGTCCGGTTGCCATTGGCTCCGTGACGTCACCCTCGTCGCTCTCGGCACCTTCGGCAAGCCGTAAAACCCCCGATTCCTGCCGCTTTTGCCACGCGCGTCATGATGCGTTGCCGCTCGCGGCATGACGCGGGCGTTTTTGCCGCTATCGTGGCCATACTCTTTTAGCACCGGAAAGTCGCCGTTCATAATCGTGTCGATAGCGGCCGCGGTTGCGACAAGCAGTTGTTTCGGTTTGACTCGGGGCAAAGCTGTCGAGGATGAAGCGCACCGGCTACATCACGATGGACGTGCGATCCGTTGGCGTTGAGCTTACTGGCGAAAAAATTATCGGGATGTGCGCGCGGTAGTGCAAAGCGTGTCGGAAATGATGGCGCGCGCCGCGGCCGTACTGCGAAGGAAGTCGCGAGGCCTCGATCGCCGCTGCGAGAGCCAATCAGTCGCGAGATAACGAGAATTGCAGCTTCCGCACTGGTTTTGTGCTAAATAGCGAAAGTATTTGCTCATACATTATACTAATAAAATCGTGCTGACGTAGTAAGCATTTGCTTATCGTTTTCTGCATACCCTGATAATTCGGACATTTTTTTTAAATCCCGTGAAATTCGAATTAACTAGGTTTTACTGTAATATGTGATATATACTGCTCAAACTGTTCGATTCGAAATTATTTGACCAAATCACTATTCGCTTCGAACCTCAAATCCACTATTCGCCCGTCCCTAAATTAGCTGTAATTTCATTGAAAGGGAACGAAAGTTGCGGTAATGGAGGGAGGGAGGGAGGGGAGGCGACGTTTAGCTGCGGCACCAAATGTATATTTATATAAAAATGTGGTGAGGCGAGAAGGTGGTAAAGACTTCGGACGCTGCTCGACGAGTGTCCCGTTCTGATCTCGTCGAAAACTTCCGAGCCGCCCCCAGAGGCACAGGCAACAGTCACCAGCGCCGTGCGCGTTCGGTGCGAACGCGGGCAAAACGCCGACGGCGTCGACAACAGTTCGGCGCATTGCTGGTGCTGCTGCATGTCTGAGTTTATACAGCTGATAAAACTACTATCCTTACTCCGTATAGCTCTCTATTAATTTGCTATCGCAATTGATGCTTCGCCTTTCGGGTGAAACTGCGACATTTTTTTTAACATGCTTACTAAAGAGTGACAGCATCAGGCAACATGGTGTCAGCCCATCTTGATGTAAAAGAAAGTTCCGTTTCACTCAGGGAATTTAGCAAAATCACTCAGGGAAAACCTGGAAAACTCAGGGAATCTGAAAA
This sequence comes from Dermacentor silvarum, assembly GCF_013339745.2. Lineage (NCBI taxonomy): Eukaryota > Metazoa > Arthropoda > Arachnida > Ixodida > Ixodidae > Dermacentor > Dermacentor silvarum. The sequence continues at coordinate 18,658,142 of NC_051164.1, read as the reverse complement.
TGTCAACTTGGTAGACACCCTGTATATGACGACATCAACCGTCGGCGGTGCTAAGTACATTAAAACGAAAAAGTTGTGGCAGTGCTGGTGAGCATTGCTTGGGAACAGATAAAAAAAGGTGCAATGAGCATAAATGAATCGTACACATGCATTCCCAATATGATTCGACTGAATATTCGCGGGCAACGGTGCCTGCCAATCGAAGCTTTCACTGTAATTGGTTTGTTAGCCTGACTTTTCAGTGTTCGCATATATTTCCTTAGGTGGCTACAAATTTTGAGTTGCGTCAATAACAGTTATTTGGACCTACTAACATTGGGACACACGTCGTTTGAGGTGTTGTACGCTATACTCCAGGCAAAGATGCCGAAGCTATGCGCAAGCCTACAGGGGTTTCGCTCTGCGACTTTCACAAGGTAGTTGTTTTAGATGTGCCAAAATTTTCTATGGAAGATCTACTTTATATGTTACAACTTGTGGACGCAAGCTTACATCAAATCAGATATTGTGTACATTTGTGGTCTCGCTATAGTTAACTTGGTATATTTTGGTCTCGAGTGCAGGTAATGTGCTGCGCCCGTGGGTCGCAACTGCATGTCGCTCCAATTGTTTTCATGATCACGAAATTTCATGAAATCTGATACCCGACGCCTTCCTTTAATTTATTAAATACGTCATATCTCACAACAAAAAATTTACCAAATTTTTCTTCAAGTTACATGGTGCGTACCAACATGACTCTCTGATATGTAGCACTATTTTTTCATCGCGGATGTGAGCCGGGAGAGAAATCCCTCTAACCTTAGTAGCATTGCTTGCTGTCTATGAGCATGTTTACATGAATTCGGTTCTGATGAGTCTGAACAACAGTGGAATGCAGCGTCGAGCCAAGACAGCAATGCGTTCAAACAGAGCTTCCGGTTCCCGCAGCCATCTGCAACAAATTGTATTAATCTTGTCGTTACAGTAAGGTTGCACAGCGTGACATTTGTCTTTGCCATGTTTTGATACCATTCTCACTGCTGGCGCAAAAAACGCTGACATCTCGGTGGTCCCGCGCAAAGCTCGGCGCTGGCTGGCCCGACCCGACTGCATTTACATGCTGAGCTGCAACCGAGTTGGTGTGGGTCAACTTGCCCCATGCAGGTCAGGCTGGCTCAGCTGGACTGGCTAGCGTTCGCGTGAACTCGACAGGATGATTCCAGCCTGACAGCCGACTCGACGACCTTCTGTCAGGTTCATGTAAACGTCCTGAATGAAACAGAATATACTGGGTGCTGTTACAGGTGTTACTAGGCGTTTCTGCTTTTTCTCGAGGCGACACTTAGACAACTGGCCATAATTAAATATATTATGAGTGGAATTAAAAAATCTTAGTTCGTTTGATGTGTAGCAGCGCGACTATTGCCTCCAGAGCTGGTGACAACAGGCTCACGTGCCTGTTACGCAAGAAAAGGATGTTTTGAGGCAACTACACGCTAGCGCTCTCAACCTGAGTGGCCGCGGTATCTTCCGCTCCCCAAGATCGTGCGGCATCATGGCTGGACATTCAGAATTAACCGTGGCCACGGCGACTGCCTCTTCGCGCCGCTTCCAACAAATTGGCAATGTAGGACGTACCGTCATCCCTGCATTTATTTCGGCAGAAGGGCGAAGGCGGCGAGCGGAGCAGCGGCAACCAGCGTAGCAGGCTTCTAGAACAGCACTCTGGACGTGCCCTGCGTAGGCCTCAAGCATGCTCCGCCCAACTTTTTTTTTTGTTCTGTCTTTTAGCAGCTGGCACCAAGGTGTCGGCTGAGAGCGTTGACCATAGCGTCCCCGCGTTGCGACGTCGGTGGGTGCTACAGATGGCTTGATATACGTATAATGAAACAACTTGCAATGTTTAAATAGAAAATCTTTATTGAGTAAAAGTCCAAATGTTATGGCGTAGCTGGTTTTGAGAAAAACAATAAAGATTATAGGTAGCAATATACACATGAAAGCAAAGTGCTAAGAAGACTCCAGACTTGTAACAGCATCCTCCTTGTTGTGTTATACTCGTTTATCAGCTCATTTTTAATGCAAGTCGCATCCTTTTCTAACTTCAGCCATCTTGGGCTTGTCTATCTATCTATTCTCTTACGCTGACCCAGATGCACAAGTTGCCTACTTGCTTGGGCTGCTGGGTATGTGCCGGTTGTGATTCCGTCGTGGTTGTATCATTGTCATCATTCCAGCCTTCTGATCTTACCCTCGCCATGCCGTTGTCGTCACGCCTTATACCCTGAGCCAATCGCCCAAGTTGTATAATAGCTTGGGCCAGTAGGTATGGGCTTGTGGTCATGATGCCGTCGTGGTCGTTGCATCGCCATGATTCCAGCTTTCTCGTCTGACACTCACCATGCCATCGTCGTCATGCATTCGTTGTCACACCGCCACAGTGACATCATTGTAGTCGTTCAATCGTCATCATTCCAGCTTCATGGTCTGGCTATAGTCATGCTGTCATCACACCTTCTACTCTGACCCACTTGTCCAAATGCTTGGGCCACTAGGTATGTGTTCGGGCTCGTGATGCCATCGTGGTCATTGCTTCGTCGTCATTCCAGCTTTGTCACCCAAATCTCGTCATGCCATCGACATAACGCCGTCATCGTCACAGTCATGTCACTTCAGTATCAGTAACGTCATCTCATTGTCGTCATGCCATCGTCGTTATACCACCTTCGTCGTTCCATCGACGTCAATCTTCGTCATTGTATTAAAATCGTACTGTCATCATTGAGTCATGATTATGGCGCCCTTGCCATGCAGTCATCATCAGTCGCTGTCATGCCTCCGTTGTCAGGCCGTCGTTGCGATGCCTTCGTGGTCGTGCCTGCCATCATGTCACTCCAGCTACGTCATCCGACTCGCCATGCCATCGTCGTCATGCAGGTTTCGTGATACAGTCATCTTCATGCAGTTGTCATCATGCATATACGTTGTCATCCCATTGTCCTCATGTCATTGTCTTGCCATCGTCGTACAGTTATGCATTCGTCAGTACACTGTCATTTCACCACCGTCACTTCAGTATCGTCATCCCATTATCATTGCCAACGTCGCCATACCGTCGGTCAGGCGACGACTTTCCCTGTTCGTCATTATATTGTAGTCATGCTGTTGTCATTCCATCGTGATTATGTCGTCGTTGTCATGCGCCGTCATCGTCATTGCGTCCTCGTCACACAGACGCATAGAGGAAGGAGGAGGAGCCCTGACGTCACTAAGTGACGTCGGAAGTCGGCATTACTCCGCCATCATATCCTATCCACCATCCTATCCGGGCCACATTCTCCTCTCTTGTTTACATTCCTCGCCGTCGGCACGCAGCCACGTCGGGCTGCCACGTTCACGCGCCGTAGTGATCCGACCCAGGGACCCAATCGCGGTGTATTCCATCGCGATACGGCCTATGCCAAGTCTATCTGCAGTTCATGAGAACAAACACGTATGCTGGTTGTGGCTTTGTAGGAATCTTTTTGCTATATTGAATACGTTTCTGGCGGCCACGCACCGCGGAGATTTGACAAGCCACAGCGCGCCGACGAACAGTCCGGCAGAGGACCGGAGAAGGTCGTTACGCGTTTAAATACACCGACTGCGGCCTGAGGTATACTGCTCTCACGGTAAATGAAGCTTCACGGAAACAAAGTTCTGCGGTGCCGAACAGGAAGCACGTATGCGTGCGCCTAGTGGGTTGACTGGGCTTACGTGCGTTATGTCGAGCCTTGTTCCCTCTTGCATGGAATCCGCCAACCTTGACTCCCCTGCACCCCTCGAGCACACAGATATAAGATTACTGCAGTAAAGGGGGGTTCTTCCCTTTGTTACTCACAGCAGCCGGTTCTTTCCCATTCTCCACATAGCTGTTTGACGTGCCACAAACAGCGGACGATGTCGTCCACTGTCAAAAGCAAGAACACTGCACAGCTGTCGCTGACGTGCGAGGAGTTTCTCGTACATATTCTGAAGCGCAGCGGTTTCAGTCTGTGATGACACGTTAGCATGAATCCACCGAAGACGGCAAATATATTCCCATGTTATCCTTCGTCCGTGGCGTGGTACGTTACGTACGGCGTTGCATGCGCGCTCGTTTCACGCTTTTATTGCGATAGCAATTATATGAACACTCCAAGCGCACTTTTGTCGTCGCCGTGAGGTTCCGTATAAAGTCCAACGGCGATAAAACCGTCGCCGCGCGCCGCACGCTGTGTGTACGTGCGAGGGTGAGCCGCCAACCGCACCTTAATCTCGCGCACAAGAGAGAGGAAGGCGGCCGGAAGCGTGCCGACTTCGTTCACTCGCGGTAGACGGTAGAGGTGGGGGGTGCGTTCCGCTTTTGCGGCTGCTGCTGACGGAGCTGCCGCGCGGGCACCGTATCTTGTAAGCGATCTGCTATGTGGCCGAAGTGTGCGCCCGCGGGGCCTCATCTTCAAAGTGATCTGCGATGGGTACGAAGTGCATGCGCCTAGTGCCGGGACCTTAGTAAGTAGCATGCGCTGTGCTTTCGACGTTCCCGTTGAAGCGAGACGAGAGACAGCGTGAAGGTCAATTTTCCCGCTGCTGCATGCGCGCTTTCCAGCGTTTTGACGAGTTTCTGCGGTCCGAGCGAAATGTGTTAATGTTTACCTGCACGCGGGCGTGACATCGTGCTTGTTTATTTAGTTAGTAAGCGTACATTTACAACTTTATACGGCTGATAAAACTACTATCCTTACTTCGGATAGATGTCTATTAATTTGCTATCGCAATCGATGCTTCGCCTTTCGGGCGAAACTGCGACTTTTTTTACTTCTTCCAGTTCCACCTGGCCTCAACAACAGCTGGGAGAGCACAACGGAACAAAACACGGGATAAACGCAATCCTGCGCGCACGACGCCTTTGCCACGGTACCGTCCTTCACGCGGCGTTCCCCGTACCTTTAGGCAGCGGCCAGGATGGCCGCTTTCGCGCGAGGGAAATTAGTGTGGGCATTTATTGTGCACTTCTTCATCATCTGTACATTATCATCATCATGCGTGTGCCCCTCATCTTCATCGCGCGTGCGGGCGCATCATCATCAGCGTGGACTGTCGAAGGCTGTTCAGGCTGGTTGTGGATGCCGCCCTTCTTCGCCGTGTCGTCTCTCGGGCTCAATAAAGGTCCGACCTTACTGTGACGTCACAATATATATATATATATATATATATATATATATATATATATATATATAGAGAGAGAGAGAGAGAGGGGTCAGATTTTTTTGCGGTTTGCCCCCCCACTCGAGAAATAGTTGGTACGCCACTGTCATAGGCGTATCTACCGGGGGGGCAGGGGGGGCACTTGCCCCCCCACTGTCAAAAGTGGGGGGGCAAAGTATGCCATTTGCCCCCCCCCCCCCCCACACTTTCGAAAGCGGGCACTTTCGGCTAAACACTGGAAAGTCCAACAAAACAACAGCTGAAGCTAAATTTTATTTCTAAATAGAGTCACCACGTTAATATTGCTTTTCTTTACTACGTATCCCCGGTTTGGGCAGCGAGTATTGTGCCTCCTCGTGACGCGCTGTAGCGGGCGACGCGCGAGATTCGCCATACACGCTTGCACTGCGCAGAAGTCCTGGTGCTGGACAGTTCCCGCAGTTACGAATTACCGCCTAACCATACTTGAAAAAACGAAACAATCGGCTTGATATATTTAACCTTCGGGTGAGGGGAGAGGCCTGGATAAAGTATTTTAATCACCGCTCCCAACGATGGGTGTGCCTTACTGCATGAAATGGTTGGATTATCAAATGCTGGAACTATTGAATCTCCGTCCAGAGATAGTCTACGTAGCGTTGCAGTATAAATATATATACGTTATCACCATCAAAAGTCTAATCAAACCACTTACAGGTCTAACTGCCGAATTCATGGTACCTCAAAGGTCCCAGAACGGGACATTACATGAGGGGCGGGCACGTAGAAAAATGGCGGGACATGTTAGGTGGCGTGACTTGAAAGATGATCTTTAACATCAGTTTTGAAACGGGAAATGTCGGTGATGAGTTCGATGACAGAAGGAAGGGTATTCCATTCTCGGGCTGTGTGAGAAAAAAAGAACGCTGATACGTGGTGGAATGGGCGCGTGGTGGATGCACAGCATTGGGATGCGTATGGCGGGGAGAAACGAAGCGCTTGAATGATGATTTGGTTACCTGTGGGCAGCGAATGAAATAACCTAAAAAATAAAAAAAGACGAGCACTTTTGCGGCGGGAGGTGAACGTGGGAAGACAGAACCGGAATTTTAAGGCTGATACACTTGTATTATAGGAGTATACAGAAAGAATGAACCTGGCAGCACGGTTCTGAACCGATTCAAGGGAATTACTCATATTAACCTGGTGGCTGTCATAGATAGCACTGGCATATTATAGTTTAGAACGGATTAGGGTTTTATATGCAAGTTCATTTATTCATGATACCTCAAAGGTCCGAGAACGGGACATTACATGAGGGTTTGCGAGGTGATATGTTCGTGAAAGTGACCTCGGTCGGACGTGCAGAGCCATTTCAGTGCCAATAGAACACTTAACTGATTTTTTTCTAAAGGCCTCTGTCACTTCTGCTTTTATTGATTTCATTTTCAGATAGAGCAGTTTTTTCTCGGGATCGGGCCGGGCTCGGGCACGACGTGTGCTTTTTGACCCGGGCCGGGCTCGGGTTTTTTGACGCGGGCCCGGGTCGGGCTCGGGCTTTCTGGTGGTGTCCATGTAACGTGCAGCGAGTTATTCTCGGGCGTATCAACTCTGAAAAACATATATTTTTCGGTCTCGGGCCGGGTTCGGGCCGATTTCGAGCCGGGCTCGGGCCGGGCTCGGGCCTAAGGTAGAGGGGTGGCGGGCCGGGCCAGGCGGGTAACGTAGATTATTTCCGGGCCCGGGCCGGGCCGGACCGGGCGGGTAACGTAGATTATTTCCGGGCCCGGGCCGGGCCCGGGTCTCGCCATAAAAGTTTTGATCGGGCACGGGCGGGCAGCTCAACGTAAAAACGGGCCCGGGCCAGGCCCGGGCTGAAAAAATCGGCCCGTGCAGTGCTCTGATTTCAGGCCGTTTATGAATAAGGGCTACCCTACTACTTGTTTCCCGGCAGCAGAAAGAACAGGAGATATTTTATACTTGGAAGAATTGAAGACCACCTTATTGTGACGTGTTCCATAAGTTGGAACACGTCACAATAAGGTGGTCTTCAATTCTTCAAACAACTGTGGTTGTTGTTTGCTTACTCGAAAAACCGCTATTGAATACTCGCTTTCCCCCAGTTTTTATGCTTTATACAGGGAATTTTAGTTGTTGATCCCGGTATCCTCAGTAAACTATGCGGGGCACGGTGTTAATATTTATTTGAAGTACGAAACAATATCCTGAGTGACTAGCGATAAATGTTTTTGCTGTGTAGGTTCATTGCAAGCCTTTGTAGAAAGTTACATATTGAAGTGTTCCAGGGTGCCATACCGCCGCTTTCCCCGACTCCTAAAACAATTGCATGAGATATGGACTTGAATTTCCATGAAAATAGGGAGAATTTTAAGCGCAATGCGTTGCGAAAATCTCACTTTCCTGCTTAAATGCAAGGGTTGCAGATAATTACTCAACCCGTGTTTTCCCATTTGTTCCCGTGCACCATACGGGATGCGTATAGGTTGCTTCTCCGGTGTCCTCGGCGAGGTAAACAAGGCATCTCTGGGGATAATGAAATTTTGTGACGAAGTAAGATGTGTATTGATGAATTACTGTTTTTTTTTTATTTCCAGCAAGAAGTGCTTCAAAGCATTAAACGGGGACAAGTTTTAAAACGGAACACTAATATATGGGTAACTTTTCAAAGTATGCGATGTAATTACAGGAAACTGAAACATTTAGTGCAACTGTTCGAAAAAAAATCAGCTTCACTAAAAATCAGGTTGTAATTCAGCAAGTTCGCACACCTCTGCCGTCTTTTTCTTTTTAGTATTGAGAGTAATTTATGTTGATTGTACTTCGTTCTGTATAACGTCGACAGTACTATTACCTTAACTAGCGACACATTTATGCTGTAGACTGAAACACCAACTAAAATTCCTTGTTTAATCAGTAAAATTGACTGCAACAAATGTGCATATTTTTTTTGAGCTACACTGCTGCTACTGGGTTGGATCAGGGACCTCTGGGCACTCAATGCCATTTGTCCCTGCAGCACATATAGATTTTATAGCGACAAGAAATGCAAATTCAAATAATTTTTCGGGCCTCGATGGTTCAACATGTGTTATTGAGAAATATGTCTATTGTCACGAATAAAAATACCTGACTGATGCATTTCCAGGCTTTTTCACTTATTATAATAGTAATTATATATATATATATATATATATATATATATAGTAGTAACTGGATTTTTCAATGGGCCAAGCGTATTTAGGAAAATCAGAAGCACAACTTCGCGGTTATCTTAGGTTTATTATTTTCCCAACAGTTTCGGTCGGTGGACCGACCTTTTTCAAGGGATACAGGAAAACCTGTATCCCTTGAAAAAGGTCGGTCCACCGACCGAAACTGTTGGGAAAATAATAAACCTAAGATAACCGCGAAGTTGTGCTTCTGATTTTCCTATATATATATATATATATATATATATATATATAATATGTATGTATATATGGAAAGAGCGAGAGGGTTGGATCTGCGGTTTGCCCCCCCCCCCCCCTCCCCCCACTCGAGAAATAGTTGGTACGCCTCTGGGCTTCATACGAGAAACGAGGACCACTTCGGTAGAGCGGCAACGGCGGTCAGTTGAGGAAACAACAGGGGTCACGCGATAATTAACTGGAGAAGTCATTTCCAGGACCGTGTAGGGGCCAATAAACTGACACTGAAACTTCTCGCACAACCCAGGAGTGCGAACTGGTGTCCAGAGCAGCACTTCATCGCCAGGCTGGTAGAATACTACGCGATGATATGCGTCATAATGATCCTTGCGGTCCCGCTGTCTGGCTGCGGTGTTCACGCGGGCGTGCTGGCGACAGTGGACGAGGCGGGAAACATATTCTTCGCAGGAAGATCGAGATGGTCTGACAGGGGCAGAGAAGAAGGAAACATCGAGAAAGGAACTGGGTGAACGGCCATAAACAAGGTAGAATGGCGAGTAACCGGTTGTGCGTTGAACGGCGGTGTTATACGCGAAGGTGACGAATGGCAAAATTGTGTCCCAGTTTCTGTGATCGGGTTGAATATAGGCGGCTATCATGTCAGAGAGCGTACGATGAAACCGCTCAGTCAGGCCGTTGGTCTGAGGATGATAACAATTGATGTAGTTTTGTGAGTGGTGCCAGAGGCTTTGAGCACTTCGCCTACTAGTTGGGAAAGGAATGTCTTTCCGCGGTCGCTCAGAAGGACACGAGGGGTGCCATGGCGCAGGATGATGGATTGAAGAATGAAGGCAGCGACTTCGGAAGCCGATGTTGAACTTACAGAGGCTGTTTCGGCATAGCGCGTCAGGTGGTCGACGGCGGTCACTATCCATCGACTACCGGCGGGAGTCATGGGAAGTGGCCCATATGGATCGATGCCAACAACCTCAAATGGTTCCGCAGGACATGAGACTGGTAGTAGTTGTCCGGCAGGAGCTGATGTTGGACGTTTGCGACGCTGACAAATGGCGCAGGAAGTGACGTATCGCGCCACACTGGTAGACAGGCCAGGCCAGTAGAAGCGACTTCTTATGCGGTCGTAAGTTTTCTGGATGCCAAGGTGGCCAGCAGTCAAATAGTCATGAAAGGCCTGAAGGACACGCGCACGAAGGCAACGAGGTAGCACGGGCAACCAGCGTCGTCCATCAGGATGGTGGGTACGGCGGTACAGCACGGAGTTTTCAAGCTTAAATTGTGTCAGCTGTCGACGAAGCCGGGCGTTAGGCGGGTGCGAAGCTCCACGAAGGCGGTCTATAATACGGCGACAGTACGAGTCAGCGAGCTGTTTAGACGAAAATGATGCATGGTCGTGCGAAGTGAGATGATCAAGAGTGGCGAAGGACAAAAGCGCCGTAGAAGAGACGTCAGTGAGTGCGTCACTGGAGGCGGTGGCGGAACCATTGATGAGTGCGACTGGAGGAAGCGGGCAGCGAGAAAGAGCGTCTGCGTCTTGGTGCTTCTTACCAGACTTGTAGATGATTTCAAAGTCATATTCTTGGAGACGAAGAATCCAGCGGCCAAGACGCCCTGACAAGTTCTTGTGTGTGGAAAGCCAGCATAAGGCGTGGTGATCCGTCACGATGGTAAAATGGCGACCGTGGAGATAAGGGCGAAATTTCTGGACGGACCAAACGACAGCGAGGCACTCCTGCTCGGTGATGGTATAGTTCTTCTCGGCAGGTGTGAGCACGCGGCTGGCATACGCAACGACTCTCTCACGTGAAGAGTTGTCTCGCTGGAGGAGCACAGCACCGATGCCATGGCCGCTAGCATCCGTGTGCAAGAGTGTGGGAGCAGTCTCATCAAAATGACACAGGACAGGTTCAGATGTGAGGGCGCCCTTTAGCTGCTCAAAGGCAGATTCACATTCAGGTGACCACACGAAGGAAGCACCACAACGAAGTAAGTGGTGTAAAGGTGCAGCTATAGAGGCGAAATCGCGAATAAATCGGCGAAAATAGGAAGCGATGCCGAGGAAACTGCGTAGGTCCTTGGTCTTTTCTGGACGAGGAAAGTGAAGCACCGCCGAAATCTTGTCAGGATCAGGTCGAATACCATCCTTGCTTACAATATGACCTAAGACCTTGATCATCTTGCTTGCAAAATGACACTTTTTGGTGTTGAGCTGAAGACCAGCACTGGCTATGCACGTGAGAACCTCGTCGAGACGTTGCAGGTGCTGTGCAAATGTCGACGAGAAAATAACGATATCATCCAGATAGCACAAGCAGGTCTTCCACTTCAGGCCATGCAGAACGGTGTCGATCATGCGCTCAAAAGTTGCGGGAGCATTGCAGAGGCCGAAGGGCATGACGTTGAAGTCGTAAAGGCCATCTGGGGTTGCAAACGCTGTTTTTTCTTTGTCGGCTTCGTGCATCGGAATTTGCCAGTAACCTGAACGCAGATCAAGACTGGAGGAGTACTCGGCACCTTGCAGGGAATCGAGGGCATCGTCAATGCGAGGCATGGGGTACACATCCTTGCGCGTGATCTTGTTGAGCGCTCGATAATCTACACAGAAACGCACGGAGCCATCTTTTTTTCGGACCAAAACAATGGGAGACGACCAAGGGCTAGCAGAGGGGCGAATTATCTCACGTTGCAGCATGTCGGCGACGTTTTGCTCAATAATTTTGCGCTCAGCTAGAGACACGCGATACGGCCGGCGACGCACGATGGATCTGCCGTCTGTCTGAATCCGATGCGCTGTGACGGTCGTCTGTCCCAATGTCGAAGAATGGGCGTCAAATGAACCTTCATGCTTCTTCAACAAGGCAAGGAGCTGTTGCGTCTGCAAAGGGGTCAAGTCCGAGCTGATTACAGCAGCAAGAGCGGAGGTAGAGGCAGAATGTCCAGCAAGAGGGATTTCAGAGGGAGCAGCCTTGAGGGGAACGACAGAGAGAGGCTCGGAATCAGCGACGCAAGCCAAAGTGGTGCCTTCAGGAAGTAGAATTTTCTCAGGTGTTGTGTTCCTTGCTTCGAGAAGCGCAGATCCATTATCGAGCCTAACTAGGCCTGAAACAATGGCCATACCTTTTGTGAGCCAACGCGCACAAGGTAACATTAACACATCGCCATGGTCGATGGCGTCGGACGTGATGGTCAGAATTTGCTGACAGGGTAGCTCGGTATCTTTTGCTGCGAGTAGACGAAGTGGCTGGTGCGGTTCATCGCCGAGCGAATAGTCGGTGTCGGTCATATGTACGACACCTTGCCCACAACATATAGCAGCAGAAGCAGAGGCAAGGAAATCCCATCCTAGAATGAGCTGGTGGGAGCAGGGCGACAGCACAGCAAATTGTATGTAGTGGACGATGCCATCGATGGATACACGCACTGTACAAAACGCGGAAGGGCGGATTGTTTTCCCTTGAGCGCGGGTCCATCATAAGGCGTCGTAACTTTCCTGAGACGCCTACACAAATCGGAGTGCATAACAGATAAAGTCGCACCGGTGTCCACCAAAGCTTCAACGTGCACACCTTCAACAAACACGGACATCATATTACAAGGGCGCGCTGGAGGAATTGTAGTCCTGTCGGTGAATGCAGTTTTTCCTCCGAAAACTGCATTACTTAGTTTTCCGGGCGGCGGTCAGAGGTGAAAGAGGCAGGCCGAAGCGGTGACGAGGAGCGGCGGAAGGGCGAAGGTGATCGGCGTCTGGTGGTACGTACGGTAACCATTCGGCGTCTCGGTCGTTGCGGGCGGAGATGGGGAACGGCGCGGAGGGGAAGCGTAACGACGGCTTTGGTAAGAGGCCCCACCAGAATACGCATCGCGTTCACACAGGTCGTACCCGCGACGCTCATCTTGTTGGCGCTTGCGTAAAAACGTGATATATGGCCGCGATAACCACAGTAATAACAGGTAGGACGAGACGGTCGCCAAGGCGGGTAGTAAGGGGCGCTCGGTGCGCTGTGAGATAGTGCGGTCAGATGGGGCGATGACGGCTCAATTGGTATTGAGGGGACATTGGCCGGAGGAGCGACACCAACCTGCGTGTATGTGGGTAGAGGCAACGTGGGACGTACACTAGTCGGAGGCGCGGCAGCAACCTGCGCGTATGTTGGTACGGTGCGAGGGGCCGGAGGGTCCACATTCGCAGAGCAGGTGATTGACGCAAGTTCCTCTCTGATGACGTCGCGCAATGCTGCACCAGAAAGCTGAGCAGGAATCATCAACGAAGATGACAAGCCAAGTGATTGAAGTTCTTCGCGTATGATCGCCCGGATCATCATGCGCAAGTCGGGGTCTGCCGCAGAACGGTGTTCGCTGAAGTCCGGCTGCAAGCGTACGGACTCGAGCTCGTCGAGGCGCTGGCACGTCAAGACGATGTCAGCGACGGTAGCCGGGTTCTTGACGGCGAGCGCGTTGAAGGCCACAGTCCCAATACCTTTAAGAACGTGGCGTATCCTGTCTGACTCAGCCATGGCAACATTGACACGGCGACAGAGTGCAAGCACATCCTCGATGTACGATGTGTAGGACTCGCCGGAGTGTTGTTTGCGAGCATCCAGAGTTTTCTTCGCAAGGGCGGAGCGAACCGCCGGCGTGCCGAAAACTTGCCGTAGCTGCTGCTTGAAGTTCGTCCAATCGGTGAAATCAACCTCATGGTTGAAAAACCAGGTCTTCGCCACACCGGTCAGGTAGAACGAGACATGGCGGAGCTTGTGGGGATCATCCCACCGATTAGCAGAGCTTACGCGCTCGTAATCATCCAGCCAGTCCTCAGCATCTTCACCACGAAGACCAGCGAACAGATGGGGATCGCGCTGGTGGCCGCTGATGATCACAGAAGGTGCGGCTTGTGGAGGCGGGATGGTTAGGGTAGAAGCGCCAGGCTGCTCGTCCTGCGACATGCTGACGGACAGTGGGCACAAGCGGCGACCCGAACGAAGCTCCAGGGAGTAGGCCAGGGGCGTAGAGGACGGGGAACCAAGACGCACCTCCACCACTTGTGACGTCACAGTAAGGTCGGACCTTTATTGAGCCCGAGAGACGACACGGCGAAGAAGGGCGGCGTCCACAACCAGCCTGAACAGCCTTCGACAGTCCACGCTGATGATGATGCGCCCGCACGCGCGATGAAGATGAGGGGCACACGCATGATGATGATAATGTACAGATGATGAAGAAGTGCACAATAAATTCCCACAATATATATATATATATATATATATATTGCGAATTACTACTACAATAGGTGAAGGAGCCTGAAAATGCGTCTGTCAGATATTTTTATATTTAACAGACATAGATCTACTTCTCAATCACACATAGGGAACCATCGCGGCCTGAAAAATTGTTTGCATTTGCATTTACTTATTGCAACTATATAAAATTTCAAGATGCAGGAACAAAATACAATGTGTGTCTCACAGAGGTCTCGGATCTCGCCCAGTAGCAGCAATAGACCGCACATAAAAAATGTACATTTGCTACAAACAATATTAATAATTAAACGTACTTGGTATTTATGATTACAGCCTAAATGTATCGCTAGTTTAGTAATAGTATTGTTGAAGTTCTACGCAACAAAGTACAATAAACATAAATTACTTGCAATATTCACTAGAAAAAAATGACAGCAGGTGTGTGCGACAACCCGATTTCCAGCGAAGCTGTTTCTTTCGAACAGTTGCAATAAAACTTTCAATTTCTTATAATTATATTGCATACATTAAAAAGTTGCTCGTATATGACTGTACCATTTGAAGCTTTGCCCGCAAGTAATCCTTTGGAGCACTTCTTGTCGGGAATTTTTAAAAAGCCAGTAATTCATCAACACACATGTTTCTTCGCTATAACATTTACCATGGTGCCCTCTCTCTCTCCCTCCCTGCCTCTCCCCTCACGTACCCGCCTTACTTAATTTCCGCTAGATTTGATATTGGTTGAGTTCACAGTTCTTCCGAAGGTATGAGATAATTTTTTTGTTTGCAAAGCACATTCATAAAGCTCCGGATCACTTGCATGCATAATTTGCTGCAAATGTCCTAATTAGTCCCCTGTCTTTTAAAGTTTACCTACATATTGTCCATAACGCACTCTTTACTTTGGCCAAATATAAACAAAATTTCTTTCGCCGAGGACATCGCTGAAACCAAGTCTGAACGTGTTATGGCGCCTGAAAATAAGGACAAAAAAAAAAAGACGATTCAATAATTATTCGCAACGCTTCTCGCTGGATCAGGAACGTAAAAATTTTGTCGCACATTGGCAGTTACCATGTCCCCCCTCCCCTTTCCACAAAATATAGACCTGTTGTAACCTATAGATAGCTATGTCGAGATACTGAGAAGCAAAGCATATGACACGCTTTAGCACTTGAATAAGAAATTTCTTACAAAGGCTGTGTATGATCCACATTTAACTTCGCACAGAGAGTTTCTATAGCATACCATCAATTTTGGCTAAATTTGGTCTTGGTGGCTGTTTTAGTTCTGCCAGGGCAGCGGGCTTAATTCTTCCCCGCTCGTTAGACACGCTCATAACATTCTAGAGTGCTTGAATGCGTAATTTATTGCGAAAGCCCCAATTACTCATCTACTCTGAACTTCACCTACACACCACCAATTAAATTGTCCTTGCAGTCACCAAATAAAAACGAGTCTGCCTCCTTTAGTTAAGTGAGCACGCCAGGCGAAACCGTTCTATTATATTATGCATGAAAAAGTAAAAATAAATAAAATATGAGGATTCAATAATTATTGGTAACCCTTCTAGATAAGCCAGAAACGTTAAAACTACGCGAGAAATTGCACTTAAAATCCGCCTATTCCTTCAAAGTAGAGAATATCTGAAACTTAGAGTTCTCTTGGGACATTGTGAAACCTAGCAGCAGCGTGATGTTTCCGAACAATTGGTGACATTTTTTTTAAAAAACGACTCGTGTTTTATCAACACACATTTACCATCGCACATAAACTTGCCGTATTGTTCCCCTTATATTCGCAAAATTTGACCTCAGTTGCAGTTGTAATTATGCCAGCGCAGGCATCCAAGTTTTACACCGCTCGTAAAAAAACTAATAATGAAATGGACTACTTGCATTAGTCTTCCACTGGGAAATGCGCATTTAACCCACCCATTTCGAACATTGCCTGCAGATTGCCCATACCATGCCTTGTTTAGCTCACAGTGGACACCGGAGAAACAAACTACGAATCTCGCATGATGCATGAAAACACATCGAAAAACGAGGGTTTAGTAATTATCTGCAACACTTGCATTAAAAGCAGGAAAGTGAATGTTTCGCGACGCATTGCGCCTAAAATTATCTCTATTTTCACGGAATTTCAACCGTCTCTCGTGTTGTTGCTTTAGGAGTCTGGGAAACATCTCGATTAGCAGCAGTATGACTGCCTGGAATGCTCCAAATGAATAACTTTCTAAAAAGACTGTAATAAACCTACAAAGAATAAAAATTTATCGCTCGTCACTCAGAATATTTCTTCGTACTTCGAATAAATAAAAACACCGTGCCCCGCAGAGTTTACCGAGGTACTGGGGGAAAACAACTAAATGTCGTGTATAACGCATAAAAATTTGGAAAAAGAGACTATTCAGTAACTGTTTTCGGAGCACATAAGCAACCTACACAGTGCAAATTTTCGATACACACCACCAAAAAGTGGCCCTAATTTTTTCTAAATATAATACATCTGCTGTTTTTGATCCAGCCCGGACACAAGTAATAGTGTGTCTTATATAGAAACAGCCTCAGCTAAAAACCTGAAAATGAAATCGACAAGGTCAAAAGTGACACAAGCCTTTAGAAAAAATTCAAGTCCGTGTTCTATTGGTATTTAAATGGCTCTGCACATTCGACCAAGATCACTTTCACGAACATATCTCCAATAAGTCGCGATTATACAGTGAAACTCTGCAGCTATACCTGTAAAAGGTTTGATTAGACTTTTTGATGGTGATTAAATACTCAGACTGCAACACATGTCGGCCGTCTCTGGACAGAGATTAAATAGTTCCAGCATTTGAAAATCCAACGATTCTATGCCGTAAACCACACCAGTCGTTGGGCGCTATTTTTTTTATACGTTATCCTGACCTCCGGCCCCTCACCCCCTGGTTAAATAAGCTGATTGTGTTTTCAAATATGGGTATAGTAGTCTCAAGACACTGGGCATGATGCAAATAGCGCAAGCTGACATTTGTTAGGGCGGGAACTGCCCAGCGCCAGGCCTTCTCCGCAGAGTGAGCATGTATGGAGAATCTCGCATGTCGTCCGCTACAGCGCGTCCCGAGGAGGCAAGAAAGACAATTCTCACTCTCCAAGCAGGGGATGCGTAGTAAAGAAAAGCATTACTCACATGGCCACTCTATTAAGAAGGAAAATTAAGCTTCAGCTGTTGTTTGGTTGGACTTTCCACCATGCAGCCTTCAGGAACGTGCCCGCTTTCAAAAGTGGGGGGGGGGGGGGGGGGCAAATGGCATACTTTGCCCCCCCCCCACTTTTGACAGTGAGGGGGCAAGTGCCCCCCTTGCCCCCCCCCCCCGGTAAATACGCCTATGACGGTACGAAACCTACGGAGCAACACGTTTGAGCGCACACAACCATAACAAAGTCGCCATTGTGGCCCGAGAACATGGCCGCTACAGCGAAAAATATACCACGTGACTTCTTCCTCCACACTTTTCTCCTAGCGCGCGGAGGGGGAAGGGCCTCTCAGTTTTTTTCCTTCCTGCATGCGCAGACGCTATTGTGCATGCGTTGTCATACCGTCATCTTCATGCTGTCTTGGTCGTGCAATCGTTTTCATTCTCGCTTCTTAGCTCGGTTGTCGTCATACCATCGTCGTAACACAATCGGCATCATCTCATTGTCCTCATGTTGTCGTTAACCATCGTCATAATTTAAAGGGACCCTGAAATAATTTTGAAAATCTTGTAGAAACGTCCTGAGTCGTTAGGGTAAGTCCTTCTGATCATTAAGTGATACATTTAAGCGCACCACGTAAAGCTTGTAATTTATTATAAGGTATAAAAAAACGTGGGCAGCTTGCACTAGTGGTGCAAGGCTGGAGTAAACAGCGGAGCTGGTGATCGACCTAGCTTCTTGCAGGTTTTGCTAGGCTTGGCTAAGTTTTGCTAGGAAATGCTAAGTGGCTGCTAGGCACGGTATTCCGATCGGCTCACCGCCGACGCGTAGATTGCCGCTTGGCCGCGCGACGCACTTCAAGATGAGCGGCTTCTTCGGGTGTCCGGATCTAAATTTGGTCGTCCCATGTCAAGGCTACATGTACTCGCCACAGAGTCAATGGGAGTTTTGCCGCTGTTGCGGTGGCTCCAAGCTTTATCTGCCCGGTCACGTCACGGCCAAGCTGCGCCTCCACACTTACCGGGGCGTGGCTGGTCGAAACCTTCCCAGCCGCCGTCAGAGGCGCCTGCTGCAGTCATGGACACCGCGCGCCTTCAGCGCGAACGCGGGGAAACGCGGACGGCGTCGGCAGCAGCTCTGCGCGTCGCCTCGTTGGTGTTGCTACAATTTCTTTCTCTCTCTCTCACTCTCATTTTCTCCCACGACGGGACTGACAGGTCTAGCCTGCCAGCCCGATCACGGGCGCGCTGGACGGCCAGGATTTGTTCTTCAAAGAGGGGACTTCGCAGTAGCGCGTCCCACTCTTCCTTGTTGAACTTCGGGCCCAACGACTCGCACTCCCAGAGCATGGGAGCAAAAGTAGCAGCCTCACCACAGGCCGCGCAACAACAATTCGGATAAATATCAGGATATATGCTGTTTAGAGACACCGGATTTGGGTAGGAGTTAGTTTGCAGGAGTCTGAGCGTGACCGCCTGCGGCCTGCTTAGCTTAGAATGAGGCGGCGGGAAGACCCTTCTCGCTAAGTAAAATAATTTAGTGACTTCATTGTGCGTAATAGGCGAGTCCCTGTGGTCGGGGGGAGAGTCGTCCGATCCGAGGGCACCACGGTCGGTAAAGCCACGCGCAGCCTCGTGGGCAGACTCGTTGAGGTTCAGGGGAACCCTTTCGACCACCCCGACGTGGGCAGGGAACCATAGGATGAAGTGTGTGGAGCTGTCGCCTTGTTTTCAGAATTTTGAATTTCAGAATTTGAACTACCTGCCGGGCTACCCGGCGTTTCTGAAATGCCCTGACGGCCACTTTTGAATCGCTATACACCCTGTCTCTCCGACCGTCTCGCATGGCGAGTGCAATGGCCACCTGCTCGGCCACCTCGGGTTCCGTCGTCCGAACTGAGGCACAGTTGATGACTTTGCCCAACGTGTCCACGACGGAAACCGCAGAAGCCTTGCCGTCTCGGTACACGGCGGCATCGACGAAGCTTGCTTCAATCTTGTCCTTGTAGATTTGTTTTAATATCGTGGACGCTCTTGCCTTGCGACGACCTACGTTGTGCACGGGATGAACGTTGCGGGGCAACGGGGCGACGACGAGCTTCTCCCCTATTTCTCTGGGGATCTGGGCGTTGCTAGCCAAGTTCTTGGTGGGGGCGAGTCCGATCTCCTCAAGGATCCGCCTGCCGGCCGGCGTGGTGGGTAGCCGAGTTAGCTGGGCCCGTTCCTTAGCCTCGGCTATCTCCTCCATGGTGTTGTGTATGCCGAACCGGAGGAGGTCCTCGGATGCGTTCTGATGGGCAGCCCGAGGGCTTTCTTGACATTTTTTCTAATGAGGGCATTGAGCTTGACCCGCTCGGCTCTGAGCCAGTTGTGCATGGCCACCGTGTAGGTGAAGTGACACAGCACGAAGGCATTGATGAGCCGGAGCAGGTTGTCCTCCTTGAGGCCACGACGTCTGTCGGTGACCCTAATTCGCACGAGGCGAAAAGCGTTGTCGGTCTTCGCAATGATTTTGCACAACGCAGTACCGTTGCCGCCACCCGATTCGATGAACATACCCAGAACTCTGATGGTGTCGACCCTGGGTATAGGGTCGCCGCTCCGAGAGAACAGGTGAATGTCACTTTCGGAGACCGGTTTCCAGCCCTTGTGTCTACCCCCTCTTTCTTTTCTGTAAAGCAGAAGCTCGGATTTTGTCGAGGAACACCTGAGTCCGGTGGGTAGCAGGTACTGCTCTGTGACGTCTACAGCCTCTGGCATGGCGCTTTCCAGTTACCCTTCGCTACCACCGGTGCACCAGATCGTGATGTCGTCGGCGTAGATGGTGTGTTTGATACCTTCAACTTGTGCCAGCTTCCTCGAGAGGCCGACCATGCAGATGTTGAAGAGCGTGGGCGAAATGACCGAGCCTCGCGGCGTGCCCCGTGGGCCCAGGAGCACCTCGTCGGAAACAAATTCGCCGATCCGCAGCTTCGCTTTCCTCCCCGTCAGGAACGAACGGACGTAGTTATACAGCCTGGGGCACAGCTCGAGGTCCGCGATGGAAGCCAGGATGTATTCGTGGAGAACGTTGTCAAACGCTTTCTCGAGGTCGAGTCCGAGCGGGGCCCTGGTGTCCCTGGTACTGCCGTCGATGATGTAATGTTTGATCATCTTCATGCCGTCCTGCGTCGAGAGGGCGGCGCGGAAACCAATCATGTTGTGAGTATAGACGTTGTCTTCGAGATATCTGCTTAGCCTGTTAAGGACGACATGCTCCGCAACCTTCCCGACGTCCTTTTCCTTAAAGACCCATATCAAGGCAACATGTGCACGGCACGGAGAGGAGGCGAAGCACACGGCGAGGAGGTTGCTAGGCAACGCGCGGTGACATCATCGTTCATTGAGGTTTTTCGTACACGTTTCACGGAATGACGGTCGGCTTAAGGCGGCGGTCCCACACCGGCGGCACGAGCCCCCCGTTTTCAGTACTTTTGGAGCAATCGTGGCGGCTCTTCTACTTAGGATATAAAGTTGTCGTATATAGCATAAAAAAGCCTAATTCTTGTAGATTCCAACTATATATAATATAAAGAAATTCACTAATGTGACTTATGTTGAATTCCAATGGTAGATCCAGATCAAGTATTTCTGCTCTGTGTGGAGCAAGTCTATTCCAATGGCAGAATGGGAGCGTGAGTTGTGTGTTCCAATGGCAGATTGGGACCAGCCGCCGATTCCGGATCGCTCTGTGGAGCAAAAATATCTGCTCCGCCGAAATCGGCAGATTTCACCGGAAGTCCGCGTGACGTATTTCCTTCACCCGCCTCTGCTTCATGTCATGGTCGCCTGTTTCCGGTCGCGGGCAGTAGACATGAAAAACATGGACCGCATGGATGCTGCGACGTGCCGTGCGCTTTTGTTCATGCTACTAGATAGTGATAGCTCCGACTCGGACACAAGTTCCAAGTCCAGTGATGATTCTACCGACACCGACAGTGAATGTGACGCTGCTGTGTGTCAACGGGCGTTTGATGTGATGTTTCGCCTGCCTGCAAAGAGGCCTAAAGTGATTGGGTTCGTCGAGGATGTCGTTCAGCGATACTCGGACGACGAGGTACCGTACAGCCCAAGCGCGCCAACACGTGCGTTGCTCGCGCGAAATACAAGAAGGAAAACAAACCCAGAGAATGCTGGGACGATGCACATGAATGGATGGATGCTATAAGCATCTCCTTTGAAGCGGTGGGGTGGGCTGCGCCACCAAGTTGTTGTTCTCCTCTCTATTTTACCTCTAGTTCAGCGCCCTCTCAATTCATTTCCGTGTACTAAGTGCCCCCGCGGGAGTGCATGCATTCCATTCGCAGATTTGGTGCGAGCTGGTGGGAGCGATCCGAGTCGGAGCGACGCGCTCCGTTCGTCATCTGGCCGAGCGCTCGCGATCTGCCATTGGAATTCAACATTAGATATAATGATTGATATAATGATATAATGATGTGATCTAGACATGGCTTTTGCGAACTGTGTCTCAGTTGTGACCATATTTAGAAGAAACTATCGCATTTACTGCATTGCGGCTTGCTCTGTAGCTTTAGGACATATTTAACTATTTCCTAGACGGAGCAAAATAATGTTGAGTTTTTGGATAATTTGCTTTTGAACATTGCCAAATATCGCTATCTTCTGTTGTAAACAGCCCGACAACTGCACGCTCAAGGAAGCTAAATTTTGGACAAATTAGAGTTCAAGTTATTTCCATTTAGGACGCGAAATTTCATTCATGTCAAAACGCCATGTTTTCTCATCGACCGCTCTTCCTGTGTGGTTCTTCGCGAGTTTCTATAAAATGGTGCCGTGAAACCCGGGAGCTGTATTAATAAACGACCGAACAGCCCCCACGACCGACTGACGACGAGCCCACGCATGGATGCACCGGGAAGAGCGGAGTCAACGTTACCGATGGCCCTCATCCACCCACCGACAGTCGCCATCTACAAGGAGGCCGAGCTGATCATGAATAGGGAACGTATCAGAACGACGGTAAGCTACATTTTCGACGATTTCGACACGGCGCTCAGTGAGGCCACAACGGCTCAACTTCACCTCATGAGCAGGGCTCGATATATTTCAAGAGATGCTTCATTTTCTAGACGAAAAGATCGAAGTAGTCATCTCTGACGATGACATATATGAAGAATATACTATTCAGGTAGACTACATAGATAAATTGGTTACGCTGAAGTCTAAACTCAGCCTGAGATGAGGCAGTGTCAACAGTGAAAACGTCTCACAGATCTCTGGAAGCGGAATGAGTATTGACACGTACACATGTTTATCTTTCACCGGTAGCCGCTTTCAACATTGGCTGACAAATGTTAAACGTTATCGCTCGGCGCAGGACGCGCCTGCATTGGAAGCTTCTCGGACGTTATCAATGCTTCTATCCGTCGTCTGTGGTCACCGACGCCCATGTAATCTGATTGTATGAGCGACGCGAATTGTCTAGAACTTTCTGGAAGACACGCGCATACCAGGGATTATTCTGGAACCTTCGATGACTCAGGTATAAAAGCGACGCGTTTCGCCGCTGATCAGATTTTCGACGATCGCCGACTGTGTTCGCCGCTATCGTTGTGCTTTGAGTGTAGCTTGCTTTTGTGGGCACAGGTTCGCCCAATAAACAACCAGTTTCGTCATACACAGTTTTGTGACTGTCTTCTCTACCGTCACTACTACGTGACATCTGGTGGAGGTGCTAGTTCGTTCATGCACCGAACGCCCCCGCAAAGCCGCGACCCAAGCCCGAAACCGGAGAACGAGACCAACGTCGCCAAGGACCAGCGAGCTAGCCGTAGGCAGCAAGGACTTGTGCCGGAGTTCGGACTTCTTCCCGAAAAGACCACTGCAATCAAGGCCAAGTCAACGACCAAAATGGCAGCACCAGCGTCCCCCATCCTGCTGCAGCAACCTCGGGAGCCACCGACTTTTCGTGGATCATCGGCTGAAGACCCTGAAACCTGGCTGGAGACATACGAGAGGACCGCGACGTTCAACAAATGGAGCGACGACGACAAGCTGCGCCATGTGTATTTTTCATTAGATGATGCTGCTCGGACCTGGTTTGAGAACAGAGAGACCACCCTGGTGACGTGGGACCTATTTCGTGAGAACTTCATGAGGACTTTCACGAATGTCGTGCGAAAAGAAAGGGCCGAAGTTTTATTAGAAACCAGAGTGCAATTGCCGAACGAGAACATCGCAATCTTCACGGAGGAGATGACTCGCCTCTTCCGCCACGCCGACCCCGATATGTCAGAGGAAAAGAAAGTTCGGTTCTTGATGCGGGGCGTCAAATAGCATCTATTCACTGGATTGATGCGCAACCCGCCCAAGACTGTGGCAGAATTTGTTTCGGAGGCCACAACCATCGAGAAGACCCTTGAAATGCGAGCCAGGCAATACAACCGCCGTGCACTGACAAACTACGCCGAAGCTCAAGCTCTAGGCGCCGACGACCTGCACGAGACGATCAGAGCGGTTGTACGGGAAGAACTACAGAAATTATTCCCAAGATCGCATCCTCAGGTGACTTCAATCGCTGACATAGTTAAAGAAGAGGTTCAGCGATCACTAGAAGTGCCAGAAGTTCCGGTATCGCCTCAACCACAGCCGCAAGCGATGACCTACGCCGCCGTCGCCCGTCGTCAAGGCCCCCCTCCGCGCTCGCGCCAGGGCCCCGTAACGTCGCAGTTCCGTCGTCCACCGCCGCCGCCGCCAGCACGCCCGCCCGTCGCCCAGCGCAGCTCCCAGCGGAAGACGGACATTTGGCGCGCCCCCGACCACCGCCCGCTCTGCTATCACTGCGGGGAAGCCGGCCATGTCTACCGCCGATGCCCATACCGCGAGATGGGCCTACGAGGGTTCGCCGTCAACGCGCCACGTCCACAGCTTGGCGAGCGACCACGTGACATCGCCGACTACCTTGCCGGAGCCCAGTGGCAACCACGACGGCCCTCACGCTCACCGTCACCAGGCCGCTACATCTCGCCGCATCGCCGCCTGTATGCCGGCCCAACCCGGGGCCGATCTCCCAGCCCATACCCGGGAAACTAAAAGCAGCAACCGATGGAGGTGCGGTTGCTGTACGACGCAATGCCGAAGATCCTCCGCCGCCGACGACGACGACGATTCGCGAATCATCACGACGAGATATCAGCACGCCGCCTAGCAACAGCCTTGACAGCACATCGCCGCCGAACGAAGACCTTCCGACGCGACGCAGCAGCAGCAGAGCAAGCCGACGCAGCCGTGATCCGATGCCACGAATTAACCGCAACGCCAGACGCCGGTCTACCGATCTAGACGTGCTCATCGATGGTCATAACGTCACCGCTCTCGTCGACACTGGCGCCGACTATTCAGTTTTCAGTGGCGCGTTCGCCGCCAAGTTAAAGAAGGTGCAGACGGCCTGGCAAGGACCCGATATACGGACAGCGGGAGGTCACCTAATAACGCCGGCTGGAATCTGCACAGCGCGAGTCACGGTAAACAACCGCACTTACCCGGCGAGCTTCGTAATCCTGCAGCACTGCTCCAGGGACGTCATCCTAGGCATGGACTTTCTACACCAACATGGTGCAGTCATCGACTTAAGGTCCAAGTCGATAACGCTTTCAACACACAAAGCGATACCGCCGGATACATGCATCAGTTACCATGCCTTGAATGTGCTTGAAGAACAAGTCACCGTTCCGCCTCACTCCAGCGTAATGATTTCCGTCGGTACGGAAGTGCCTGCAGACATGGAGGGCGTCATCGAGGGCGATCATCACTTACTGCTGTACCGTGAAATTTGCGTCGCTAGAGGCATAGCTGAGCTACGTGCAGGGAAAGCAACGGTGATGCTCACGAACTTCAGCCCCGAATACAAGCACATTAACAAAGGCACCACGGTTGCCTACATCGACGAAATAGTACAAGCCAGCAGTGCTTTCGCCTTCACGGATTCCAGTGCACCCGCAACGACGACTATAATACCTGAAGCAACTTTCAACGTTAATCAGAACCTTCCCAGGCATAAGAAAGAACAACTAAAAGCTCTGCTCCTGCAATACAAGGATTGCTTCTCGTCGTCGTGAAAAGTTCGACAAACCCCTGTCGCCAAGCACCGAATCATAACCGACGAAAATGTCCGCCCACTGCGTCAGAGCCCGTACCGAGTTTCGGCACGCGAACGCGAGGCCATAAGGCAACAAGTCGACGAAATGCTACGCGACGACATCATCCAGCCGTCCAAGAGTCCGTGGGCGTCCCCCGTGGTGTTAGTGAAGAAGAAGGATGGAACCCTACGTTTCTGCGTCGATTATCGTCGCCTCAACAAGGTCACGAAGAAGGACGTATACCCCCTTCCACGGATTGACGACGCCTTGGATCGACTATACAACGCAAAGTATTTTTCGTCGATGGACCTCAAAACCGGCTACTGGCAAATCGAAGTCGACGAGAGGGACAGGGAGAAGACGGCCTTTATAACACCAGACGGACTGTTCGAGTTCAAGGTCATGCCGTTTGGTCTTTGCTCGGCACCTGCGACTTTCCAACGCGTCATGGATACAGTACTGGCAGGCTTGAAGTGGCAGACTTGCCTCGTCTATTTGGACGACGTCGTTGTGTTTGCCTCAAGCTTCGAAGAACACCTGCGGCGCCTTGAAACAGTTCTTCAAGCAATCAAAACCTCCGGACTCACGTTAAAGCCAGAAAAGTGCCGCTTCGCATATGAGGAGCTCTTGTTTTTAGGCCACGTCATCAACAAGTCTGGAGTGCGCCCCGACCCTCAGAAAACTGCGGCCATCTCCAACTTTCCTCTGCCCGCTGACAAGAAGGCAGTGCGTAGATTTCTGGGACTGTGCGCCTATTACAGGCGCTTCGTCAAGGATTTTTCACGGATCGCCGAGCCACTGACGTACCTCACGAAGGCCGACGTCGAGTTCAAGTGGGAGATGCCGCAAATCGAAGCATTTGAAGAACTGAAGCGACGCCTACAATCGCCGCCCATCCTTGCGCATTTCGACGAAAATGCCGATACCGAAGTCCACACCGACGCAAGCGGCGTAGGACTCGGCGCCGTGCTTGTGCAGAGGACTGATGGACTAGAAAAGGTTGTAAGTTACGCTAGCCGGTCGCTATCGAAGGCGGAAGCAAATTATTCCACAACAGAAAAGGAGTGCCTCGCCATCATCTGGGCTACATCAAAGTTTCGCCCCTACCTCTATTGGCAGGCCCTTTAAAGTTGTGAGCGACCACCACGCCTTGTGTTGGCTAGCTAACTTGAAGGATCCTTCAGGTCGCCTCGCACGATGGAGTCTGAGACTTCAAGAATTCGACATCACCGTCGTTTACAAGTCCGGGCGAAAGCACTCTGACGCCGACTGCTTGTCTCGCGCCCCCGTCGAACCGCCGCCACAGGATGACCAGGATGACGACACTTTCTTGGGACCCATCAGTGCCGACGAATTCGCCGAACAACAGCGAGCCGACCCGGAACTAAGGAACCTTGTAGATTACCTGGAAGGCAAGACCGTCACTGTGCCGAAGGTGTTCAGGCGAGGATTGGCGTCGTTTTTCTTGCAAAACGACATTCTCCTAAAGAAGAACTTCTCGCCTCTCCGAGCCAACTACCTCCTCGTGGTACCCTCAGCATTGCGTCCAGAGGTTCTGCAAGCTCTCCATGACGACCCAACGGCTGGACACCTCGGTTTTTCCCGCACGCTCGCAAGGATACAAGAAAAATACTACTGGCCTCGCCTCTCTGCCGACGTCGCCCATTACGTAAGGACATGCCGAGACTGTCAGCGACGCAAAACACCGCCGACAAGGCCTGCCGGACTTCTACAGCCGATCGAGCCACCTCGCCGACCGTTCCAGCAGATTGGGATGGACTTACTGGGGCCTTTTCCGACGTCGACGTCCGGGAATAAATGGATCGTCGTAGCTACGGACTACCTCACCCGCTACGCCGAAACAAAAGCCTTGCCCAAAGGCAGTGCTGCCGAGGTAGCCCGATTCTTCGTTGAGAACATCCTCCTGCGTCACGGTGCCCCAGAAGTCCTCATCACCGACAGAGGTACTGCCTTTACGGCAGAACTAACTCAAGCCATCCTGCGATACAGCCACACAAGCCATCGCCGGACCACCGCCTACCACCCGCAGACGAATGGCCTCACCGAGCGCCTAAATAAGACCATCGCCGACATGCTGGCAATGTACGTCGACGTCGAACACAAGACGTGGGATGCCATCCTTCCGTACGTGACCTTCGCATACAACACGGCCGTGCAAGAAACGACGCACATGGCGCCGTTCAACCTGGTCTACGGAAGGAACCCGGCAACGACGCTTGACGCCATGCTACCGGACGTCACCGACGAAGAAAATCTCGACGTTGCCACCTATTTGCAGCGTGCCGAAGAAGGTCGACAGCTCGCCCGCCTGCGCATCAAGAACCAGCAGAGGACCGACAGCCGACACTACAACCTTCGACGACGCTACGTCGAGTACCAGCCCGGTGACCGTGTTTGGGTCTAGACTCCGATACGCCGACGAGGACTTAGCGAGAAGCTGTTACGTCGCTATTTCGGACCATATAAGATCACCCGACGTATTGGCGCACTGGACTATGAGGTCGTGCCAGACGGCATTTCGCAATCACAGCGGCGCCGGGCACGACCTGAAGTCATCCACGTGGTGCGTCTTAAGCCTTTCCACGCCCGCTGACAAACTTAGGTACTTTGTTATTGTTTTTTGTTATTTTGTTTATTACGCATGGTTTTGTTTTCGCTTTCGTGTTTGTTTGTAGCATCGGGACGATGCTTTTTAAGGGGAGGGTATTGACACGTACACATGTTTATCTTTCACCGGTAGCCGCTTTCAACATTGGCTGACAAATGTTAAACGTTATCGCTCGGCGCAGGACGCGCCTGCATTGGAAGCTTCTCGGACGTTATCAATGCTTCTATCCGTCGTCTGTGGTCACCGACGCCCATGTAATCTGATTGTATGAGCGACGCGAATTGTCTAGAACTTTCTGGAAGACACGCGCATACCAGGGATTATTCTGGAACCTTCGATGACTCAGGTATAAAAGCGACGCGTTTCGCCGCTGATCAGATTTTCGACGATCGCCGACTGTGTTCGCCGCTATCGTTGTGCTTTGAGTGTAGCTTGCTTTTGTGGGCACAGGTTCGCCCAATAAACAACCAGTTTCGTCATACACAGTTTTGTGACTGTCTTCTCTACCGTCACTACTACGTGACAGTATCTTATTACTCTTGTGCCTTGAAAACACAAAACGTACTACCAATAAAAAATTGTAAGACCGAAGCTACAAGCCATGGCTGCATTGAAGAAGTTAAACGAAAGAACAACATAAAGACAGAAATATTCAATGACATGGAAGTACCTACTGCAGACAATATGGTCGTGTCTAAAACGGATAGTAACATTGTTAGAGACGTGCATGACGCAACCGAAGACAGCTATCCACAGATGTCATCATATTGGACTTTAGAGACGCGTTGAAAGCACAAGGATGAACTAGAAGGAGCTCCTGTAGCCACAGGAATACCGAAAGAGCATTTGTACAGTGTGCAGGACATGCGAACGGTTCAAACAGCAACATGCAGTTCGACAACGTATCTGCTAAACAGTCCACGAGTTCACGAAGACCTCATTTTCACCGAAGAGTCAGGATCCCGTCCAGGCAAGGGAACGCAAACTGATTGTATTGGTGACCACGAAGGCGCATGCGTGAATCAAAGCGAAATGAATTCCGGCCAGTACAAGTGTCGACAACAGGACGCCCATCGTCACTGCGCAATAAACCTAGAAGAGCGTCTGGCCACTGCCCTGTCTCCCGCTGTAAGAACTAACTGCTTAACTCTCAAAGAATCCTACGTGGCACAAACAACCAACGTCCGACAATTAAGACTACTACTGCCGCAGATATTCAGAAAAGCAAGAACAACGATGCATATGAGACCGCATATCATCTGCACAAAATCAAAGCACTGCAAAGATGGAACAAGGTGTCCGTATCGCCGATTGCTTTGCCGAGGCTGTGCTTCTCTTGACGGCGTCCACACTGTTTCAATGAAGTTCAAGCAACGACCACAGAATACTAAGTGTCAGCTCCTGATGTTCTACGTTGAGCAACGTCGTCTAACACCACTACGTGTGCACGCGAGAACTGGAACTACGAAACGCAGTACAACTGCGCATTCGGTAACACAACAAGGACAGGTCACAGGTCCTGGTGAATACGGATCACAAGGCGAATTTACACGAATTATTGAAGAACGTCGCCCGTGGGATGTTTCCTTCACATTATCTGGCCCGCTGAAACTTTACCATTGTTTTACAGCGAAAGATGTATATGGCTAGGCGAAACGAAAAACCGTTCGTCCTATGTTTCGCTAAACGTCTCCATTGAACGACGTCAGTTACGTCGTTCTCTACGTCGCACCCAAGCGCGCGCGCCATTTGCAGCACCGTTAGTGACGTCGTTAGCTAACGCGTTCCCGCCATCGCCACCTTGACGCTGCTCTGCCCGCAACGCCGTCTCCTCGGCTCGCCGTTGTTAGGGTGGCAAGAATCCTACCGTTGTCGCATGCGTTCGATATCTCGAGCACGGCCGCTGGCAGCGGCCGTGTCTCGAGTTAGCTCGGCGTCGTGGTTAGCAGCATCCGCTCGCCATTGGCGCATGCGTTCCACTTCGCGATTTCAACGTGGACGTTTCGTCGCAACCGAAGCCAAAGTGCCGCTCGAGAAATGGTGGTGGTAGAAACTTTTATTGCCATTGATAGTGGGGGCGAAGCCCCCTACATGGCACTCGGGTGCTTCCTTACTGTGAGGACGCACCCTTACAAAGCGAAGGAGAGCCCTTGGAGCGCAATCATTCTCATAGCACTGGAGATGATCCGGCACTGGTCTTGAGGGGAAGTGCAGGTCAAAAGAGTCTCCCAGTAAGACTCCGCCACGGTCTGTGGTGGGGGATGAGGGAAGGTGGGGCATGTGAGAAGGGTGTGTAGGAAGTCTCATGGTTTACCGCAAAGTTTGCATGAGGAGGGGAATTGGTCTGGGTATCGTGCATGTAGCAGTATGGGTTACGGGGCAGTCCGAGTCCGAGCGACGTAGTCGTAACCAGTGTGCAGCCTGCGCTATTGTGAAGGATGGGGCTGGGGTGTGTATTCCCTTCGTTCGTCCCGGTAGTACGAAAGGATATCACTGAAAGAAATTAAGCAGGCGCTACCCGGCCCGTAGAGGGGGCTCGACTCCTCCTGCCCGGAATGTGAGACCTCGGGCTAGGGAATGAGCCTCCTAATTGCGAGGGAGGCCGGCATGTGCTGGCGAGAAACTCCCGCCGAAAGCGGGCGTTGGCCCCGGCGAACGCGTTCCCGCCATTGCCACATTGACGCCGCTCTGCCCGCAACGCCGTCTCTTTGACTCGCCGTTGTCGCATGCGCTCGATATATCGAGTTAGCTCGGCGTCGTGGTTAGCAGCATCCGCCCGCCATTGGCGCTTGCGTTCCACTAGAAACACAAACATGTAACCAATAATTGAGAAACGCTTCAATACAGCGTCGGGATTAACCCATTGCCATCGGGTCCATCGGGGCCGCACGTTTCAGCTTCGCTGGTTAACCATATCTACGGAGTGCTTGGGCACTCGGTAATGGTGTAACTGGACTATCTCTTTGCCAAGGACACGAAAATAACCCTTCATGTCGCGGCGGGGAGTGTGTAGAACCTTCTTCCTCGCTCACCTGCTATCATCATCGTCATCATCACTGTTGTTCCATAAGAACGCCACGTTTGCTCATCGACCGCTCTTCCTGTGTGGTCCTTCGCGAGTTTCTACAAAGGGGGATTGGCCACACTGGACGGATTGAAACAAACACCCAACAACGTACAAAAGCGGTAAAGGCGAACAATCATAACGAAGAATTTGGCAACGAACTGCTTATACAGCTTTTGAGAGGGCCTACACATAAACTAAATAAATAGAAATTCAAGAGTAATATAAGTAAATAAATAAAAATGAAAGAGCAATATAACTACAAAAATAAAAATAAAATAACATGCACCACGGTCGGCACCCTAGCAGCGTAAGCTTCCGGATGCACCACCACCATGAATTTGTGCGCAGCAGTGATCATCGAACCATGGCTTGTGCCTAATTGACAGGCCCCAAAATACGCGTCGTCGTCGTTGTTGTTCTTCTCTTCCTCTTCTTCTCTCCTAATAACTTTCTAAGATTTTTTTTCTTGCGATGCTCGGCGCGCTCGCGCCGAAGCCGCGTGGCACGTCGTCGTCTTCATCGCACACAAAGCGCGCGCGGTGCCGTGAATTCGCAAGTCCTTGATGATCTGTCCGTGACAACTTAGCGCACAACATGACAGGTGGTTTGAAGGGGCAGCAGCAGCACCGAAGCGACCATGTCGCTAAGACATTGCTGACTTGCTTTGCAGGTTGATTAGTATTCTCCTGCCTATTATTTTCGTTCAAATAGTTTTTGTCTAATTGTGCTGCAGCTCCCAGTGAAATGCTCCGAAATTTTATGCACATTGTGGTGTTGCAACTTTTGGTGACGGGGTATATAAGGCCCCTCAATTGAGGATATACTTCAGCTTATCTTAGTTAAGCAGGCAATGATTGATGATGGACTCGCACGTTGGTGCTTAACGCGTTTCATAGAGAAACCTTGTACTTAAGGTAAACTTTAATCGAAACTTGAGTGTCGGAAGGTAACCTATAGCCATTGACAACCTTAAGTGCGACTTTCGCTACTCTCCCATAGCAAGCAAGATGGCTGACTGCTACGGCAGCCTCGCCGACTTTGTCAATTTCGGCGGATGTGTGCACGATATTACGGAGGATGAGGCATGCGGATTCGCGCCGCCACGGCCACGGCTTAGGGATCGACAGAATCCCATGAAAGTATACAACTTCGCGGAATTCTCGTAACGGTACCGCTTTTCTAAGCAAGTGGTGCTATACGGCTGTTGGAAATGCTGCCACAGGCCCCACAAGACAACGAATGCGGTCACCCGCTGCCGCCGCTGCTCCATCTTCTGATCGCGCTGCGATTCTACAGTGCGGGAACCTTTCAGGTTATCACCGGGAACTCATTAATGTTTAACTAATTTAAATTATTTAATTAATGCGCGCAACTAGCTCCAGGAGCACGGCGCGTTCTTCGGAAAAGTTTGTTTTCTTTTTTTCCATCGTGCGCGTGGGCTGAAAACACACAACACACACACACTCTCTACGCACAAACACCACACGTCTTCAGCAACAAAACCAAAAGAAAAAAAAAAACGATGGGACGGCGGCACACACAACCGCAGTGGCTGCGAGAACCAATGTGAACTTGCGTCCAGACGAGTTTGAGTACAGGGCTGAAACCAAATAGTTCTTCGTATTTTACTCAGCAAAATGCGCGTGCAAGCACTGCAACATTTATATCCGCATTGCTCTGCTGCAAAAATCATTTTTGTTACGATTGAATCGATCGTACACGTAAATTATTTACGTATCCTCGACGCCAGACGACATAGTACTTGACCCGAAAAGCGTTACTTTCGAAAGTGATACTTAAGTGTCGTTTTTGAAGTACTCTCCTAAAACTTTCCTTACACTTGTACTTTTTCTGCACTTATTGACGCCCTACTTAAGTTCCATTTGGGAATACGGGCCTACAAAATGACATTAAAAATGACGAAGTTTTCCCTAATTCTTTTCAAGTCATACGCAATGACAGCACAACAAGGGGTGGTGGCGTTGGCCTGTTAATCAATAAGGCAAATAAGCGCGAACCACTTCCCGTCATTGATGATCACGAGAGCATATAGTGCAACTTATTCATGGATGGAATCATTTTAATAATTGGTGTTATTTATCGTGCCCGTGGCAGCTTCTCCAAGTTTCTTCAGAAGCTTGACGATTCAATTGCAAGTATAACTTGCAACCTTCGGTTTGCAAGCATGCAAACCGAAGTATAAAACCCATCTTGCAAGCAACTGCAACCTTCGGTTTGCAGATGACATTGTCCTATTCAGCAACAATGGAGACGAATTACAACAAATGATTGAGGACCTTAATCGAGAAAGTGTAAGAATTGGGTTGAAGATGAATATGCAGAAGACAAAGATAATGTTCAATAGCCTGGCAAGGGAACAAGAATTCAGGATCGCCAGTCAGCCTCTAGAGTCTGTAAAGGAGTACGTTTATCTAGGTCAATTACTCACAGGGTACCCCGATCACGAGAAAGAAATTTACAGAAGAATAAAATTGGGTTGGAGTGCATGCGGCAGGCATTACCAAATCCTGACTGGGAGCTTACCACTGTCGTTGAAAAGAAAAGTGTACAATCATTGCATTCTACCGGTGCTAACATATGGGGCAGAAACTTGGAGGTTAACGAAGAAGAAGCTCGAGAACAAGTTAAGGACCACACAAAGAGCAATGGAACGAAAAATCTTAGGACTAACGTTAAGAGACAGGAAGAGAGCGGTGTGGATCAGAGAACAAACGGGGATAGCCGATATTCTAGTTGACATTAAGCGGAATAAATGGAGCTGGGCAGGCCATGTAATGCGTAGGATGGATAACCGGTGGACGATTAGGGTTACAGAATGGATACAAAGAGAAGGGAAGCGCAGTCGAGGTCGGCAGAAAACCAGATGGGATTATGAAGTTAGGAAATTTGCAGGCGCAAGTTGGAATACGCTAACGCAAGACAGGGGTAATTGGAGGTCGCAGGGAGAGGCCTTTGTCCTGCAGTGGACATAAAATATAGGCTGGTGATGATAACTAACAAACATAGCAGGTTAATACTGATGTGCGATTTTAGCCGGCCTGATGTTGATTGGAACGCACGCATATCAAGTACTGTCGATAGGCTACACGTGGACTGTATGTGGGAAATAATGACAAAACATAGCCTAATTCAAGTGGTAAAGGAACCAACGCGAATACAGGGCCAATGTCATTCGATACTTGAACTGGTATTCTTATCGGGTGATAGCTTTAATTACCAGGTCGATGTCAGAAATCGAATATCAGAACATAAAGCCATAGCAGCCACTCTTAGGATAGTCGATAAGGGTTTTGCCAAACATCGTAATAAGCATGTGCTAAATTTTCAGAGTGCAGATGACACACCAGTCCTCGATCATCAAGAGATAGCTCTTGACACGATACCGCAGGGAAAATGATGTACAGCGTCCTTACGCATATTTTAAGTCGACAGTTGCAGATTGTATATCGCATTTTGCACCTGTGAGACGGAAACGCGTAGAAAAGGCAAACCCGTGGATCACTAGGACTTGAAACTTGAAACGCCGGCTATGGCGCGCCCGACAAGCAATGCCAAGACACTCTGACACGTTTTCTGTCCTTAGCGCGCAGGTTCGAAAATAATTAAAGACACCTAGGACAACTTTCTTTTCCACTACTTTCACCAATTACATGCGAAAAAGTAAGGGCAGATTCTGGAGATACCTGACCGGTTCAAAGCCAGCAATAACTGCAGTCCGCGTGAATGATGCAAGTCAGTCCTGATGGTAAATAATTCAATAATTTCTTCTGCTGAGTGTTCTCGCCTGGGCAAATTGGCTCCTCGATACAGGAATCACGGGACATCTACAGAGACGAAATTCAAATTTCTAAAGAAGGAGTGTTAGAACTCCTATTGAAATGAAATTGTAAGAAGTCGTCAGGGCCAGTTGACAAACCAAATGAATTTCTGAAACGCTATAGTGACTGGGTTGCAGAAGTGCTAGTACAAAATTTTCGGGCATCATTAGACACCGGTACCTTAACTTCGCGCTGCCTCTCGCTTCAACGCGAACTAAGCGTCTAAAGCACAGCGCATGCGAAGCTAGCAGCACTCGGCGCACTTTGTCCACATCGCATGTCGATCGCTTTGAAAATGAGGCCCGCGCGACCGCGCACTTTATGCACATCGCAGATCGCGTTCAAGCTAAGGCGCCCGCGCTGCCGCGCCGTACGCAGCAGCCGCCGGTGTAGAACGCCGTCCCCTTCGTCCCTCTCCTCCCACCGGTGCCTCACGCGCGATGGAAGATGGCGCGCTTCCTACCCACTTCCCACCATGCGCACGCGAGATTGAGCCGCTATGGTCGGCTGACTTTCGGAAGCTTTCACTCGCACATACAGCATAGGCGCGCGGTGACGGTGTTACCATGCTTGGACTTTATACGGAACATCAGGGTGACGGCAACGGTGACAGCAGAAATGCGCCTGGAGTGTCCATCATGGGGGACATCAATGTCAACCTTTTAGGCGATAGCACCTCCGACTATACTCGTTACATTACCTGCTTTTTCGGCGATGGTTATCAACCTCTCATTAACCTTCCAACAAGATGTGTTCCTGGTAATTCACACACCCTAATTGACCACATCTTATCTAACATTGTCGCACACGATGACTGCGGCGTGATTCAAGTTCACATAGCTGATCACTACCCCGTTTTCTTTCGGAATCCGTGCAGCTCCATTAGACAAATCATAATTTTTCACAAGGAATTAACTGATAGAAAACATTTTCTTGACTGCATCAGCAAAATATATTGTTCATTTGTTTCTTCCCTTACCGATGCTAACATGGCCCATACTAAATTCTTGTCACTCATTAAAGTCTGTCTACAAGCGTCATCGACCACTGCAGTGTCAAAATATATACCCCGCCTAGCAGAATCCTTGACTGACTAATGCTTTTTTAGCTGCAAGCGGAAAAAAAAGAAAACACCCGCCGCGGTGGCTCAGTCAGCTAAGGCGTTGCGCTGCTGAGCACGAGATCGCGGGATCGAATCCCGGCCGCGGCGGCCGCATTTCGATGGAGGCGAAATGCAAAAACGCCTGTGTGCTTGCGTTGTAGTTCACGTTAAAGAACCCCAGGTGGTCAAAATTATCCCGGAGCCCTCCACTACGGCATGCCTCATAATCAGAACTGGTTTTGGCACGTAAAACCCCAGAAAGATGAAGGAAAAACGAAAGCTTATATAAAAAAGTAAAAACAGAAACCGCCCATGCAACGCCAAAATTATGTCCTAGATACTCCTGCATATTGTAATACTCTCAATAAAGTTTCGAGAGAGGCCAAAAGATAGTACTATGCCAACAAGATCCATCAAGCCAGTAATAATACAGAGTAACAATGAAACAAGTCACAGGCCTGCGCGTCACACGCAGCACAGTCAACGTAAGCTGGTTGAGCGGCGCAAGAGTAGCACCAATTTCGGCACCACGCACAACAAGGTCTTCGCGGCGAAGTGTCTTCGCCTCGATTTTGACGAGAACGACCTCATCTGTCCCCTTGGCGTCGGCGTCGATGGCGAGCTGCGGCTTGTAATGCTCTCTGCACAGCAGTCTGCTGAGCCCGATGATGCCTGCTTGTAGCCGCGCACGTAGCTGTACGATTCGCTTCTTCAGCAGTGGTTCGTACCTTGCGGGGATACGCCATAACGTGTACCGAAGACGTACCCAGAATAGGTGGCGGACATCTAACATCGGGATAGCGTTGATTGCGCGCCTCGTCTGAATCGTATCGCGTCTGAATCGCATCTCGTCGCACGCGGTGGTTGCAGGCACGTTAAATAGATGGCGCCACCATACTGGCGGAGGCTCGGGTCGTCTGCGCCTGCGCGCAGGCCTATAGGGCGCGTATAAAGGGAATTTTGCTTCTGCCTGATAGCAAGCGCTTGCGTGGCTCAGTGGTAAAGTATCCAACTCCCACGCAGCGGGTCTGGGTTTGATCCCGGCAGAGAGCGGGTACTTTTGTTTCGCATTTCCGGCGATAGCGGTTACGGGGCGGCGGCGGCATCATCGCGACCAGAAACGGCTATTGGAATGAGCCCATAACAGCTTACGCTGTAAAATACGAAACTCTTTCTTGAACAGGAACACACGTTGCACTACAATAGATGAGTTCAACCTGAGGGTCAGCCTAATGCTTGTCCGTATGACATTGTCAGTGCTTTTAATGAATTTTTTATTGATAATTCTTCGAATCAGCGCAACACATTACTTGGGTGTAATCTAATCGTTGTGCCCAATCTTCCTCTTTCCTACGTGTCCTGAAGAAATCGATCTGATGAGGCACGCCATAATGGTGGACTCCGTAATAATTTCGACCACCTGGGTTTCTTGAATGCACGGCTCATTAGTGTTCTTGCATTTCTCCCCATCCAAATGTGGCCGCCGCGGCCCGAAAACGAACGCGCGACCTCGTGTTTACCTGCACATCGCCATAACTACAAAGCCATTTCGGCGATTTTCCTTCTCTGCTCTCTCTTTCCTGTTCGCACTGATACGTGTACATTCTAGAGGATTCTCTTTCTTTCTTGTGTGTATACGTGTATGGGCGAGGATTCGCAAGAGCAGTAAATTAAGCGCCTGCCAAGTTGTTGACATTTCTTCAATATGTAAAGGTCGTTATTCGATAATGCCTTGCTAGGACGTTCCCACTTTTTTTTTTCTTTTCGATGACGACCTCGTGTCTGAACAGTCCAGCACGGAGTTCCATTCAGTGATGAAAGCTTCCGACCGCTCTGTGAACCTGGATACGACACGGTTGTCGCGACATCAAAGCCCGCTGCAAGGGTCAACACAAAAGATAATTTACGGCTTGACAGAAAAGAAGAATAAAAACCACCCGGGGAACGGCTTTATGAGTTTCTGCCACTAAGGGCGTCGATAGTAGCGGCGCCTGCTCTTATCTATATTGATGGCGTTTCTTTTTCTTTTTTTCAATGTAGACAAGATGATAGGAAAAAAGTGACTTTGATGCAGTGTACTGGTGCTTAGCAGTCAGCGCACATGGAAGAATGTGTCGTATATCGTAAAACCAAGTTTCCAACGAGTGGTCTGTGAGTTGAGTGTTGCGAACCCCTCGCAAGCCAGAGGCCTATCGCACCCCGTGGAACCGACCATTAATTTATTACAAGAAAGGTGAGTAGGTACGACGACGTGTAGCGATGCCACTGAATCGACACTTGGGCGAGTTTGGCATGATTAATTGTAGTTGAACAGTGCGAAAGGCAATAGCTAAAAGGCAATGAAACAAGTGACGAACACTGTGGATTGTCTGTTTGTTGTCTGGTGCGCATTCTAACTACAACAAACGTCACATCACTGATGATTAGGAACAGGTGCCGTTTGTACAGCCTTAAAAACATCAACTGTGATTTAACTTGTCTGGGAGGCTTATTGAGTAAAATACATCTGTGTTTTGTTCAAGCGGAACGAGTATTTGAAAATTCGCATATGGCGCAATAATATCCAGCCCTTCTTGTTTTCGTAAGCAAACAAATTGATTGTAATGCACTGCCCAAAAATTCTCATTAGTTGAAACAGCCTGCTCGTAATATTTTATTGAGTATCTGTTCATTTTTTGTCACCTTCCCATATCTTTGTACATACACTTTTTGTTTTAAATGCGATTATAACATTCTTTGGAAACTTCACCTACTTTCTGGCTTCTCCGTTTGTATGTAACCTAAAATGGGACCCTGATGATGTGAAGAAAACTTACAGAAGAATCAAAATGGGTTGGAGTCGATACGGCAGGCATTACCAAATCCTGACTGGGCGCTTACACTGTCGTTGAAAAGAAAAGTGTACTCATTGCATACTAACGTGCTAGCATATGGAGCCTGAATTTTTTCCTTTAGGCGGAGATGTTTTCGCTTGACATATTTAATGTGAAAAAGCGCTCAGAAACACGATACAACAAGAAAAAAATAATTTTTCAATTTTTAGTGAAGTTACGGATATGGTCTCAGATCACGCCTCCAGGCTCAAAGTTTGTGAATCGACACGTGATGAATTTTTGGAAAACGTACAGCTTTCCTATATTTTCAGTTGCAGGAGCCGAAAAAGTTCGATTTTATTACTTTCAAACGTTATGCTGGCTGTTATGTTCAAACAAGGAAATATAAATGTATCAAATAAAACTAAGCTTACTGCAGGTGCTCAGACCTCCTGTTGTTTGATTTATTTGTGGCAGTTCACACTCAGTTCTTGATATCCCTAGGCCAAGCTTCTCGAAGCGATCTTCAGTTTCTTTTTCGTTTAGCGAACAGGTTGGGCACACGAGTTCAATGAGTCTTCTTTTCATCGATGAATAATCTACTTGCACGTGAATGTCAAATGGAGTTTTATCAGTTTTTCACCTAGATAACAGTCCAGAACGAATAAATATGCCAAAAAGCAACTGAAATGCCCGCCATTCTAGAAAAACTTCGGGAAACATATGAAAGAAAACAAATTGACTACCCCCAATCTCAATTTTGCAACCACTGAGCCCTGGTGGCGTCAAATTCGCACACGGCAAAATGAGCTATTATATGAGTCGCGAAAATCACTTTGCTCATATTTTCTTTTTTCTTTTTTTTTTGAGCTGCTGTTCAACATATTTTGATGGTACAAAATTATGAAGGCAGGTACACAATTTGTTTGGCACTGACAACGTCCCGAAGTGAAACGAAGAGTGTTATTGCTACTATTGATTATCTGAGTTTGATTTTTCCGCAGAACAATTGTTGTCTTGCTCCATTCGACCTAAAATTCTGGCAATTGCCTCAGGAATGTATGCTGGCTTCACGTCGAAAGCTTAAATTTTTCTATTTCTATTATTATTGTATGGGACGTTTTCTGCAATGGCGCCAATTGATACCACGAGGGCCGAAATGGTTAAAGAAAAATGTTTTTGCTGCTGGCGTTATACACATTCTACGGGCACGGCAAAGAACATCTTGACCAAATAGAGACAGATATGGCTTTCGATACATAGGTGCAGGGAAAAGGTTATTTACAAGTGCTATTTTTAGCGACGTTCGATCAACGCTAAGCTAATATTCTACCGTGAATCTGGCTTTTAAAAATGAAATAGTGTTGACAAGTTCTTTTAGGAAGCCCGATTACGGCAGCTCTTGGGGAGAGCTTGTCGCGACAAAAAGAAAGGGGAGTCGTGAAGTAAGACGTGTTCGATTAACCGCAAGAATGAATGGATGACTGACGTTTTTAAAGGTATAATAATCGCATGACCAAATGTCGCACAAACAAATGCACAAGACTTAGGCCTCTTTTCTCAACCGGAAGAAAAAAATTGTCCCTTCTCATGGCTGCCCATGATGAACGCGAAATAAAACATGCAAATATTCTATGAAATGCCTGAACATAGATGCGAGAGCAGTGCAAGACCGGCAGAAGCTTAGAAGCAAGGAAACACATTGCATGCCTTAGCTCTTGCGAAAATGGAGAGGTCACGTTCCTGCCAGGTTGTCACCTTTCGACGGATAGCGGTTATCGCGGAAGTCCGATGAGGTCCACTATTACGGAAGTCATCGAGAGGCACTCCAAGGTGTCGCAGCGAAGATCGATTCGAATGAATATTCTGCGGTGACACAAACTGCTGTGGAAGGCGGCGCAACGTGAACATCTGATGAGGCAAGCAAACTACTGCAGGCGGCGGCGCCAGGTGCGCTGATGATGTTCCGATCCGAAGCCACGGCTGCTCCACAGTTCTGGCCTACTAAAGCTGTGCATAGTGCGGGCCTGTATGCACACGTGACGCGGTCACAGAGACGCGCTCGTGCCACTGCTCGCACATTCGCCGTTGTCGTCTTCCACAGCTGGCTACGATGCCGCTGATCATACCAGCGTTCCCATACTGCCCCTCGCGCTCACGCGTTCGTCTTCTTCCACAGTACGACGAAAAGAGTGGAACGCGATAGCATTGAAATATACTTCTGCAACCTGCTGCTGACTTAACGGCATACATGGGCATACATGGGTAGACACCCTTCCACCCTGGGGCCACCAGCACTTTACTGACAACAAACCTATCGGCCGCCTCCGAAATCCGGTCCCTCGCCCATCGGCTACCTTCCGCCGCCACATGGAGGAAGCCGATGCCGCACTCCCGACAGGTTCACTGGTGGCCTACACCGATGCAAGCTGCACGGAGATACAAGGGGTTACGTCCACCGTGGTGCCAGGGCACCCATCCATAAGTGCTAATTATGTGTACCTTCTGACAACTCCAGTCCCACCGGTCAGTGCTGAGCTTTTGGCCATACGAGACGCAACACACTTGGTGACAGCTGCTTCCACGTCGCCGGCACCGGTTTTAATAATGCGCACGGACTCCACCTCGGCTATAAAGGAGATTCGAAAGGTATATCCTGTCGCAGGCCAAATACACCGAATGACTGCACAGATGCCGGGTCAGCTTCGGATACAGCGGATTCCACGGGACACTATTTCTGCTCACATACAAGCTGACACCGCCACCCACAGTGAGCTGCCACTAGCTGTAGAAACACCTTTCCCAAGTCACTCCCAGGGTGATTTCCTCCACCGCAAGGAGATTCTCCGCCGCACCACATGAGATTTAATTCTACCGTGTGGTTGAAACTTACCAGGTGGCCTTACACGCCAGGAGGAGGTGGTGTTGCGGAGACTCCGTGTGGGGGCGGCACTTACCCCATCGGTCACCTATGCCTGGCCACAACACATCCGTAGACAATTTGCGGATACCTGCTCATATTGCCCAGCTCAAGCGTCCGCGGCTACAATCAAACGCCTGTTGTGGACCTGGCCTGGTCTAAACCAGATACGACGGTGCTACCTGCTAACAGTGGGCCTTCATCCCACGCGACCACCAGACTATGATTCTTGGCCCTATGGAAACAACCATCGGGCACTCTTGATGTTCATCGCCGAAACCAGCCTAATAGTTTATGCTGTTGGGCGAACTTTCGAAAAAAAAAAAGAACCTTCACTCCTTCTCACGCTTCCCGGCAACTGCAGCTTATGTAACCGTAATGTTTACCGGGAAACGCTGGCGGTGAACGCTATGCACGAATGCGCGCTTTCTTGTGGAAACGCGGCCTCTTGCGTGGGCCGATCTTCTGTTATTATATGCCTTATATGTCTCATCGCTCAGTCGACCTTCAACGTCCTTGAGTGAAAAGCGTGTCGTCCAAGCAAAATCCTACATGTTGACGACCCGGTGTAGTAATTTACTTACCACACCGACCCGGCACCGTGTCTTGTCTATATGCAAACGCTCACGTAACAATTCTTACGGTGTGTGGGCCACCATCGTCATCGTCTTCTATGAGTAAGGAAGCAACGCTCGTGCAACAATTCTGATGCTGCGTGGGTCACCGTTATCACCGTGTTAATTCAGATAGAGTTAATTAAGCCATTCGAACCCACGACCTTCGGTGGGAGTCGAACCCTCGAGATTATGTGGGAGTCGAACCCACCATCTTTGGCAACGTTACTAGATTAGCTTCAGTTTGAAAGCTGCGCGGCGGCGCGTGTCCCCTTTCCGTCTCCCGCCGGGTGGTGGCGCTAGTCACACGCTCGGCCTAAAGTCCCTAAAAAAATAGCTCGGCCCGGCTTCGCGGCTAGTCGAAGCACGTTGCGCGAACCGTTGTTGTTGGTGCTGTGGTGGTGCGCTTTGTTCATGTGCTTTGTTCTTCACGTTCGAGTCGTCTGACGTTATAAGTGGCGTTGTATCGTGACCAACCGACATGCCGCGTCGTTTCGTAACCGGCTGCAAAAGTGGTTACGATTCTCAATGATCTTCCGAGAAGCGGCATTTCTTCCGAGCGCCTAGAAATTCTTCACGTCTTCAAGTGTGGCAGCGTGCGATTCCACGACTGGACAAGCAGCTCACAAGCTCTTGCGTTGTGTGCGATCTCCATTTCGAGGACAGTGACTTAGTGAAGGAGTTCGTGCACAACATAAACGGGGACGTTGTTATCATTCCGCGCGACAATTGGGCGCTCAAGGACGACGCTGTTCCCCGTTTGTTCCCGAACTGCCCTTCATACCTGTCTAGTGGTCTGAAGCTTTTTGCATCACAGAAGACCACAGAGGCTATGCGCGTAACTTTGCTGTCAACACTTGACATCATCGAATACTTGTTTGGCCAGGGTGCTCACTATATTTTGACAGCTAAGGTTAACCAAGATCCTCTAGAGGTGAGTGCAAAAGCTGTCTTTATTCAAGTTCAATAGAACTGGCAGATTTCTTTTACTTTTTTCAGCGTCACTTCGGATTAGTGCGCTCATTTGGTGGCGATGAATCACATCCAACAGTCGTCAACTTCACACAAATATTCCGACTTCTGAGTTTGTACACACCGATCAAAACAGCTCTGCGCGGGAGCGTGGAAGGTGCACCAAGTGCTGTGCTTGTTGGTGTTCAAGATACTTTGAGAAGGACGAAAGAAGACGGTAGCTTGAATAAGGCCAAGTTGCGTGATCTGATTGAGGCTAGGATGCGTGACTTAACCACAGGGCCAGGGGACTCCCACCAGCACGAAGACAGCGACCACGTTGACTTCAAAGGAGAAGTAGACGACAGCATCCTGTACTATTTGTCAGGATATGTGGTTCATAAATTCACAAAAACCACCACCTGCTCTTCGTGCATAGGAGACATAAGCTCCACTGAGCCAGTTGTAGGCAAAGATGCTTACCTCACTATTTATAGGAGCTTCAAGGAAGGATGTTTGAAACATCCTTCGAGAAAAATGCTGCACTTTGTGAAAATTGTGAACCGCGCAGTTTCACATTCTTTGAGCGGGGATCAAGTTACATCAGACATCTTTTGGGACGTGCTTGATGAGCTGGAGATGGAGAACATCGATCGTCTTGGATGCGTAGAGCATGAGGCTGCCTTTACATGTCAGGTGCTGAATTTTATTATAGTTACCAGGATGCACTTCTACGCTAGGGATGTGAATCGCCGCCTTGAGAATAGCGAGAAAGCCGCCGTGGCAAATATAAAGGCCCGTTTGCTGTAGATAAATGCGTTATCCATGGCCAAGTGGGCGCATAAAATTTTTTTGTAATTTTACAGAGTAATAAATTACTTTTTTGAATCAAAACACAAGCTCTCTTTCATTCATTCGTCCAGACACGTTGGTCCAGACTCCCGAGCAAGCAACGAATACGCGAAATGAACGCGGAGTCTCGTAACTTACACAAAGATGGGAAACGACATCGCTGGCCTTAAACTATGTCGTCAAATAAACAACTTCACTAAGAGACACCGAAATAACAAACGAGATTGACAATTTTTGTGTTGAGCAGTTTAACTGAACGTCTAACGCGCAATTATAGCTGAATAGCACGTCAGTCCATACCTCGCATTGCTCTTCGCATTACCGCAGATGTGCACATCTGCGGTAATGCGAAGAGCAATGCGAGGGTATGGACTAGTTAAGGTAATTTATTCACCATCCCTGAGGTCTGTACTTCAATCTTATCGCGGAGGAAATACAAATTCACGTGTTGCAAACGAAACGCACTGGAACGCGCTCGGAGCAGGCGGCCGCTGACAGCAGAGGCAAGCGAACGCGGTTTTAGGGCCGAGATAGAGTCACTGGAAAAAATTTCAAATTTTTCCAGTGACTCTAGGCCGAGAGAGGTGGCAGCGCCACCCCGCGAGAGGAGACGGAAAAGGGACACATTCGCGCGCGCGGCTCGGGCGGAGCTTGCAAGCTGAAGGTAATCTAGTAACGTTGATCTTTGGCGTTAAGGCGAAGTTCATTAAGGTACATTTAATTAGTATTGAGTTAATTAAGGCACTTGAACCCACAACCGTTGGTGGGAGTCGAACCCACGACCTTTGGTGTTAATTATGGC
The DNA here is from genome assembly GCF_013339745.2 of Dermacentor silvarum. NCBI lineage: Eukaryota > Metazoa > Arthropoda > Arachnida > Ixodida > Ixodidae > Dermacentor > Dermacentor silvarum. Next base: position 18,613,361 of record NC_051164.1, on the reverse strand, counting down.
GAGGTTATTAAAGTCACAGTTAATTAGGGCAGCGTCAAATTAGACACTCAAACTCGCGACCTTTGGTCAGAAAAAACAAGTAATAAGAAGTAACAGTGCATTCGAATGGGAATGCCAAATAATTTAATGAATGTCTCTTGAGCGCGCAGGCTTTCGTGTACACCCTCTTTGGCCTATGCTAAAGTGACTGTCAATTTCCTGTTTCCCACTTTTGACATTTAGTTTGAGAAGATTTAACATAAAAGGCATGCGCTGCCGGTGTTTTGTTTCGTGTCATTCTCAAAATTCCGAGGAATAACTTTGTAAAGAAGGTAAGACAAAGTGTAAGCAACTTTAGTGGCAAAACATTGCTGCTGGCTCTATCTTGAAAGCGATCGTTTTACGCGAAGGACGGACGGACGGACTCTCGGACAGTTTTCTCGTTGGGTAACCATAGAAATGCTTATGCATTTAAAAGTTTATTGAAACCGCGGTACCTGTCCTGTACCGCATCTGCAGTGACAGAGCGGCACTTATGCACGCATTACCACATACTGAAGGACCCAAGTTAGTCCGACGGTTGGTTTCCAACCCTGATCTCCCAACACAGCAGCCCGAGGCGCTATCTATTCGACCAAGGACTACCCATTGACCTAGGTAAGCGGGAACGCGAGAAGCAAACATACATAAATAAAGCAAACATAGTAACCGGAAAGTACGTCAAGTACCATAAAAATATTGGCAGCCGATCCACGAAGTGAATGCTGATGATGGAGCGAAGCTCCTTGGACGATTGATTACGGCTGCTGCTCGAGCTTTCGCTTCGGGGTCTTGCTGCCGTTGCCGGCGTGCTACTGCTGCTCGTGCTCGTTGCTCGGGGTTAGCTTCGCGGCGTTGCCGTTGGGCTGCCGTGTCTCGTTCTCGAAGTGTAGGATCAGAGTCACAGCGTTTGCGCTTACGTTCGCGCTCCTCCATGCAGTGGCGCCGGCACACCTGCGCGCGGTCGGTATGCGCGCTGCGTGCGCTCTGCGAACGGTTCTGCGCATGACGTCGTGCGCTTGCTCGGAGAGGCGATTCGGAGCGGCGCCGGCGTAGTAAGTTGGTTCTTTATTGTATGGCGTAGTGCAACGAGCCAACACTGGCAACGCCTGCGCGGGGTCGGTATGCGCGCTGCGTGCGCGACGGGGAGTTACGACGACGACGGCGACAAGAGATATCGTGAGAGCCTAAGGAGCTTCGCTCATAAAAATCTGAACGCATCAGAAGTGGCTGTCATTCCTAAGTGCAGTTTTGTAAGCAGAAGGGCTGACAACCTTACACGTGAAATGATAGAAGTAGAAACGATTTCCCGACTTGCTTCTGGATGTGTGAGCAGCCCATCTGTGCACCTGTGAGATAAGGAGTTATCCTTCCTAAAAAAAAGTTAATTGCGCATATAGAATAGGACGATTGTTCAATATAAGCCGCAAGTCGCTGAAAATAAACCTTTGTTGGAAGTTAGCACGCACCTGCCATCATGTTTAAACTGTCTGCATGTATTTTTTGCTGTACATGTTGCGAATAGGATTATGACGTTCTGTCCTGCCACCGCAGCTCGAACGGCAGCGTTATGAACGAGGGAAGAGCCCCGACCCTTGTGACGTGCTTCGTGCTTGTGTGGGCCATCACGCTACTGGTCGGAATGACTGCGCAACCGGTGGCAGCTACCGACAGGGGCGCTTCGCAAAGGCCACACATTATCTTCATATTGGGGGATGACGTGGTAAGTTTGGTGCCGTGGAGCTTAGTCTTTGGCTGCAAATGACGTGGCTGACTGTACCGTACATGCCAGCGCCGCACGTTTAATGCGTCAGCATTCATTGGTTACTTCACGCACTTTCCGAGGGCTATGTATGTGTGTGTGTGTGTGTGTGTGTGTGTGTGTGTGTGTGTGCGTGCGTGCGTGCGTGCGTGCGTGCGTGCGTGCGTGCGCTTATATGTGCCGCTCTTTAATAAACGTCTTTGACGCAAACGTGGGTAACTAGGTATGATAACAAGGGGTAGGTGGTGCTAGATGGCCCCTAGTGTTCTTGCGAGAGAGGAGTCCCGCTGCTGTCCACGCCTCATGCATACCTTATTTTGACAAGTGGCAATAAGTTGTGTCACTATATTGATTCAATGGTAACGCATTACCACCGACAGTCATCGTGAGATGGGTCGGGCTTGGTTTGCGTCAAGTTACTCGCACTTAAAGCAGAATTTTGAAAGAGCGACCAATAAAATTTCATGATATCTGGAGAAGTTAGTCAAGTGACGGGCCTGGCATGCTACGCCACCTGAGCTGATCCGGAATGAAAAATTCAACGGTACTTAAGGATCCCTACTTGAATGAATGAGAAAGCATTGCGATGTGTCTTCGACGACGCCTCAGCCTCGTCCGCGTACTCGCGTGGTCGTCCAAAGAGCCGGGCGCAGCTGCTGACTGAGAAGGTCTAAGTTGAAGGTTCGTCCATCCGAGCGCACGACAGAACCCACCAAAATCACCGCACCGACTGGCAGCACCGCGACACGCGGCGCTATATATAGACCGGCCATACAGTTGCCGCTTCACGGCAACTGCAGCTTCTGCAACCGAAATCTTTACCGGGAGACACTCGCTATGCGCGAAGGCGAGCTTTCTGGTTCTTTTTTGTTCTGTTTTTGTTCTGGTTGTTTTTGTTCTCCCTTCCCCAAGGCCGCCGCTGACGCGGATGATGCTGATGATGTTTTGGCATCCTCTTTGAAATGGGGCGGGGACAAATCGTCACCTAGCCTGCTTGAGTTACTCAGGTATGCTTTAAATGATTTTCGTTCTAGCATTCTTGTGTACATCTGTTTAATCTTCTGTATCTATCTCGTACCGCTGCCTATGCCTGTAATAGATCCGGTCGTATCAGTCTCCTCCCTGCTTTTTTCCCACCACGGCTCTTGCTTACCTTCCGTCTACATTAAATCCAAGCGCTTCTGGAAGTTGTACGTTACCTTTGGTTCTCAGTGGGTGGCATTCCATTAGGATGCTCTGAGTGTTCTCCGAATCTTTGCTTCAGCACACACATGCCTCATTTAATTGCGAATATTTGCTCCGGTGTGTTTTTGTCCTTATGCAACCGGCTCGAGCCTCAAATAGCAAGGCACTGCCCTTTGTGTTATCGTACAGATCTTCCATTCTAATTTCTTTTTTCTCCTTGTAAAATCTCCATTGTCTTTGTTGTTTCCATTATTTGCGTCCAATTCGCTGTTTCAGTTACTTTCTTTCTGATTACTCCTGGTTGTCTATGTACACTTTCAATTACCCTATAATTGGTTGGCAAATTTCTTGACGTCTTCCTCCATTCTGTGTCCACACTTTTTAGGTACAGATACTTCTACACTCTAGCCGTCCGTTTATTTTCATCCATGTTCCGGACCCTTTCTTCAAAACTAATATTACCCTGTGCTTCTCTGACTTCAAACAAGGCCCATCCCATGGCCCTTGCACTGCCTCATTAGAGGTTTTGCCGTGGGCTCGCAAGTACAACCAGCCTACTGGTCTTTGTTAAATTTCCAACCCTAACAAAATATAGGCACAGAATGGCATTTGCTAACGTCAGCGCTGGCACCCTGACTCCTTTACAGATTCCACGCACCACCTCATATTAATTCTTACCTCAAGGTGCCCCATGTTTCATTATTGCTGCATTCCGCTTCCCTTTTATGCTCAGATTATCTTGATGGGTGCTTGAGTAAGTACTTCCTTCGTTTATGTATACGCCATGGTATTTATATTGCTCGACTATGGGTACGACTTGCTGTTGAATCGACACCACGTAGTTGACAGATCATAATTAAGATCGTAAATTTAAGGCCTAGAGTGGTCGCTGCGTTGCCACGCATATTGTACAGTGTCTGTAAATATCTTCAATTGTCCCCTAGTAGCACTGCGTCGTCCGCATACATTAGTGCGGAGACCTTCTGTTGCACAATTTGTCCATTATGTGTGTATGATAAATAACATCCTAATTTACTTTTTCAGTTGTCTTTCTATGCCCTTAACATAAAACGATACGTGGGGTGCCTCGATGTTTCCCTCCCCCGGAACGGGGGGAGGGCATCGAGGCTCCCTAGCTATACGTAGCTATATGTAGGGTGCCTCGATGTCAGCGCCGCTTTACAGGATGGGGACACCCTTTCAACCGCCCCGCGCCGCCGCTCTGGCTTTTCGGCGCCATGTTGGTTCTTTCGCGCCGGCTGTCGAGCTGAACGGACGCGCGCTCCATTTGCTTTCTTTGTGGCGTTGTGGTGCGAGAGCTCGTGTTTTGTGTAGTCCCTTGTGATGTTCGTGCTTGTTAACGAAACATGACGGGCTGCTTTGTCGCTCTGTGGATTGGATCGACCGCAAAAGAGCTGCGGCTATTTTGTTACCCCCGTGACGTTGAACGAAGGAAGAAAAGGGCAGTGCAAGTAAAACGTGACATGTAGCTGGGTACCGACGGACACAACGAAGATATGCGAGTGATGATCATGATTTTGTTAAGGATAGTGTCCCTTTGCAATCCTTTCATCTTCACAGAGAAGTTGCTTGTATATGTCGGCATGCCTTTTCTAGTGGTTTAAGGCTGCAGTATGGTGTGACCGCCGTGTTTGACTTGTTTCGATGGCGTAGGTTTATTCTAGATGTTTGTGAATTGACCTTTTTTGTAGGTAGAAGTATTGGGGCACTTGTAAACTCGTTTCCTGGATACGCGATCAATGACAGTACCTACCTGGTCCATTTTTTTCTCAGCAAAAAATAAACAAGCACAAAGAATAACTCAGTCGGAAGAGAGTGATGAGAGAAGCGACTTCATTCTCGACTTAGAGGAAGTTTCTTCTCTTGGGAAGATGTGCTCGCCCACTTGGTAGGCTTATTGTTAAACCCGATTATCCGCACTGTGGAACACTGCTCTATGTGCATGTGCATGCTAGCGGCTGAAGAACCTGGACAGGAACACCACCTTGCTCAACTAAATGAATATGCCCAAGGCGGCAAACTTTAATTTATGCAAGCAGACAAATTCTGGACTTTGTTTTTTTAATGTAAGGGTGTTCTCAAGTCTTTTGCGGAAGCTCAAGATCTCAGCTGTCTGAGAAACGCCATTGAAAGCACTGAAGGAAATTATTGGAAAGAATATAACCTTGCCAGAAAACTCATGTTATCAGCACAAAGATGTGATTGGAAAACTTCTTGAGCGATTTGTGTCCATACATCTCCGCATCTATCTGAGATGGCTAATTAACACTCCTGAAAAGGCAGCTGAGTGTTATGCTAGCAAGACTGTAGCAGGTACGAGCGTGCAGTAGGGCAACCACAGTTTGACCAGATAACCTCTCTGAGAGTTTATACAGTGGATTAGTTAGTGCTTACTTTTGTAAATAAATTGTGTTTGAGTGTTCAAAACTGTTCTCAATGCATTTTTATTCTTCAGCAGGCACCTGAACTGCTGCATGCCTACTCACGCGACGTCTCCTAATTTTTTTTCCAGTTTCATAAATATGATGGGAAAACCCTAAGAAGCAAGATTACTATTGAAAGAGCTTCAAACTTAACATTTCATCAAGTGTACAATTCCAGTAATATTTGTGGGTCGTTTACCAGTGAAATGAGTAAATAAAAAAGGGGGTAACGTCGCAAACAAATCGTGCTACCTTCAGATTGCGATACACGCGAAAAGTGTCGAACAACCTCTTTTGAAACGAGCACTCTACGCAAGCAAACTGTTTATCAGATGGTAAAGCAGAAAATCTGCACCTAAATCGCGTCGGTATCGCCCTTAGCACGCCCGCCGCCGTTTCTTTCTGCCCAATGGTTAATCTGCAGCCGCCACACGCCCAGCGCCTCCGTATTGGAAAGAACCAAGATGGCGCCGAAAAGCATGGGTGTCCCCACCCTGAAAGCGGCGCTGGGCATCGAGGCACCCTAGCGATACGTAGGGTGCCTCGATGCCCAGCGCCGCCGTCCAGGGTGGAGACAACCCCGCTGGCGCCGCCATATTGTGTCACACGAGCTGAGAGACAGCTACGCTTGCGTTCATAAATAGTGTTACTCGCGGCGCACTTCCAAGTGCTTTGCCTTGATGAGGATTTTTTTATCGGTGTCCCACCTGCATATCTTTATAACCAATAGCCTTTAACTCGTCGAAGGTCGAAGACGTAAATGTATGGCGCCGGGAACATGCCCCAAGTTGCCTAATTCAATCGCATTTAATATGCCGTGTGTATGTTTAAAATACGCACTATTTTTTTTTTGCGCTTCGATGCTTGGTATATAAGGTTTGCGACCCCCTGTGTGTGGAAGTTTTTCTTTTTCGCTGTTGTATTTTGGTTTACACGTCACGCCTCCTTTACCGTAGCCAGCCACTCGCGCACGGCGGTTAGTTTCCCTTGCGTTGCGCGTGCTCTTCGCGTTCGTTGCAATTATTTGACGATATCTACGCGCAATTTTTGCTTTTTTTGCCCACAAAACTGTGTGCTGACAGGATTAAGCTGGTGTAAAAATAACTGCGATGTGAAAATAAGGTTTAGTTAGTGCTGTAGAGAAAAATGTAACGTAACTTGTCTGTGTCAATCTTGCGTAGTACACACAAGAAATCAAACGATGCACAAAATACATTTACTTATAATGTCTAGTACAATCAATCATGAAAGAGATATGTACATGAAAAATATATGTACTGTGTGGCGCCTGAAGGTTATGTTGAAAGAAGAGATAAAAAAATTAATTCGCAAGGTAGGCTCGACACACAATTCGGGATAGAGTTTTTTTTTATTTATTCATTACATGGGGGGGGGGGGGGTTCAATTGAGTACATCAACCTTATTACACACAATATAAATCGAAAACAAGAATGCAAGCAAGAAAACGCAACCGCGGGTAATATTAATCAAGATATCCAGCCAGATATCCAGCCAGAATACATACATCAGCTACCATCGAATACGTCGCATCAGCCTAACACATCGATGGCGAGTACAGAACATTTCATAAATAACCATTAGAACACTGATAACTACATTGAAAAAATAAACAACACTGCATACATATCACGTACGAAAACCGTAAATGAAACTAAGACAGTCAAATACAGATTAGCAATGTTTTTCACTTCGAAAATATAGTCCATGATGATGTAGGGCTGTTGACTTTAACAGACGGCGCCCATCCTGTCGATTTCCCTCGTACTGGTCCTCTTCAAAGTGTTTCTAAGTACAGGTAAAACAACAAAAGTGATTATTGATATGAAAAGTTGCCTTGTAAATACAGAGAACCTATTACAGTGCTTAAAAATAAATTTTAGCAGAAGCAATGCTGTATTACCTCGCTTCACACGTTTCGAAGAAATGCACAGGCTACAACAGACACCATGCCAGAAAGCGCCGAAACATTTTGGTCCCATGATGCCCCTTAACTCTACTACACCTGGGCATACCGTGCACAGGCATTTAAAGACCGTCACAGTACCCACTACGATCGGGAATGAGCACGAATGACCATCGGCTTACGATCACCCCGCTACAAATATGTACAAGTCTAAAAAATCAGCTATGTAACGTAACACCATGAGGTCCGCAAGATATCTCCTGAGAAATCAGAGAAAATCACAATGTTTCGCTTACCACGTACAAAACAGCCGCTCTCCCCAGACGAAGCACTGCGTTCTTTAGTCCCAAATAACCAGTACCGAAAAAAGAAAAAAAAAAAAAGAAAGAAACAAGAGACACACACGATGTGTGCTTCCCGTGAAAAAGGAAAATAGGTGGCTTACGTGACGATTCGTAGCTAATGTAAGACTATTTCGCGGCTAAGCATCTTCGTCAGTCCTTAAAATAAGGGTACAGACTGCGCCCATCAAAACGAAAAAAGCCTATGCGACGCGCGCTCGCAAACCATACGCTACTCAGACAGCATCGGTGCAGTGCTTACTTAGTTCGTGAGCGAACGTAGGTACGTGGGCGAGGATCAGAGAATACTTTCTTATTTAAATGAAAAACACGGTGCGGTAGTCTAAACATTCTTGACACTTACCTCGCAAATGCAGGAGTTATCCGTTGCCTTCCAGTGATCGCGCTTTACTTGGGCTTCCCATCTCTTCCGTCGCTCTGGGTCCCGGGGGAAGCGAAAACAACGCAGTCCTTTACGCGTCGATCCGGCGCACTTGGGAACACAACAGCCCGTCATGTCGACACGATGCACTCGATAGCTTGTCAGTCATGCGGCTGAACACTGTCTAGCAAGTAGAAGCGTCCGCGAAGCATCCGCGCGCACTGTGCCTCGAACTCAGCACCGGCACCAAGCAATCGCAACGGCTCGCTGTGACACAATATGGCGTCGCAGCGAGAAAGCGGCGGCGCGGGGGCGGTCAAAGGTTGGCACCACCCTGAACGGCGGCGCTGGCATCGAGGCACCCTAGCGATGGATGGATGGATGGATGGATGAGGCTGAACCCTTTAAATCGGGCGGTGGCATACGCCACCTAGCCATGGCTATTAACATAATTTGTACTTTGTGGTGGGTGAAATTTCACCCCTGCCTTAATTTTATCCACCAATCAGATAACCTCTGTTTGGTTATTTCTACCCGCTTAAAGTCTATTTTGCCTTCACTGTCCCTAAACCCCAATGCTTTGAAAAAATCAGCCCCGTTGCCTTGCACTGTAGGGTTAAGCCCCTTACAGAAAAGTATGAGGTGTTCAGCCGTTTCCTCTTCTTCTCCACACGCACAGCACAACGTGTCTATACCTTGGTACTTGACTCGGTACATCTTAGTCCGCAATACTCCCGTCCTGGCTTCAAACAACAAAGAGCTTCCCCTAGAATTATCGTAGATATTTTCTTTGGCAATTTCTTGCTTGAAAGTTCGGTATGTGCCCAGTGCTGATTTCGTCTGCATCCCTGTTTTCCACAGGACCCCTCTCTGCTTCGTTAACCCTTTTTCTTAACCTGCTGTTTCCTGGTTTGCACCCCTCCTGCAGTCCAAATATTTGATTGACAGTTTTCTGGTCAGCTTCCTCCATTTTGTATCAACATTCCTCATGTACAAATAACTGAAAACTCTCCTTGCCCACCGCTTTTCTGCCATCTCTCTCAATCGCTCCTCAAATTCTATCTTGCTGCTGGCTTCCCTGCCCTCGAATGACGTCCATCCCATGTCACCCTGTACCCCCTGATTTGGTGTATTTCCGTGTGCTCCCAGAGCCAGTCTACCTACCCCTCGCTGCTTAACTTCCAACCTTGCTCGAACCTCTGATCTCATGCACAGGACCGCATTGCCGAAAGTCAAACTAGGGACCATCACCCCTTTCCAAATCCCTCTCACCACTTCGTACCTATTGTAATTCCACAGTGCCCTATTTTTCATCACAGCTGCATTTCTGCTACCTTTAGCCGTCACATATTTTTCATGTTCCGTTAGGTACTCAGCCCCATTGTTTATCCACACTCCAAGATATTTGTACTTATCCACCACCTCCAGCGTAACCTCCTGTATCCTATGCTCGCTGCCCTGATTATCATTAAAAGTCATGACTGCCGATTTTTCTTTACTAAACTTCAAACCTAAGCGATACGCGGAGGTGAGTGCCATCTAGGGATGCTTCAAAGAACCCAGTGGCCCATGCGGCACGCGCCTTCCGTTGAGTGGCTGAGACCACGTGACGCTTTGTACCACATCCGGCCACGTCGCTGGATTTTACGCTTCTTGAGCGATATAATGGCTTTCGCATTAAAACGTATTACGGCCGAAACTCCCTTAAATGACATTATCGTGGTGCGAAGCATTATATCATCATCATCATCAGCAGCAGCAGACTGCAGGATGAAGGACTCTCCCTGTGATCTCCAATTACCCCTGTCTTGGGCTAGCTGATTGCAGCTTATATAGCATTATATAGTGGCTCCCTATTTGCGAGTTTGCAAACTAAATGTTCTTGCTTCTCTTCTTCCGTAAGATTAGTGTAGCTCTGCCTAATCCTTGCTGTTCTGGCGCATGACGTACAAGTCACAGTCACATTTTTTGATCAAGGCATGTTTGCAGAAGCAGCTGTGGAGAGTGGCAAGCGGCGTTCGATCATTGCAAAAATGAGCGCGCGCCACTGTGGAGACGCGCCCTCCACGTGCGACCTGTTCCAACTAACATGTCACATGAGGATCATAATGGCCGGCGCCTGGCGCGCGCGGAAGCTCTAGCCCGACATTATGGCAACAAAATAGGTGTCTACTACGTGGACGCCTCCGGTCTTCACCACGGGGGATGGTACACGGCGGCGGTAGTTCACAACAACAACACAGTTAACGGCCTCACCTTTAGAGCCCGCAATGCAACACACGCGGAAGAAGTCGCCATCGCTCTCGCGGCCTCACATTCCGATTCAAAATACATTATCACCGACTCGCGAGGGGCCTGTCGGAACGTCGAACAAGGCTGGACCTCGTCTCTAGCCTATCACATCTACAAAAATTGCATACGGGATACGGACCCCGCACACCGTTACCTCATATGGTGCCCTGCTCATCAGGGGTTAGCAGGAAACGAGGCAGCAGACGCAGCCGCCCGCGCGCTCTCTCACCGGGCTGTTTTCTCCTCCCCACCCGATCAGGAACCCGATTTTAATCCGGCCTATACCTTTAAAGATATTACATTATACTATCAAGATAGTCATCGCTTTTACCCCCGCCCATGTAAAGGCCTTAGGAAGGAGGATGAGCGGCTCTTTCTCCGCCTTCTAACGAATACTTTCCAGTGCCCGGCAGTTCTAAAGCATTTTGACCCCTCCTTTAGTGGCAACTGCCCACACTGTGGTGCGGTGTCTTCAGACACCTATCACATGGTGTGGGCCTGCCCCTCCAACCCGGCCATCCCCCCCATCCCCAACACAACCCGGGAAGACTGGGAGGCGACCCTGCTCGGCTGCCACGACTTACAGGCCCAACAAGCCTTAGTTGGGCGCGTCCGGGCGGCGGCTACCGCCACTGGCGTCCCGAACTAGGGACCTCCACCCAGTATTTGTAAGGACCAGTCCCTTACGGGCTGGTCCAAGCATACTTCCTGTCCCTCTATAGCGAAATAAATGTTTTCACCACCACCTCCACGCCAGGTGCGCGCCAGTTGGGCAGCAGCTGCTCCTCTAGCGCGTGAATGGAGCGGAGCTTCAGTCTGTGTTGCGGCTGATGGCACCTTCGTGCTCAGATAACCCAGGACACCGAAATTTCCCTGCGGTCACATGACTCGCCCTAAATGAATCCTTACTACATAGATAATACACATTTACTATTTCCAAACTACTAAATTTTTCTTATCACTTGACACTCCTCACAGCACTAAGAAATTGAGTTTTATTTTCAATTTATTGTTTTACCTACCGCACATGCAAGAGCGTTGGAACGAAACATGTCAGGCGTAACGCTAAGAGATAGGAAGAGAGCGGTGTAAATCAGAGAGTAAACGGGGATAACCGATCTTCTGGTTGAGATTAAGAGAAAGAAACTGTCAGCCCTTCCACTGGGGTGGAGATAGAAGACCAGCGAAGCTGTACTATGGTGGAAATTATGTATTAGCAATTATGGCTATTAAGATGTGATGGTGTAATTGGTTATTTGAAGTATTAAAGAATGAGAAATATATATGATCCGGTGGTTCTCATTTATTTAGTTGGCACGTTCTTCATAAACACGTCACCAACGCCGCGCGCGTTCGGTGCGAACGCGGGCAAAACGCCGCCGCCGTCGACAACAGTTGTGCGTGTTGTTTGTGTGACCGCACACAACCGCTGTCAAAACGCTGGCTACGTGACGGAATGGCTAAACGCCGTTGTCGACACTGTTAGGGGAGAGGCGGGCGCGAGCCCAGAGAGATTCTGGGACAGAGGCCGGCAGGGCTGCGCGCATGCGCCGCAGTGGGAGAGCGGGCACGCACACGCACAGTCTAGGGTGCTTCGATGCCCTCCTCGCCCACCGCTCCCCTTCCACGGGGAAGTCGCGTTTGCTCTCCGCCGTACGTTCGCTCCCCGTGAAAGCGCGCGTCCCTCGCCCTCGCGGCGCTTTCACTCGCACATACAGCATACTGCCAATGAGAGTTTTTTTTTATTGCCGGACGCGACCATCGAAGAGTGAGCCCTTAACAGCTTCGCTGTAAAAATGGAGCATGCAAGGCCATGCAATGCGTAGGGCAGATAACCAGGGGATAATTAGAGTTACAGACTGGATGCCAAGGGAATGGAAGCGCAGTCGAAGATGGCATAAAATTAGGTGAGGTTATGAAATTAGGAAATTTACAGGCGCAAGTTGGAATCAGCTAGCCCAAGACAAGGGTAATTGGAGATCGCTGGGAGAGACGTTCGTCCTGCAGTGAAGGCTGTTGATGATATCCTCATAATTTTGCGATATTATAGACATTATGTCTACTTTAAGATTGTACCATTATTTTCTTGGATTTGTAAGCGGAAAACAAATTTTTTAAGATCAACGCAGAAATATCCTAGTTTCGCCGTAGCGCCGACCCAATGAATGCCGTAGCATCATGTTAGAATATTACACGAATCTTAAGACTCGTAGCTGTAGTGGCAGTATGAATTGAAGTAAACGCAAGCTGATTAAGGCGGTGGTCCCACTCCGGCGGCACGAGCCCCCCCGTTTTCAGTACTTTTGGAGTAACCGTGGCGGCTCTTTTACTTAGGATATAAAGTTGTGGTATATACCATAAAAAGCTTAATTCTTGTAGATTCCAACTATATATAATATAAGGAAATTGATTAATGTGATTTAGAAATAAATGCTCAAGAACAAGCATGAGATACATGGTTTTTGCGAACTGTGTCTCAGTTGTGACCATATTTAGAAGAAACTACCGCACTTACTGCATTTCGGCTTGCTCTGTAGCTTTAGGACATATTTATCTAGACGTAGAAAATTAATTTTTAATTTTTACTTTTTGGATAATTTGCTTTTGAAAATTGCCAAATATTGCAATCTTCTATTGTAAACAGCCCGGCAACTACATGCTCAAGGAAGCTAAATTTTGGATAAAGTAGAGTTCAAGGAATTTCCATTTAGGACACAAAATTTCATTCATGTAACTTTATTAGTTTTAAAGCGCAGCTTCGCAGCTTTATTACCTTCCCGCAAAACTGGGCAAGAATAAAACCAGAATTCTATATACTGCTTATTTTCGGCCGCATTATTAGGAAAACTAATAAAGTTACACAAATGAAAATTTTCCTCTTAAATGGAAATACCTTGATCTCTACTTTATCTAAAATTTAGCTTTCTTGAGTATGTAGTTGCCGGGCTGTTTACAACAGAAGATTGCAATATTTGGCAATTTTCAAAAGCAAATTATCCAAAAAGTAAAAATTAAAAATTAATTTGCTACGTCTAGGAACTAGATAAATATGTCCTAAAGCTACAGAGCAAGCCTAAATGCAGTATGTGCGGTAGTTTCTTCTAAATATGGTCACAACTGAGACACAGTTCGCAAAAACCACGTATCTCATGCTTGTTCTTGAACATTTATTTCTAAATCACACCAATAAATTTCTTTATATTATATATAGTTGGAATCTACAAGAATTAAGCTTTTTATGGTTTATACGACAACTTCATATCTTAAGTAGAAGAGCCGCCACGGTTGCTCCAACAGTACTGAAAACGGGGGGCTCGTGCCGCCGGAGTGGGACCGCCGCCTTAAGTAAAAACGAACTGTTATGCTAGCTGTTCTCTGTTTGAATCCTTCCTGACATCGGAGAATTTCATTTATGTTTATTAATAAAAGCACACGTCTTTCTTAGCAACTTCACCACCACTTTTCCGTATCGGGTATGTTTCAAAGCTCTTTCCAGCTGGGCCGATCCCGGAGGTAGTGCGCAGCCGCGCCAAGAAAATTACGTCATTCTCAGGTTTCAGCTCTGTTATCGTTTTGCTCTTTTAATATTTAGGTCTGACAAGATGTAATATAAAAGGCATGCGCTGTGGGTATTTTGTTTGATGGCATTTGTTTGTAGGCTTCCGTTCTCAAAATTCTAACTTTAGTGATAGAATGGTGTAGCATCATAACCCGCATATACCGCCTCTCATATATAGCATGTCCTGGCATATAGCATGCATATACCTAAAAATATACGACACGTCACGGCGACGCCGACGGCAAGATTCGCTTGAAGTGTCCATATAATGGCTATCGCAAGAAAAAATCGAAAACGACTTTGCGTGATCTTGCTGAGCGCTTCCTTATCATGCTTTGAATTAAAAAGAGAGTGAGACAAAAGCAATAACACATACGCATACACGCGCGCAGGATGCACTAAACTCACTAGCCTTGAACTATCAAAAAAGCATATCAAAAGTGATAAGTTCGGCTTTGTGGGGTTAAACTTAGGTACTAGTGGAAGAACAGCTTCTGGTCCAACTTTATAGGGCGCCCTATACTACGGTGTATCTAATTATCACTACGGTGCTTTCGAACGTCGGGCAGTCAGTCAGAATCAGGCAGTCGTCAAGCAGGCTGTGTATTGGTACGGGAGGGTTTCTTTCCTTTTAATATTATTATGAGTATTTACGTTTTAATTGTCACTTTACCTTTAACGAGTGCCTGGCCTACGTGCATACCCTACCCGCCCTGCCCTTCCTGCCTGCCCTGTTTTCACTGCCTGCACATCCTACACAACCTTCCTTGTCCTGCCTGCCTGTTAAACCACCAATTCCATATAGACTTACGGCAAGCGGTACTGATAGCTCGTAGCTATAAACTGTAAACTCTGGCAGCCGTTCGTGCGCACGACGTGCTTATGGATCGCAGCGCAAGAACAACCACAACAGTGGCGGAGCCCTGTCGTTTCAGGGCTGGGATGACGTCAGCTTCCACGGGTCCAGACAGATCCCGACGCCCAACTTGGACGCCTTGGCGTGGGATGGAATCTTGCTGAACAGCTACTACGGGCAGCCGCTGTGCTCGCCTTCCCGGGCTGCCTTTCTCACGGGGCTCTACCCCATCCGTTACGGTACGTGCACCGTTCCTTGGCATCTGTTCAGAACAAGTGAAATAGAAAACAGGATATTACACGCTGTATCATCAAAGAAATTCTCCTGAAAAAGAAAGCGCCCTAATACGCAAAAATACCATGAAATCCCTAATGCTACACTGACGACCCCGCGTCGTATTTCGGGCGCGGAATTGAATAAAAAACAACAACTTTAGATTGAAATTTCTCTACTAATTAGACATTCTCTTAGATGTACTAAGTTATTAATTGCAATACTATTTTCCTGACCCACGCAATTCCGTTCTCTTCCCTCCAACGCGCTCGCCCCGACGGATTTTTGTTTCCTCAGTGCACAGCACATAATAGAACAAATGTTTTATTGCGATAGCAATTATATGGACACTTGAACAGGATTTCTGCCGTCGGCGTCGTCGTCGCCGTCGCCGTGAGGTTCCCTATAGATAAAATCTTCGCCGCGCGCCGTATGCCCGAGAGGAAGCGTGCGGAGACGCGCGCTATCACGGAGAGCGAACGTACTCAATCTCCCACGCGCAAGCAAGGAAGCAGGAAGCCAGCGCCGGAGGGAGCAAGGGGGGGGGGGGGGGGGCGCACTTTTCTGCCAACAACCGCGCTCGTCGCTCGCTCGCACCGTCTCTTATCTCCACACGGCTCTGACCTTTAAGTGCATTCGCCGCTCAGTTTCCGTTGAAGCGATAGACCGCACATACCTTCGCCCGCTGCGGCGTATGCTTGCTGCCAGCGTTTTGACAGTCGTTGTCTGCTGTCATTCAGTGTGATCTCTTCGTGTTTGTGCGCGCTCACACCACGCTTGTTCATTCAGTTCGTAATAGTCGGGCCACATTTTCCAACGCACGCTACACACGCAATGCTGCCCGGATCGGCAGTGCAGCGCTACAGGTGTGTCCCTTCGCACGCGCTGCCCACGGGAAGCGCTTCTCATGAACACCACCGTTTCACACGCGCCTTCTCGTGGTCATCGAGTCTCTCTTCATGTCGGTCTACTTACGCCGCAGCACACCTGCTTACTTAATCAGCTCATGTTTACTACAATTCATATTGCTACCAAAGCCGCTCACCTTACTTCGTATGACATTGCTGTGTTGCTATCGCATTCATTGCTTCGCCCTTAGGGCGAAACTGTGACATTTTTTTTATACAGTCATGAAATTTTTTACCTATATCCAAACGGCTATCCGGTATCCAGAGACACGAAATGCGTTGTGCGTCAAAAATGTTGAAGCGAAGTGTTCCACTGCCGCTATGAGTGTTGTGAGCACGCACACTATTTTTGTTTTCATTAAAGATAGGTAGGACAAACCAAGAACAAGAGCGTGGTGGTGCAACCCACCACCCCGCTTCAGAGAGGACGCTCATAGCATCCATCCATCCATCCTATAACCACACAACGGATGCGTGGCCCACACGTTGAGGATTACAAGGCCTCCAGAGAGGCGAAATGCGTTTGGCTGCAAAAGCAACGAAACAAAGTAGACGCACCGTCATGCTCTGCTCGATCAGCCAGAGCATCCTTCTGCTCAGACCAGGTCTGCCAATCTTTACTAAATTATTCCTAGGAATTTTGAAAATGGCGGCCCACAGACAAAAGTTATAAAACATACCATGCACAGTGTATGGCCTTTCATCATCATCATAAGCCTATTTTTTTATTTCCCCTGCCGGACCAAGGCCTCTCCCTGCGATCTCCACTTACCCCTGTCTTGCGCTAACTGATTGCAATTTCCACCTGCAAATTTCTAAGTTTTATGACCCCACCTGGTTTTCTGCTGTCGTCGACTGCGCATCCCTTCTCTTGGCACCCATTATGTAACTCTAATGGTCCACCGGTTATCTACCCTACGCATTACATGGCCTGTCCAGCTCCATTTCTTTATCCTAATGTCAACTAGAATATCCGCTATGCGTGTTTGCTCTGTGATCTACACCGCTCGTTTCGTGTCTCCTTATAACATTTTTCGTTCTGTCGCCCGTTGCGTGGTCCTTGTTCTCGAGCTTCTTCGTCAACACCCAAGTTTCGGCCCCATATGTTAGCACCGGTCTAATGCAATGATTGTACACTTTTCTTTTCAACGACAGTGGTAAGCTCCCACTCATGATTTGGCAATGCCTGCCGTCTGCACTGCAACCCGTTTTGATTCTGCTGTAGATTTTCATGATCATGGTACCCCGTGAGTAATTGACCTAGATAAACGTGCTCCTGTACAGACTCTAGAGCCTTTACCTTAAATGACCTTTACCTTAAATCTACGCAGAATGTTAACTTTTAAAAGTGCAAAACAATATCAGTGCTCAAACTTGAAAGTGGTGTATTGTACCGGTGCAATGTGCATGCCATTACAGAGAGAGAGAGAGAGAGAGAGAGAGAGAGAGAGACAATACTTTATTCCAATATATACCTATAGATAATCCACCGCTAGGAAAACCATGGCCAGCTGGTCGGCGAACGCGGGCGACGCCAACCGCCAATGAGGAGGTGGGGGTAAGGGTAGCGAGGGGGTCGTACGGCTGTGGGGCAAAAGTTCCGGATGTGGGGCAACCTTACGGCGATGGCGACGCCGAATGAAAAAATGCGCTTGGAGTGTACATATTGCCACGAGTCTTCAAAAGGGGCTGACGACGTTTATTGAGAGCGGCTGGGCTCTGGTGAAAACGGCGGCGAGAGGCAACTTGCTTGCTTGCTTGCTTGCCTTTAAAAGGCAACTATCGAGCAGGGCGGTTAGCACGCGCACTTCTTTCTTCTTGCGCCTCTGCGCTTGACCTGTTCCCACTACTACAGGTGACATTTCCTCTCTTCCTCGGAAAGAGCATCGGCTCGATGCTCAAGAAGTGGTGTGGGAAAGGAAAAAAAAAAAAAAAGGAAACATGCTCAATGAAGATGCTCGCGCACAGAACACAGTGAGAGATACAGCAGCGTAGCTAGAAAGAATTCTCTACCTCTCTAGAAACAGAGAGGTAAGTGCATGAGGTGCAAATGGGAGCGTAAAAATCACGAACGTGCAACGTAGGGCTTCATGCGTACGACGTGAACTACGTCAGGGCTAGGTGGTTGTCTTCGCCGTGTTTGCGTCGCACTGTCTTGAACGATTTCATAGTTCACGTCACTAATGCGGCGCAGCATTTTGTATGGGCCAAAATACCGACTGAGCAACTTTTCACAAAGGCCACGGCGGCGAACACGGGTCCACACCAACACTTGGTCTCTGGGACTGTAGCGCACTTGCCGGTGACGGATGTTATAGCGCCGTGCATCTGCGACTTGCTGCTCACCGATGTGCAGCCGCGCGAGCTGGCGAGCCTACTCAGCGCGCTGAGCAAACTCTTCGGCGTCAGTAGTTGGTTGCTCGGCGTCGTGGCATGGAAGCATAGCGTCCAGCATCGTCTGTACTTCGCGGCCGTTGACAAGGCGAAATGGTGTGAAGCGCGTTGTTTCTTGTACGGCGGTATTACACGCGAACGTCACATAAGGCAGGATACGATCCCATGTTTTGTGCTGGACGTCGATGTACATAGAGATCATGTCTGTGATGGTCCTGTTTAATCGCTCCGTAAGGCCGTTGGACTGCGGATAGTAAGCGGTCGTCTTTCGATGCCTGGTGTTGCTTAGTTGAAAAATTTCGTCCATGAGCTGTGCCGCGAACGCCGTTCCTCTGTCTGTGATAAGAATGGATGGGGCACCATGGCGCAATACAATGTGACGCATGAAGAACTGCGCTACCTCAGAAGCCGTGGCTCGTGGGAGCGCCTCTGTCTCGGCATAGCGGGTTATATAGTCAGCGGCGACAATCACCCACTTGTTGCCGTCGGTTGACAGAGGAAAAGGTCCAAGAATGTACAAGCCGACTTGGTCGAATGGCTTATGAGGTGGTTCGATGGGTTGCAATAACCCGGCGGGCTTCAGGGGTGGTAACTTTCGTCGCTGACATTCACGGCAGCCTTTAACATAATGTTTGACGCTTGCCGACAGCCCGGGCCAGTAATACATCTCGCGCACTATAGCAAGCGTTCGTGAAGAGCCGAGGTGGCCAGTTGTAGGCTCGTCGTGGCAAGCGAAAAGAATATCGTCCCGCAAGTCTTTGGGAACTACTAGGAGGTAGGCTCGTTCATTCGGGCGGGCGTTCTTCTTGTACAGCACATTTTCTTGTAGACAGACGGACGTAGATACGCTAAGTTACTTTCTGCGACGCGACGTAGATGGCGTGGTATGGTTGTTTGACGGCCCTTTAAGTGGTCGATGAGAGGTCGAATTTCAGCGTCGTCACGCTGCCATCTGACCAAGTCCGACGTAGTAAGGGCGCCCAGGAAGCCGTCGTCGTCCTCTGACTGTCGACTGACAGATTCGGCGGGAGCACGCGATAACGTGTCGGCGTCTTCGTGCTTGCGGCCAGACTTATAAACTATGGTGACGTCAAATTCCTGTAGCCGCAAGCTCCACCGTGCCAGTCGTCCTGAAGAATCGCGTATGTTCGCCAACCAACATAGAGCATGGTGATCTGTCACCACGTTGAAGGGACGGCCGTAGAGATAACCAGACGACCGCGAGACACTCTTTTTCTGTAGTACAGTAGTTCGCCTGGGCACGGGACAGCGAGCGGCTAGCATAAGCAATTACTCTTTCAATGCCGTCTTGACGTTGGACGAGTACTGCGCCAAGGCCGATGTTACTGGCGTCAGTATGCACCTCGGTGTCACCCTCTTCGTCGAAATGTGCCAGGACGGGTGCGGACTGCATGCGTTGTCGTAGGTCAGCGAAGACCGCCTGTTGCTCATGCGTCCAGGTAAATGGCGTGTCATCCCTGGTAAGGCGAGTCAGGGGTTCCGCAATCTTCGAGAAGTTGTCGATGAAGCGGAGATAATACGCACACAAGCCCAGGAAGCGTCAGACGGCCTTCTTGTCGGCAGGAGGAGGAAAAGCTGCTACAGCGGCAAGTTTGTCGGGATCGGGTCGAACTCCTTTGGCACTGACGACGTGTCCGAGAAATTTGAGCTCTTCATAACCGAAGTGGCACTTTTCTGGTTTAAGCGTGAGATCAGCCGATTGGAGCTCTCCTAGCACATGCCGCAGGCGATGAAGATGTTGCTAAAATGTTTTAGAAAAGACAACTACGTCGTCAAGATACACAAGGCAAGTCTGCCACTTCAATCCAGCGAGGACAGCATCTATCATTCGCTGGAAAGTAGCTGGGGCTGAACACAAACCGAAAGGGAGCACTCGAAACTCATAAAGGCAGTCGGGAGTCACAAAGGCAGTTCTCTCGCGGTCTCGTTCGTCTACCTCGATCTGCCAGTATCCACTTTTCAAATCGAGTGACGAAAATTACTGGTCACGCCGCAGTCAATCTAACGAGTCGTCGATACGTGGCAGTGAGTACACGTCCTTTTTAGTTAAGTTGTTGAGCTTCCGGTAGTCGACGCAAAAGCGTAGCGTTCCGTCTTTCTTTTTGACAAGAACGACCGGAGACGACCATGAGCTGTTGGAAGGTTCGATCACGCCATCTTCAAGCACCTCTTGTACTTGCGTACGAATCGCTTCGCGTTCCTTTGCCGACACGCGGTAGGGCTGCTGGCGTATCGGGCGTGCGTCGTCGCATGTGATGATCCTGTGCCTTGTAACTGAAGTCTGGCGCACCTTAGACGAGCTTGCGAAGCATGCCCTGAATTCAAGCAAGAGCTCGTGCAGTGCTGCCTGTTTGTCGTGAGCTAACTCTGAATTAATGTCGACGTTGCCCAGTGACTTGTCAGCCATCCTCACTGGTTCAGGGGCAAAACATTCAGCAACGTGTTCTATTTCTTCTGCAAACGCTATCGAAGTACCGCGGAAGAAGTGCCGACGCTCGTTACTAAAGTTGGTGACTAGCAACTTAGATCGGCCATCACGAAGCTATAGCACACTCCTGGCCGCACAAACACCTTGCGCCAGTAGATACTTTAAGTTACTTTCTGCGACCACTCCACCTTCGCCAATTTTACCGCACATCACTTCGACTAGAACACTGGCTCGTGGAGGAAGCGTAACACTTTCGGCGGAAACACGAAGCGCGTCGTCAAGTCGGTTGCCTGCGTTTGTGTCGATTGCTTGGTCGGCTGCAGAACATGACTACGCCTCCCCGTAAGTCAATAACAGCGCCGTATTCCTGCAGGAGGTCAACTCCGAGAATGACGTCGCGGGAGCATTCGCGTAGAACAAGGCAACTCGCTACGAATGTCGATCCTCGAATCCCAGCTCTTCTCACGCAGGTTCCCAGTGGAGTAACGACGTGACCACCAGCCGTACGAATCTGCGAGCCCATGCCAAGGTGTAATTACTTTCTTCAGAAACGTCGCCATCTTCCCGCTTAATATAGAATAGTCCGCTCCGGTATCCACTAAAGCGCTAACCACATAACCGTCGATAACCACAGGTATGTCGAGCGAAAGCCGGTCATTCCGTTCAGCTGCAGTTGATGTCGGACCGGTACCCTTCGTTACTTGCGTCGATCGGAGGTGTTCAGCGCGTCGACTGCCAGCGGCCTCGCCCCCAAAGGTCGCTGTAGTTAGTTTTCCCGGCGGGGACTTGACGACCGTCAACACGAATACCGCTGGGGCGATGGTGAAAATCGCCTTGGCGACGGCGAGCGCGACTGCCGCCCGGTAGCCTAGCTGTTAGCCTCTCGGTGGTCGGCATTTTATTGCGATAGCAATTATATGGACACTTCAACCGGATTTCTGCCGTCGGCGTCGCCGTCGCCGTCGCCGTCGCCGTCGTCGTCGCCGTCGCCGTCGCCGTGAGGTTCCGTATAGATAAAATCTTCGCCGCGCGCCGTATGCCCCAGCGGAAGCGTGCGGGGACGCGCGCTATCACGGAGAGCGAACGCACTCAATCTCCCACGCGCAAGCAAGGAAGCGGAAAGCCAGCGCCGGAGGGAGCAGGGGGGGGGGGGGGGGGCACTTCTCTGCCAACAACCGCGCTCGTCGCTCGTCCGCACAGTCTCTTATCTCTCCCACGCGCAAGCAAGGAAGCGGTAAGCCAGCGCCGGAGGGAGCGGTGGGGGGGGGGGGGGGGGAGGGGGGGGGCGCACTTCTACGCTGCCAACAACCGCGCTCGTCGCTCGCTCGCACCGTCTCTTATCTCCACACGGCTCTGACCTTTAGGCGCCATTCGCCGCTCAGTTTCCGTTGAAACGATAGACCGCACGTACCTTCGCCTATGCGGCGTATCCGCTTGCTGCCAGAGTTTTGACGGTCGTTGTCTGCAGTCATTCAGTGTGATCTATTAATGTTTGCTTGTGCGCGCTCACAGCACGCTTGTTCATTCAGTTAGTAATAGTCGGGCCACATTTTCCAACGCACGCTACACATGCAATGCTGCCCGGATTGGCAGTGCAGCGCTACAGATGTGTCCCTTCGCACGCGCTGCCCACGGGAAGCGCTTCTCATCAACACCACCGTTTCACACGCGCCTTCTCGTGGTCATCGAGTCTCTCTTCATGTCGGTCTACTTACGCCGCAGCACACCTCCTTACTTAATCAGCTCATGTTTACTACAATTCATATTGCTACCAAAGCCGCTCACCTTACTTCGTATGACATTGCTGTGTTGCTATCGCATTCATTGCTTCGCCCTTAGGGCGAAACTGTGACATTTTTTTTCTTGTCCGTCCGTTTGCAGAAATTATCATCAGCAATGGCTCAACCCCCTCGTACTGCAGAGGCTACAATCGCTCAGTGTATATATATATACAATATATATATATATATATATATACAATATATAATAGTGTATATATATATATATATATATATATATATATATGCATTCGGAACATCATGACAGGAGTGGTCCCAGTAGCATATATCGGTTCACATTGCTTGGCTGCATCATCTCCGGGATCGGCCCGGAAAAAGAGGCTAGAAATATATCCGACATGGAAAAGTGGTGGTTACTCGCTAAAAAAAAAGAAAGACTGTCCTTAAAGTGGAGCTGGGCCAGCCATGTAGTGGCGCAGGGCAGGTGCCCACTGGGACATTGTAGTTGCAGAATGGTTGCCAGGGGGGAAGGGAAGTGCAGTAGAGGATGGCAGTAAATTGGATGGCGTGATGAAATTACCAAGTTTGCTGGCGCAAGTTGGAATCAGCTACCGTAAGACAAGGGTAATTGAGACGCCTTCGCCCT
Source organism: Dermacentor silvarum (assembly GCF_013339745.2). Lineage (NCBI taxonomy): Eukaryota > Metazoa > Arthropoda > Arachnida > Ixodida > Ixodidae > Dermacentor > Dermacentor silvarum. The sequence continues at coordinate 18,590,189 of NC_051164.1, read as the reverse complement.
CCTGTAGTAGAAAAAAAAAATAGGTTTCTGCTTTTGATGACGAAGATGATATACGAGGGTAAAGCCAGGGGTTCTTCTGGCATATTTTTTTTCAGGCTTGCAGAGCTTCGTGTACTGTCCCCCTGAAGAGGGGCTTCCGTTACACTTGACCCTGTTGCCACAGCATCTCAAGACTTTGGGATACAGAAACCACATTGTCGGCAAGGTAAAGTGTTTGCCTACTTGACCGCTATCTTCGCAACTTTATTGTTGTAGTACTGTGAATGCTGTTCTTTTACCCTGTTCTTTTTAATACCGAAGCTTGCTTTCATACAGCAGCTTATGCGTTCACTCGATAAGGTAGAGTGTTACTAATCAGTATGAATTGTTTGCACCTTTTACACACACACACACACACACACACACACACACACACACACACACACACACACACACACACACACACACACACACACACACACACACACACACACACACACACACACACACACACGCACACGCACACACACCACAAGGAATCAGCGAGACACAGAGACACAGCACCCGCTCACTGGGCCGGCTGTTCTATTCGTCCTCGTCTTCTCCTCGTTCGCCCCGTAGCGTCCGAGCCCAAGTGCATCTCTTCATCTTCATGACACTCGGACACGCTGCTGAAGATAGCCCTGGCGGAAAATCATTGCATAGTCGCCGTCGGAAGTGGTCGTCATTAAGACTCTCCAGCGCGCAACCAGCTCCTCGGGGGGTCGGCACTGACTGTTGCATTCTGGTCGCACGTCTCGTCGACGACCATCCTGTCGCAGTTGGGCACGTAGGGCAGGAGATCCTGCATGATGAGCAGCCGCTCTGCTCAGCCGTCGCGTGTCCCCTCGCAACGCTCCCGCAAACTGATCGAGGCCCGCCGTTGCGCTCGAATCAGCCGCGACCGAAGAAAAACCGCGACCAATGTGCGAGTGGTCTTCCGCGCGTCTCGTCCGCTGTCCCGCGCATCTTGTGCGTCTATCGCGTGCGGGCAAGTCTTTGATGATAATGCCCCCCCCCCCCCCCCTCCCAACGAGGCCTTCCTTAGTGCGGTGTGAACGCCCACGAACGCGGCCAGCGGCTGCGTAGACATCCAACGTTGTGGCTCCGACGAGTCGGGAAGCGTGTCCCCGCCGCGATCCGTGGACAGGTCGGGCTCTCGGAGTGGTAGCGTCGGCGCCTCCATGCGCCCCGAGGTCCCCGCTAGGAGGCCACGGTGTGCGGACGTGTTTTCGCATGGGGCTCCTCTTTCGGATCTGTGTTTTGGATTTTCATCGACTCCGGTGCCCGATTCATCTACACCATACGACTCACCTAGTGGACCGGAGCTACCCGATACCTCTGGGGTCACTGTGAGTCCATTTTCCATCATCTCACGAGCCTTGAAGACTTCGACGCGGGGAACGCCCCAATAAGCCTAACGGAACAGGCGTCTGCCCAACTTAGGCACGGCTGCATCGATGCATGTCGCTCACGGTGGGCACCGCTCCACCTCGCGCTCTTACTGACGACATTGCCAACCACGGCCCTGCAGCAAGGCAGCGTCTAACATCATTACCGCTATTATGCACTGTTTCGGAGTGCGCTAACGAGCAAACGGTGCCAACAATGCTTAGCAACGCCGAAGAGACGCTCACAACCGACGACAAGCCAGCAGCTATCGGAGCATTGAGCGACCGCGACGCTGCCAGCGTTCCCATCACAGAACAAACGAATGACTCGCCACCGGGGGAGGACATGGACGAGGATACCACACCTTTAGCCATCGACACGGACACCATAGAAGACGAAGCCTACAACGGAGCCTGTTGGAAGGTGGTCCGCAACAAGCGACGCGCCCGCAACGCTGCAGCCTACGAAACGGCGTCGCTCCGTCAGAACGCCTCTGAACACCCTTCCGCCGAGCCCAAGCAGAGCGGGCCAAAGCGCCTGCCTCCTCTTCCCCTCCGAGATGAAAAAGTTATCCTCCGGCCTCTCGGAGGCCTGAGATTGGATAAATGGCTCAGACCAACGTTGGCCACCGCGCTTTGGACAGCGGCCGGAGTGAGCCCAAATGACCGGAGAGACCTCATCCTAAGGACACGGCCAGAACAAAACCTGGCAATAATAAGCACCCCATCATCGCACGTCGCAGACGCCCTGCTGAATATCCAGGAACTGTCGATCAGCCAACGCACCTACCCGGTGTCTGCATATCTAGCCGCCCCTGATGATTCGTGCAAGGGTATCGTTCCGGGACTGGAACCAGGCACCCCCTCACATATGCTGGTAGAAGAGATGCAAGCATCTGGAATCCAGATACTACAGGCTCGAATGATGGGTCAGACGAATATTGCACTGGTCACGTTCGAGGGCCTACGTGTGCCACGCTTCGTCCGATTTCTTGGGGCAGAGCTCCGCTGCTACCCACACCGTCCCCGCCAGCCAGTCTGCAAAACGTGCCTCAAATTGGGACACCGAGCCGACCACTGCCCCACACCAGACGTCACTATTTGCGAACAGTGCGGCATCGAGAATCCCATCCCATCACACCCATGCTCTCCCCGGTGCAAATCATGTGGAGGGGACCATCCTACAACTGAACCGAAGTGCCCGCAACGCCAGCGACAACCCTTCAACAGAGCCTGGGTGAAAAAAGCCATCGAAGATGAACAGCGACAACTGAAGGCCTCCACCAATGCGGATCCTCCATCAGCGACAACCCCTGCTTCTGGAACATCATTCAAGAAAGCTGGCCGGTCTCGTTCGAAGACGCCGTCCAGATCCCGCCCCAAGGCTCGGGTAAACTCCAAATCCCGTTCCCGATCACGCTCCCAGTCGTCCTCCGCCCGCAACCAGGTGAAGCGTCAGACTACCCCGGCGTCTCAGGCATCCCCGCAGCCCTACAAGAAGGCACTACTAAACAAGCTGGCAACTTCAGCAGCTACCCCGGACCGTCAGCAGGCCCAGGCCCCGGAGAACACCAATGCCAAGGCGGCACCTCGGGAGGTAAGTTGCCCGCGGGATCCCCCACAGCTCGCTCCCCCCCAACCTTCACCCCACAACATGTCCCCCTCTACTCCCCTACCGAACACCCACAGTAATCCTTTCCCCGAAATCGCGCGGCTACGCCGTGACATGGAAGCGCGCCACGCTCACATGCATGCGCAGCTGGAAGCTGCAATAGAGCGCACAAACGCCAGAATACAGGCAGCTATAGAGAGCGCGCGGCAGGAGTCTCTAGCGCTCCGGCAGGAGATCATAAGCGTCATACACGCATCAGAAGAGCGGACACACGCCCTATTCGCAGAGTTAGTCTCCCGTTTGGATTCTATAAGCGCACCCCTGCCGGATTCCAAATCCGCGCGTCCCCAGCCACCCCTTACAGGTGCAAGAAGATCGCACCCATACTCACGCCCGGCGGCTTCCTCTCTCGAGGATGATGGCGACCCTTAGCAAGCAGCAGCTCGTGGTCTGGCAGTGGAACTGCAGAGGATACCGTCGGAAAAGGGCATCCCTGCAACAGTACGCTGCTATGTCCACACATCCTCCTGATATTATCCTCCTACAGGAACCAAACTGCTCCCCTTCCCTATCCGGCTTCACCACTTTTACGGGTACCTCTCCACTCGTGGGAGCCCTAGTATCAAAACACTTAACGTGCAACTCCCACACTATAAACATCGATATCCCACACCAAATTCTTGAAATCATTACACAGGGCAAGAACAGTTGCAGTCTCTTCATACTTAACGTGTACAGTTCTCCCCGCTCACGCACACACTCGTTTCATCGTCTTCTAATAGAATTCGGACGCCTTGGGCGCACCCTTCTCGTGTGCGGTGACTTCAACGCTCCGCATACAGTTTGGGGGTACCGCAAATCTGAAGCCAAAGGAACTCGACTCTGGGATGACATATGTAACTTGAGATACACCTTACATACAGACCCAGGGCACCCAACACGTTTGGGTAACAGCGTCACACGTGACACGTGCCCAGACCTTACTTTTTCAAAAAATACAGGACCAGTGATTGCGCATGGTCCTCTCGATGAACATCTAGGCAGTGACCATTATATCGTGGCCACTACCCTACCACTGCAGAGTGCACACTGTCCCGAGCGGAAAGTGCGCATCACGGATTGGACGCGGTTCAGGGAGCGCCGACAGAATCCTCCTGAAGGTCTAGGATACGAGCAATGGATCGAGTCCCTTTCTTCTGACCTAGATGCGTGTACGCGCACATTGGTTACCACAACTGCGACCCCGGACGTGGACCCGCACCTACTGCATCTGTGGGAGGCACGTAGGGGGCTCACGCGGCGTTGGAAACGCCAACGTCTCAATCGCAAGCTTCGCCGGCGTATCGCCCAAATTTCGCAGGAGGCACAAGAATATGCTGAGACACTCGTCCGAAACAACTGGCGAGGTTTTTGCGAGCGTCTTTCAGGCACCCTAGGCACCGCGAAAACATGGTCGATACTTCGCGCACTCATAGATCCCTCAAATACAAGGACGCAAACATTTCATCGCCTACTCAGCTTAATACATAAGTACCGAGACGATCCGGCTGCTCTTCTCAAAGAGCTAGAAAAACGATTCCTCCCTACCGGCACACCTCCACAGTATCTGAATTACCCGCACGCAGAACAATCTAATGAGGAACTCGACGCGGACATTACAATCGATGAGGTTCGCGTGGTACTTCAAGATCTCCGTCGAAACACGGTCCCAGGCGCAGATCGTATCAGATTTTCCACCCTTCGTAACCTCAGTGATTCAGACCTCCATCATCTGACAAAGCTATTCAATGATCACTGGCGTCAGGGCACGCTCCCACAGGCATGGCGTCATGCTGACATTTCGCTAATACCCAAACCAGGAAAGCCCGTAGACATAGCAAATTTACGGCCAATATCCCTTACTTCATGCATCGGAAAGTTAATGGAGCACGTGCTTTTGCGGCGACTGCAACCTTTTCTCGAACGACAGTCATTCTTCTCCCACTCACAGTTCGGATTCCGGGCACATCTCTCCACGCAGGACGTGCTTCTACAGCTCAAGGAAGAGGTTATCGGCCCCCCGTCCCGTGCCCAGACGAGGGCCATCCTCGCCCTTGATCTAAAAGGAGCATTTGATAACGTGGCACACGATTTGATTCTTCGAAATCTCGCAGAATCACATTGCGGCAGCCGCATGTATAACTACATTCGCTCTTTTCTGCGGGACCGAACAGCCACCATTGGAATAGGACCACATCGGACAGATACGATTCGCCTCACAGGTCGCGGCACCCCTCAGGGATCAGTTCTGTCCCCCACTCTATTTAACATCGCCCTCGCAAGACTACCTCAGCAGCTCGACCAGATCCCCCATGTTGCACATGCGATTTACGCAGACGACATCACGATTTGGACGACGCGAGGGTCAGACGGGATCATTCAGGATCGACTGCAGCAGGCCGTCGACATCGTCACCGCTTACGCACGACAGGGCAGCTTGTCCTGTGCCCCACAAAAGTCCGAGCTTGTTCTCATCCGCGCACGTAGCATTACCCCTCCACCCGAAATCACGGTGCACGTGGATGGCGTTCCTGTCCCCCAGGTAGACCGTGCTCGCATTCTTGGACTACACGTTCAGGCGAATGGGAAGGCGAACTACACTATATCTCTCTTGTCCCGGCAGACCGAACAGACTTTGGCCATGATTCGGCGGGTCTCCAACAGGCGCTCAGGTCTACGGGAACGGGACCTACTGCGCCTGGTGGAGGCCTGTGTGATCAGTCGCATAACTTACCACCTTCCCTTCCACAGACTTACGCAGTCGGAGCAGACACGGGTCGACACAATGCTGCGAAAGGCAACCAAGCTCGCCCACGGCCTCCCACACTACACCGCCACGAAACGTCTGCTAGCCCTAGGGACGCATAACACTCTCAGTGAGTTATTGGAAGCTCAGTGGGCCAGTCAAAGACAACGTCTTTTGCTCACACCCACTGGGCGGCACTTGCTCTCGAGATTGGGACATCCAGTTTTGCACAATTATGATGAAGACATCACCATCACTATTCCGACTTGGGTCCGTACAGCCTTAAAGGTGCACCCACTACCACGAAACATGCATCCTGAGCATGACGCTGGACGCCGGCGCGCCCGAGTACGGTACCTGGTGCGCATGCTCGGTGACATCCCTGAGACAAATACCCTATACACGGATGCTGCTCGGTGCCACAACGGGTATTCCGTGGTAGTGCTGGATGGCGCTGAAACGTTTATTACGGCCGCCTCCTTACGGAATTCTACACCTGGACACGGAGAAGTCCTTGGAGTAGCGCTTGCTGTGCGACACGCTCTCCAGATTCCTGGGGAGGTGTATATCCTAACCGATTCCCAGCAGGCATGCCGCGCGTTTTCGACGGGACGCGGCTTCTCCAAGGCAGCTCTCCACATCCTACACCAGTCCCCAAACACAGACACATCTGCCCCACAGCGCATCCACTTGCTCTGGACTCCTGGCCATGCCTCACTGCCGGGTAATGACCGCGCACACGCGGTCGCTCGAGAAATTACCCTCCGAGCTGCCCGGCATGAAGAGGATCGGAGTCCAGATCAGGCGGGCTCCCCACTCACATACAGAGACGTATTAAAATACTATACACGAGCTAGACACACCATGGGTCCGCCGCCGCTGTCATTCTCGCGAGAGGAAGAGGTGGCGCTCCGCCAACTCCAAACAAATACGTTTCCCAATCTCCTCTCCCTACATAAATTTTACCCTGACCGCTACGCAGACTCTTGCCCGGGCTGTAGAAGCTCCCCCACGGCGTTCCATGTCACCGTGGAGTGCACCGCAAAATTATTCCCTCCCCTGCCAGTCATCTTGCACCCCTTCCGCATCAAAGAGCTGTGGGAGGATGCCCTCCGCGACGGGCCTCCCGAGGTCCGCCGGGCCCTAGTTCAACGGGCCCGTGCTGTCGCTGAGATCGTTCTAGGGACCCCGGACTAGGGGTCCCTCCCACACTCTTACTACCTTTTATTTTTGCAATAAAATGTTTACTCTCCATGCGCCCCGGCGTTGATGTGGTTGAGAGCCATTTCACTGACTGTTTCACTGACAGTGATGGTACGGTGTCGGAAGCCGTCGCAGAGTCCAGGACTCGTGGTGGTACAAATGGCTCTCCTTCTGGGTCTACAGCGGGGCAGGTGGCGAGGCAATCTGCCTTCCCGGGTGCAGCTACAGCAGCAACATGCTGCGGATTCTAAGCTATGCACGCTGTTCGTCGCAGCTGCTCAGCTGGCGTAGATTGCCGTGTGAAAGTAGCAGCGGTGACTTTCTGCGTGATCAGAGGTTGTGGTGGAGCCGGCGGTATCGGTTTGTGGGGCAACCCCCGGTGGTGGGTCGACGCAGGAGCGGTGGTCGTCATGCGCGTCACACTGTCTGGGGTGGAGCCGACGGTGACACCCGGTGAGCCGGCTGCTGTGCCGGGGCACCCTGCGGACCTTTCTGCCGGAGGGACGCAGGGTACGCCTGCCGCAGCATCGATGCTGTATCTCTAGGAGCGCCGTGGTTACTGGGCACGACTGGTGCGTCAAAGTGGTGCTCCTGAGGAGCTCCGGCCGCAGAGCAGTGCTGGCTGGGCTGGTCGTAGGCATACTTGAGCGGGCCGAAAGCAGCGATCAGAGCTGCACTCCATTCAGGCCAGGACCGCTGCTTGATGCCTTCGTAGTTTTCCCATGCCTTGGCGGCACCGCAGAGTCGTTTTGCTGCAACCAGTCATCTTGTGTGGTCGGGCCAGGCATGACGATCACCCAAGGCATTGATGTTGCGGAGCCAAAGGATGACGTCGTCTTGAAAGCCGCGAAACGTTGGTATTTCCACGAATGCCGGCGGCAGGGAAGCGTGGACGGCGTTCCCAGGCATGACGCAACCGCCGACGGACGCGAAAGCGGTCATCATACCCTGGAGCTGTTGTGTCAGCTCGGCGACGGCGTGGACGAGGGCATCGGTACATCCCTGTCAGAGAGCCGTCGGGGAGGCTTGAACGCCGTCCCCAGACGGTGCAGTGGGTACCTGCGACGGTAGGGTGGCGGGCTCCATACCGGAGGAAGCGTGAACGGCGTTCCTGGGAAGGAGGGACCCGGCATGCCGAAGCACCGTGCGAGGAACACTGAAGGCTGGAACACCTTAAGGCAGGTTCATTGTCGACTGCGCCATTGTAAATGAATCAGCGCGACACAGAGACACAGCACCCGTTCACTGGGCCGGCTGATGTTGATGATGAGGATGATGATGATATCCTTAACACATGGCTCGTACCCACTCCGGGAGATTGGCCAAGAATTGCGCACCTGAACTTTTCGATATGGTTTCTGAAACTACAGTTACTGTGCAATTAAGTAATCAGAACAGACAGATTAATTTTCCTAAACTGCACAATTTATAATATTAATGCCATGCATTAAAACTGAAAAATCTCTCAGAGAATTGTAAAAGTATGGATTTAAAATTTTATTCGCTTTGTTGACTGAATGAAACCAAAAACGGCATCAAATACGTCCCTGTGGCTAAAGCCAAATACCGAGGCACCGAAAGTGAGTACTGTTTCTGATGTTAAATTAACCCCTAATTTAGTAAGCGGAATTTCAAGAAGTCCTTTTATTTGTAATTGATACCGACGACATATTAAAAAATAGTGTTCTACGGTTTCTATTTCTAGACAGAATTCACACAGCGGCGATATTGCCAGACCAGCCCTGTGTAAACATAGGTGTAATAGTGGGACACGGCAGCGTAATTTTGTGATTATTACTTCCGATTGTCTTGATGGATACCAATGTATTTAGTTGCTGAAATTCAGTCCAAGATGTTATTGTTTCAATGATGTCTCTACGAATGGAAAATTTCCGATATCTGGTCGCTGTTATTTGTGCCAGCACTGGAAGGACCGATATTGTCGTCCATTCACGGATGCTTGCGCTAATGAATCGGCCATTTCACTGAAATGTAATCCGCAGTGTCCTGGTACCCATAATAATTTTACAAGATTCAGCTGGGGGGGAGGGGGGGGGGTAACTAATGTTAGAAACGTCTTTAGAGCTGGTGACTTAGTTGAAGCTGTAAGCGCAGTACAGACAGAAAGGGAATCTGTTATAATAATCGCGCTGGATTCATTTAAAGGGAGTTTTCGCAGTTCTAGAATCATTGCTAAGAGCTCAGCTTCAAATACGGGAGTAAAATCTGGCAGTCTCAAGGAGAATGACCAGCCAAGCGAAAGCGAGAAAATGCCTACGCCCGCCTTATCGTCGTTCACGGAAGCGTCAGTGGCTATTATGTTAATTGTGCGTACGTGTGCAAGGTAATCTTGCAACATATTATTTAACAACCTGACTGAATGGAACTTAGGGTTCTGCGGGAAAAGTTCATCGATTTCAATCTTTAAATTCTGATTTGAGTCATATGATGGAATAACGTCTCGAATTTTTACATTTAAACTATCTAATTGCTTTTGTACAAAAATAATCTGTGGGGTGTGAAAACGTGGACAATGAGCAAGAAACAAGGAGTTTGGATCGTTTATAAATACATATTCAGATCATCTAATTGGAAAACTGTAAAATTTTAGAAATGTTTGTACCCTTAAGATGCGGAATCTGCAGGGTAATGTTGGTAGGCGCGCTTCCTGACTGGCGGGCGGTTGTTGTTGTTGTTGTTGTAGCCTATCACGCCTGTGGCTCCTACCCACGGAGGGGGATTGGCCAAGAAATGGGTGGATCATTCCAAATTAATATGGAGGATACATTTCCGAATATCTATGAAATTAGTATTGAACAGCGTAGAGTTATACGTTAAAGTAAATCAAGAAAGTCATATCGAATGAGTAATCATTAATTTGAAAGTACAAAAAAAAAGGATAGAATTTAGCAGGGTATTCGTTTTGTAAGGAACGTTTGGACGGCGAAGCAAGCATCCCTGTGGCTGAATCCCAAAGTGGACGCCCCGAACGAAAGAATATTAGGTTCTATTAAGTCCAGGAAATACCTTCGAAAAGGTATTTCCAACAATCGTTTTCTTGCCGCAGTAAAACGGCGACAAGATAGAAGAAAGTGGTGTATTGTCTCTTCCTCATTAGAAAACGGGCAGAGGGGGGAGGGAACCAAACCCGACCTGTGTAAGTAGAAATTTAGGGAGGGTATACGGCAACGTAATTTGGTGAGAGAGACCTCAAGCATCTTTGTGTTACAGGATTCGCTACACCAGGGAAATATCAGGTGCTTATAATCTGGAGAAGCAGTCAGAACTGGGTTTGATAAGGCTTTTCTAATTGGTCGCATCCGAAATCTAGCCGCCGTGATGTGTGCAGTCACTGGTAGAATAGGAAGAACAGGGCCGGAAAGTGAGGTCTTTGCCAGTGAATCGGCAGTTTCATTAAAAAACACCCCTTTATGACCAGGTACCCAAATCAAATGAACACATTGCACATGGGCAGGAACTAGCAAGTAAAATAGTTTTAGCATAGGTGAATCATTAGTGGCGGTAAGGGAAGAGCATACAGAAAGGGAGTCAGTAAGGATAGCAGCTGTTGTAGTCGTTTGGTCTAATTTACGTAAAGCTACGATTACTGCTAAAAACTCGGCCAGAAAAATAGGCACAAAATCGGGCAATCTTAAAGAAAAAGACCAGTCGAGTGCAGGACAAAATATCCCAATGCCAGTCTTTTCCTCGCTCTGTGATGCATCTGTTGCAATGATAATATTTGTTCCTAGGGAGCTTAGGTGGTCTTGTAACATGGCGTTTAAGATGCTGTAAGGTAGTAGTTTTGCGTGGTTTGGGAAAATATCGTCGAACCTGATATCCAGGTAATTTGAATGCGTATTGTTAGGAAGCACATCGCGAATTTGCACATTTAGTGGTTCAAGTAATTTTTGCACAAATATAATCTGTGGTGTATGAAACCTGGGCCAATGAACGGGAAAAAATAATTGTGGATCGGAGATGAAAATTATTTGAGGACGGCTTAATGGTGATTCATATAGTCGTAAGAAAGTCTGAACGGTCAGAAGGTGAAATCGGCATAGAATAGGTGGGATTCTCGCTTCCAGATATAATACGGCATTTGCAACGTATTTTGGAAGGACTAAGCACAGACGTAGCGCCTTTCGCTCTAATAAAACTAGCGGTCGAAGCTTGTATGATTGAACACCTGAGAATAAAACACAGCCAAATTCTAATACTGGACGAACGTACATTTTATATACCATCAAAAGGGATTTTCTTCGCATACCTGTTCTTCGATTGCTTAACTTGCGCAAAATGCCCATTGTACGGGCTCCTTTTGTTGCAAGATATTCAATATGCGGCCGCCAGTTAAGATTTCCGTTATGGATAACTCCAAGGACTCTACTTGTGGGATATCTTCGAGATGATAGTTAAGCGATATGTATACTGGGTCTTTAACGGGAAAAACAAGGATAGCACACTTATTAGCATCCAGGTTTAAGTGTAAGCTATCCAGCCAGCCTTCCAGTTTCTTTAGATAGGACTGCAAAATTTCGTAAAGGGAGTATAGGTCACTAGCCATATACCAAAAAAGGCAATGTCGTCAGCATAAACGTAGGTACTGACACCTGGGTGAACGGGGATTCCGCTTAGTAAAATATTAAATAATATTGCTGAAAGTACCGATTCCTGAGGCACACCTCTTGTTTGCTTGTGTTTACCGATGAATAGCCGCTTCGAAAACAAAAGAATTCCCTGTCTTTCAAAAATTCATGCACCCATGCTACAATATATCCTGGAAAGCCATGGCCCTGTAACCGATTTGTTAAAATTGCATGTTCAATGCTGTCATAGGCTTTACATATATCTAAAGTAACTAACGCCGCATATTGTTTTTTCTGTCTGGCGATGTTAATGCGACTTTCAAGGTCTACATGCACGTGCCATATTGAATAGCCAGATCTAAATCCAATTTGACAAGGACTCAACAATTGATTTTCATCAATAAACTTCATTATATGCCCGTGAAGCACTCTTTCAATAAGTTTTGCTATGTTTGATGTCAACGCAATTGGTCTGATGTTGTCGATAGTATACCCTGCCCCTTGCTTTTTAAGTAACGGAATAATTTTGGCGATCTTCCATTCATGTGGAATCCATGCATTGCTAATAGAGTAATTTAGCAACTTCAGAAGCTCACGTGGGGCTTCTTGGAAGAAAATTTTTAACATTGCATTTGTTATTCCATCCGGGCCAGGCGCTGTAGTTGGTAACCGTAACATGACCTGTGCTAGTTCCGAATAGGATATCTCTTTGTATTCCGAGAATGTAGGAGTAAGAACAGAATTTTGAAGACGCGTTGTGAACCGGCTCTCCAATCCTTTAGCCAATAGGTCTAAGGACTCCTGCATTTCCTGTGCGGTATAGACAATTGAGTCTACATTAACGCTCAGTGGGAGTCTGTTTCTAGATCGAAGGAAATAAAATAAAGCACGTTTGTTTTTGGATTCAGATAGATAATCAAAATGTTTTTTATCGTACTCATCTTTTGCGTGTTTGACAGTGCGTTTGAAGGTTGCGAAATAAATTGTCGTTCGCCTATAGCGCCTGGTGTCCTAGCGCCCGAGCCCAAGTGCATCTCTTCATCTTCCTGACAATATATATATATATATATATATATATATATATATATATATATATATATATATATATATTGATGTGGAAGAACGGCACCGGGGCTCGGCTGCTTGCGTGAGGAGCGAAGTGGCGAAAGCGGAGGTGGGCAGACAATAGAACAGCTGGCCCAGGAACGGGTGCTCTCTGCGCGTCTCTCCTTTATTCCGTTACAATATATCATAACATAACAAGCCAACAAGGACACAAAGGCCAACATCAGAACAATTACTTGTAATTCCTAATTGATTTAAAGAAATGATAAATTACTGAAGATGAAAATGAATGAAAAGACAACTGGCCGCAGGTGCGGAATGATCCCACGTCTTAGCATTACCCGTGCGATGCTCTTACCAATTGAGCTACCGCGGCGCCGTTTCCCCATCCACTTTCTGGGGCATTTACGTTTTACTACTAGAACGAACCGTGGGAGTGTTAGCCAGCGCCACCACTCACAAACCTTCGCGGCGGATGGGGAGCATCCTTTCTGCCGCAGGCGTCGTGAGTACGTGATCGTTTTGGGTTAAGGCAACTGGTCAATAAACCCACACATGCTACCTGAAGGCATCAATGTTGCCGTATTCGAGGCATCATCATCCTATATTTATGTGCGCTGCAGGAAGACGGCCTCTCCTTGCAATCTCCAATTACCCCTATCTTGCGCTAGCTTATTCCGACTTGGACCTGCAAATTTCCTAACTTCATCACCCCACCTAGTTTTCTGTCGTCTTCGACTGCGCTTCCGTTCTCTTGGTATCCATTCTGTAACTTTAATGGCCCACCGGTTATCCATCCTACGCATTACATGGCCTGCCCAGCTCCACTGTAACGGCACAGCGTTAAGGGCCCCGTGTCGCAGAAAATCCGGCGTCGGTGTCGGCGTCGGCGTAAGCATCGGCGTCTGGCCGAAATAATCATGCCGAACCACATCATCCCAACCACCCCGACCGGGCGCGCCCTTCGCGTGGCGCATGGCGTTAGTCAACAAAAATGGAATTTCTCAAAGTAAAATCCGCCAGAAAAATGATAAAGTACGACTTAACCGCAACGTGCAGACGCGACAGCGTGGCATTATAATTTGAATATAGGAGAAAAAATCCTGATAAGCAGCCAGGGATCTTTGAAAGCTATCGCGTGCCACTGTTAAAGGCGGAGCTTAAGCGTCCTCCAACTATGATGGTATTTCGCTGTACTTTGGTTCTAGGCAACATTGAGGGGAATGCTGAAAACCTAGCCTTTCTAAATTTTGATGGGGTCCCATGTCGCAGAAAATACGGTGTCGGCGTCAACGGCGTCCAATAACGCTATCGCGTTCCACTTGGCGAAGCATAAGCGTACTCCAAGTTTTTTTCTCTTAATACACCTACTCCTATTAAGAGAAAAAAAACTAAGAAAAGAAAAAAAGAAAAGAAAAAACTAAACAGAAAATTACGCTTATGTTTCGCCTTTAAAAGTGGAACGCGATAGCGTGATTGGACGCCGTTGACGCCGACACCGACACGACCCGGTACCCAAACACTTGCGCTTGGTGCGGTGGGTGGCCATCTCTTGAGCATGTCACATGGTCGTGCCACAGTCGGCCACGATAAATTCAATCACCCCTTTTGGAGCAAAACTCCAACAGTAGGCAGTGGGAGGTGTGGCTAGCCAGCACGGTGCGGAAGGACCAATTGGCCCTTCTCGACGAAGCCCGGCGTGCCGCTATCACCAGTGCCCCGGGGCCCTGGACTGAGGGACCTACCCACTGAACCTGGATGTAATCTTAATAAAAGTTTATACTACTACTACTCCTCCTCCTCCACCTCCTCCTCCTCCTCCTCCTCCTCCTACTACTACTACTACTACTACTACTACTACTACTACTACTACTACTTCTACTACTACTACTACTATTACTACTACTACTACTTCTACTACTTTCTCTTAATTTCAGTTGGAATATCGGCTATCCCCGTTTGCTCTCTCACGGCCGCTGGATATCTAGCGGCCGTGGCTCTCTGATCCATGTTGCAAATAAAGAAGGAGGTACGCCGAGCACGTGCAGGGGCACGGGCGCTGCTCGCTCAGTTAATACCAGGTGACGAACGAGTCAGACGTCCGGGTCCGGGTCTAATCCCCGTCGCTGTTTGCTACATTACAAGTTGGTGCCAAAACCCACCCTGTCGTTTGGCCCTCGCGTTTCCGCAATGGAACAACTCCGCACCAAGCGCTGCTTCGTCTGGGGGGCCATCACCAAGGCCATTTCTACGATCGCCACCCTGCTGTCAGATGAGGCCGCCCTGCTGTCACCCTGTGCGGGTGCTGCACCAGCACCTCGAGCTCGTTCTGGCGAAGCGGGCGGAGCTCATCGAGTTCGACCGCGCAATGAGTACGATCACGGATGCAGACCTGGAGGCAGACCTGACCACTGCTTTTGAGTACGAACAATAGGTCAGCTTCACCAAGACAAGCGTGCGCCTCGCTATCGAGCCGCGTCCACCGATTGTCCCTGGCTCCGTCGACTTCACCGCGAGTCCCACAGCGCAACTTGCCTCACCACCGTACCTAGGTGCCCCTTCTGCCGTTCCCGGAGTGTCACCCGCTGCGTCTTTCTCCCGCGTTGCCCTGGCAAAGCTGCACATCCCGAGCTTTTCTGGGGAGCGACGCTGCTGGCAAGGCTTTTGGGACCAGTACCAGGCAAGCATTCACGGAAATGACTGGCTATCGAAGATAGACAAATTTATATATCTGCTGACGTACCTGTCCCGGTCACCTAAGACAGCAGTTTAGGGCATCCTCCTCACCGAGGCAAACTTCGATGTCGCCATCAAGGTCCTGTTTGACCGGTTCGGCCACCGCGAGGTGCTGGCCGATGACCATCTCGACCACCTACTCCCAGTACCACGCATTCGCAGTTTAACAGATTTCGACAAGCTTCGAAATCTCTATTACGAGATCACTTTCCGCACAAGCGCACTGGAGGGCCCTGGCGTTTCACCAGATGAGTATGCTGCTGTCCTGCGACGCGTCATCATGAAGGCCTACCACCTGTCCTTCGTATCCTGTACCGTCAGCGGCTGAAGGAGGCTTCTTCGTCGAATCACGATGACACAGCAGCGGTTATAGAAGACAAGTCCCAGCAAGTAAAACATCTGATGACCTTCCTACGAATTCAAGTCGAGGCGAGGGAGGAAGGCGCCCTCGACCAAGCCAGCTCATCTGCAAGCCAGCGGCATCATCCACGTGAATCGCGACTTCTGGAGCTAAACCTGCCCTCTGCAGCGGCTCCACCAATTGAAGTGAGATCGCCGTACACGCATCCCTGCCTCCTGTGCAACGCGTCGGACCATACAGTTCAGGAATGCTACACGTCGCTGACTTCGGAAGCAAAAAGCAGGAAGCTTCCGCGCGCAAGCGTTGCTTCCGCTGCGCCATGCGCAACCACATCGCCAGTGAATGCCGAAGCGCCAGAAATTTGCAATGTGCCCATTGTGCTGGACAACACTTCACGTCGCTGTGCAACGTATCTACTCCAAGTCAAGAGCAATAAAAGCTTCTGGGCAACGCGTCCGCGCCGTCCGTGCAACGCGCAAGCAGGCCGGAATCCATCGACACATCGCCTCGAGCAACATCCGTGTCTACGAGTGCTACCGGACTCATGTACGCATTCCTACAAGTATAAACCGCATGCACGCGATCTTGCGCGCGACAGCGACAAGCGACGCGATGGAGATGGCTGTCCCGGTCGCTCGTCGCCTACAGCAAGCGTCTACATGCAAGCGTCTACAAGCAAGTCGCCTACATGCAAGCGATGAGACGAGCGACGACTTTGAGCGACATCTCCCCGGTGTTGCCGGTATGAGGGCAGCAAATACTTGCCGAAACTGGCGTGACGCTTGCTTTATTAATTTAAGTTGATGTGTTTTAGTGTAAAGAGCAGCATAAATATTTCTAAAGGTCTTGCACTACGTTATTATCTTTGCACGCATGAAAATCTAGTCGTTTGCTCGTTCCGTGCGACAATCGATGGTACTTGACTGATGTATATCCAGTTCCGGCTTCGCGCTATTGGCTAGTCGCTCATAGCACTTCCGGGCGACGAGCGACGAATTCTAGATTTCTAGAACCGAGCGATTGAGCGAAAAGACCGAGCGATTTGTTCGCGCGACGGCCCGTTTCGTCGCTCGAAGCCGTCGCTCGTCGCCGTCGCGTACAAAATCGCTCTCATGCGGTTTGGGCTACAGACGGGCAGATCTTGGGCCCGTTTTGTCAGTTTTGCTGCGGTTTTTGCTAGACACGGCCAGTCAGCTCACTTTCGTTCAGCGGTACGTTGCTCGAGCACTTAATTGCCCGGTTCAAGGTGTTGAGCGCCTCACCTTATTCACCTTCGGGAAAACGCATCGCCCTGTGACACTGACATGTAATCGAGTGTACTTTACACTCCGCAGCCAGCACAGTACCAACAAGACCAACCTATATATAGATTCCCTCGAAGTGCCAGAAATTTCTCCGGTAACCAGCTCACCAGCGGATGGCGCGATCGTCACTATGATGACACATCATGGTCTTGTTCCCGCAGATACACGCGCTGAGGCGACGACTTTCCGGGATGACAAGATCAGCATCCTGATAGGCTCCGACCTCTACTAGGAGGCTGTAACCGGACAGATAACTAGATTATCGCCACAGGTTACGGCAGTGGAGACCCTTTTTGGCTAGACCATCCAGGGAACGCTCCACGATTTATCCAAAGGCTCCGCTGTACAAACCACATCACTCTTCCTTGCTGTCGGCGAATCTACGGCAAACAACGCCTCACTAGATGAGGACATCTCTGTGGCGCCTCGACACCCTTGGGGGGCAAGATGATCCTGACGGTTAACATGACTCCCACATGGCCCTGAATGAGTTCGAACACCACGTTTGGAAGAAAGGAGGACGCTACGAGGTTCCTCTCCTTATTCGGGAGCCAGGTCTCGACGCCCGCTACAACACTACTTTGCCCTTGCTAGGCAGAGGCTCTTGATGCAGCTCCGACGCTTCAAGCAACAACCAGATCTTCTCGCCCAGTATGACAAGACGATACAGACTTATTTTCACGAATGTCACGCCAAACGAGTTCCCGACCAAGACGTGCCCTTCAAGCCGAACACGTACTACATGCCGCATCATGGATTGTCAGAAATACGGTCGCAGAAATACAAAGACTAACAGCTGGCAACAAGTGGACCTACTGCAGAAGCAAAGAAAACCTGACCGACTTAATCTCAAGAGGTATCGCGGCGGTCACGCTCCTGCGTTCGTCAGTGTGGTGGAAAGGCCCTACTTGGCTTTCTCTACCCATCACACATGCACCCATCACACATGCACCCATCACACATACATCCACGCACACATGGGAGACCGACGTCACCTGCTCAATCCCCTTTACCACTCACGTCTTAGCTCGAGACACCGCATGCATTGTCACCGCCGTGCAATCGCAAGCGTTACTCCAGGTCACAGACTACAGCCAGTACTCGCACCTTCTTCGGGTTACTGCATGGGTCTACCGTTTCATCGACAACACAGGGCTACGACGAGCCCCTACGTCCGGACCACTGACTGCTAATGAAATCGAACGAGCCGAGCACTACTGGATTAAACAAGTGCAGCAGGTGTACTTTTCTGACGACATAGAAGCACTTTCAGCTAGTAAACCGGTACCAGCTTCATCTCGCCTGCTGCTTCTACGTACGTTCCTCGATGACAATGGGCTTACCCGCATTGGAGGACGTCTCCAGCTTTTGACAGGCCTTCGGTCAGTCAGCCACCCTGCAGTTCTTCCTGGTTGTGACGTTGTGACGTTGGATCAACCCGCGAACAGATGATTCACTCTAGCGTCGAACAGACACTCACTGAGCTACGCGAACACTTCTGGCTTCTAAAAGTGCGCCAAACAGTGAAGTCTGGCCTGAGAGGATGATTGATTTGCACAAGACGTAAGCTCGCACCAGAGTCAGCACCCATAGCACCACTGCCACGAGACCGGATTTCAGACGAGAGTTAACTGTTGTCGGCGTTGACTTCTGCGGACCCTTTTATTGTTGTTCAGCACAGCAAACTCACCCCGAAGTCTACATCGCCGTCTTCTCATGTGCGGTAACACGTGCTTTTCATCTCGAGCTTGCAGCTGACATGACAGCCACCAGCTTCCTCGGCGCATTTCGACGTTTCAGCTCTCGTCGGGGCATCCCTTCGACCATTTATTCGGACAACGGCCTCTCCTTTCATCACTGCGCTCGACAACTCTGAAATCATCCCGCATCCAGTTTGGCAGATTTCTGCAGTGCACGTCGCATCTAATGGAAGTTCAGCGCCGAGCGAGCGCCTTGGTGGGGAGGATGGTGGGAACGATTGGTCCGCATCACTAACGACACATTTAAGCGCGCTCTAGGTCGACATTCCCACTCTTTTGAAGATATAACTGTTCTGTGTGAGGTAGAGGCGAACATCAACAGCCGTCCCTTAGCACATTTGACTGTAGACCCTGACGAGCTATGTCCTCTGACGCCTTCGCACTTACTTGGAAAACGTGCAACGTGCTTGCCTCAAGAGTTGGGCGCCACGCTAAGCCAGTCAACAAGCGTCGATCTGCGACGTCGAAGCATACATCGGCAAGCTTTAACAGACCATCTCTGGAAGCGCTGGTGCAAGGAGTACTTGCTGCTTCTGCGCTCTGCACACGAGGCAACACCCAAGCTGCCGTCGCGACTTCAAGTTGGAGACGTCGTCCTGGTGCACGACGACGATTCGCCGCCTATCGTGTGGAAGCTGGCACGGCTGACGGCACTGCTTCGTGGTCGCGACGGCATCGCTCGAGCATGCTGCCTGAAGCTGGTGTTCGGCTTCGTGATAAGACGTCCCGTTCAAACGGTTTACCTTCTTGAAGCCGGCAGCCTTTAGCAATTTTGTCGGCCGTGGGAGTGTGTTGCAAATAAAGAAGGTGCTCCGAGCACTCGCAGAGGCACGGTCGTTGCTCCCTCAGTTGCTACCAGATGACGAACGAGTCAGACGTCCGGATCCGGGACTAATCTCCGTCGCAGTTTGCTGCAATCCACACCGCTCTCTTCCTGTCTCTTAACGTTAGGCCTAACATTTTTTCCTTCCATCGCTCTTTGAACGGTCTTTAACTTGGTGTCAAGCTTCTTTGTTAACCTCCAAGTTCCTGCCCCATATGTTAGCACCAGTAGAATCCAAATGATAGTGCACTTTTCTTTTCAACGACAGTGGTAAGCACCCAGCCAGGATTTGATAATGGCTACCAAATGCACTCCAACGCATTTTTATTCTTCTGTAAATTTTGTTCTTGCGATCAGGATTCCCTGTGAGTAATTCAGCTTGATAAACGTATGGCTGCAGAGGCACTAGAGGCTTGCTGTAAATTATTAACCCTTGTTCCCTTGCCAAGCTATTGAAGATTACCTCTGTCTTCTGCATAATAATCTTCAGCCCTACTCATACACTTATTCGGTTAGGGTCGTCAATCATGTGTTGCAACTCATCCCCAGTGCTGCCGAACAGGACAATGCCATCTGCAAACCGAAGGTTTTTGAGATATTCGATACAGATCATCACTCCTATGCCTTCCCAGTCTGATAGCTTGAATACTTCTAAGCACAGAGTGAATAATATTGATGAGAGTTTGTCTCCTGGCCTGAGCCATTTCTTGATAGGTAGTTTTCTACTTTTCTTGTGGGAAAACAATGTAGCTGTGGAATATTTGTAGATACTCCTCACGGTATTCACACATGCTTCCTGTACTCTTGAATACGTAATGCTTCCGTGGCTGCTGGTATCTGTACGCGCAGGCAGGTTACAATGGCGGAAGCTGATCGCCATAAAACAGCATTCGTCACTCCAGATGGTTTGTACGAATTGAACGTCATGTTATTCGGACTCTCTAATGTGCCTGCAACTCCATCGTTCATCGTCCATCCTTCTGAAAAGAACGATGCACAATATCTTGCGCGGCTTGAAGTGGCGCACATGCCTCTGTCGACATCGTTGTCCTCACTTCTAACTTTACGACGCAGCATTTTCATCTCCCACATGTGCTCACATGCCAGACAGACGTTTGGCTGCAGCTCAACATAAAAGTCTACAATGCGCAGAATTAGTCTCTTGATTAAACTATTGAGAGTGCCATCAGAGCGAAGATGAGGATCTTACTCAGGCGGCGATAGTGGACGCAAAATCGCATGGAACCGTCTTTCTTCTTGACGAGTACAACGGGAGATGGCTACGGGCTGTGGGAAGGTCTAATGGCGCCAACGCGAAGCATATTGTCGACCTGCTCGGTAATGACCTTACGTTCAGTGGCGGAATGCGGTACGGCCATTCGCGCAAAGGCGACTGAGATCCAGTGCCGATGGTGTGCTGCACAGGGGATTTTCGTCCCAGAGAGGAGTGCTCGACGTCAAAAGATGCGCGAAACTGCTCAAGAAAGTGAAACAACTGCGAGCATTGTGGACGCGTAAGATATCGGCAACACAGGCGCTAAAATCAGTCGTAGGAAAAGCGTCTTTGGTGGTGGCAAGTTCACTGACAGCACACAATTCTTTGGGGGATGCATCATGATATTGTTACATAAGAAGACACAGACGAGAAGCTATATACAAGTATATTTATCGTCGTCGTCGTCGTCTTCACACTGCTCGCCTCTTCGCCATCGTAAATACTGGTCCGTAGTAGAGATGGGTCGCTCAGGAGCGAGCCGGATCTTGTGAGCGGCTCTTTTTAAAAAGCGAGTGAGCCGTGGTTCAGTAAAAGTGAGCGGCGGTTCTTTTGGAGAAAGGGAGCCGGTTCTCTCTCGTTGATTGAACCGTGCCGAACCGTTCCGTCAGAGCCGGGTCTTCTGCTGGGTTTCGAGGTTTCGATTTCTGACCGACGAATGGTGGCCGGTGGGGGCAGACTCGTGCTACTGGTACTCGCTCGCAGTATGTGGTGTGCGCAGGAGTCCCTTTGGTTTTTTGTGCGTCCTATGGTGTGGCACCCAATGCCACCAACGGGAGAAGTAAAGAAGTATTAATTGGCAAATGATGCTACCGTTCGTTGATTGCTGCTGTTCGAACGATGTCTCACGACTCTCACCGATCGCACATCGTGCGCTGGTCCAATAACACTTCGAAGATGGTCTTCCGTGTCTTTAAAGACAACAGGTAAACGTACAGTTTACGTCCTGGTCTTCATTTGTGCTAATTAGTGTAGTCATAAAAATGTCGCCCATGACATCCACTTCAGTGCATTTTCTAAGTGTGTATCATTAGCAGGTCATTAAAACAAGGCCAATGATCTGTTGTGTTCCAAAGAACTTCATTTCTTTTTCTTTTTTTGTCCTGGCGCATGGTGGCATGATCGCCAGTATCGCGCGTGCGCGCAAGAGAAAAAAATGTGGTTGATCCCTCTTATATAGGAATCGGTATAGAACACGAAAGTGAAACGTGTCTTCACAGAAGTAGTGTAATGTTTATTGCACATTGATATATAATGTCTATTGGTGTTTTGTGGCTAAAGCGCCCTTAGGCGTTGATGCACCCACGCTGACGCCTGGTGGCACGTCTCCTCCATCACGACTACCAACGTCGATGACCATGAGCAACCGTCGTGCATATGGAAGCTGCACTACGCTGCACACGCTAGCACAACGCGAAAGACGAAGCACGTAACTGACACACTAATACAACGCGCAAGACAAAGCACGTAACTGAATCGTCACCGAGTCAAATCAGCGCGTACAGCGCGTCGTAATTGCAGCCTCCGCGATCAACTTCAGAAACATTTTCAGAGCTAATTGCGGAGGCCACGCTCCGCTGTGCTGAGTACGGTGAACGCCACCTAGGTGGCGTTGGTAGTGCTTCTTGATGCCAGCGTCCCTTCGAATGCTGGCATCGAGGCGTCGTAGTGCTGAGACCACCGAAGCGTTCACTGTCGGTGCGCGTTAAGGCCGGAATACATGGAGCGAATAACCGGCGTCCGAGCGAAGAACTTCGTCGGGCGGCGAACGTCCGACGGCCGGCGTCAAGAAATTTGCCGTCCGCAGCCGATCTGCCTGTCCAAACATTTTCGTCGGGCGAACGCCGCCGCCGGAAGCGTCTAGCGCGCAGCGGTGGACGACAGCCAATCAGGAGGCACTAGTTCCGGTCGCAATGCATGCTGGTGTTTCGCGCGCGCGCGCCTTTTCGCGTCGTCTGCAATCGCGTTGGTGTTGCCGTGTCTGCATGTCTCTGCACCGATTGAGTAGTTCCTAGTATGATCTCTCAGGAATCGCGTTGTATTTGTACATCCCATATCCGCTGATCTGCGAGGAAACAGACAAGCAGTGCAAGCTCTCTACAACAACCTTCAACAGAAATCTTCTGATCTCAGAGGCCACATGCTGTCGTCATGCCTATCTCCCGACTTCCCCGATAGATGACGTTGGCATCGGATATTTCTTTCGCTAGGCTTAGACGCGTTCGAAACGAGAAGCGATCTCGAAAACTACTCAAGGTTATCCATAATACTCTGTCGTCGAAGCGGCCTGAGACTAAGCGAAAGCCGTTTACGCAGTCATTTGCTTCCAACTAAGTGAATTCTACAAGGACAACGCCAAATTCAGTTCGAAGCGGGCGGCCGGGACCGCCGCCAACACGGCGGCCAACGCGCGGCGGCGTTCGCCGCATGTATTGCAACACAGCAAACATCCTGCGTCGTGTCGCCGCGTCGTTACTTGACGCGTGAAGTTCGTCGAGAAAGTTCGCTCCATGTATCCCGGGCTTTAGTGTCATAATGCAGTACTTCTCTTTTCTGCTCGTAGGCGGCGGCACCGCCCCGAGCAAGAGCGCGGGTACACGGAGGAGTGTTAGATATATAAGGCGCGTCTGTGTAGCTCTCTGCGAATGCGTTTGTGGCGCAATGGGTTAAACGCTCGGCGATCTATCGTCGCGGACCGAGAGGTCGTGGGTTCGATTCCCAAATTTTGCATGTTTGTGGAACTTTTTCTTCTGGTTTCTTTCTTTGTATTATGTTCTATGACGTATTTCCGTGACGGAAATACGTCAGTGAAGTCTTGGTGGACCCCGGAATAAAACACTTTCGTGTTAAAAAAAAGAAAAAAAAAATGAAAGGTACGTGCGGCAGTTTTGTGGATCTCTCGTATGATTTTTGTATTGTACTTCAAGAAATGATTTCTACATTAATTTTGCATGGCGTTACAGCTCACTCATATTATAGTGAACGTACGTATGTGAATAAATGAATAAAGTTGAAAGATAATGTACAATCATTTTGTGTTCTTATTTTGACGAAAGTTGATTTTAAAGTACCACAATAACAGACAAGCTTTTGTAATGACGATGAAGTTACATATTTTTCTTTCTGAAAAAAGTACGTCGAATGTAATGTAACAGGCAGAATATTCTGCCTGTTACATTATCATAAACATTTTATCCCCAATATCAGAAAAGAAAGTTTCATTACAACTAAAAATTCATGCTTTTAATATATGTAAAAATATTCTCTAAATATAGCGAAAATACCAATAACACGGTTATTAAATTATGCGTATCTCGTTTTTTTCAAAGCCAGATAACTATAGAATATGCATAACACAGATTACACGTTTAAGTGAACCGGTGAGCCGTTCAAATGAACCGGTTCATTTCAGTGCATGAGCTGAACAGTTCCGAGCCGCTAACCAACGTGAGCTTTTTTGTCCATCTCTAGTCCGTAGCGATATGATGATTCATGGATGCATCATACATCAAACTAACTTCATGGTTTTTCGCTCCACTCATAGAAGACTACCATTTTGAAGGCAGGTTTCCTTTGACGCACACTTTATTTCGACTAGCGACTGTGATTCATTTGTTGGTATCTACCTCGATAAACAACTAAAATTTCACTAAGATATTTCACAAGGTAAGAAAAGAACTTCTTTCGGTACAAAAGCACTCATAAAAGCTAGATTTTGTCTGTGTACTCCCGCTCTCCTTTCACTTTATTATGCATTCATTCATAGTCATATTAATTACGGTATTGCTGATTATGTCAACACGTATCAGTTCCACTTATAATCTGTTCAGCACATAGAAAACCGCGCTCTGCACATAATTTATAACTTTAGTCGACATAATATTAATATCAAATCTTACCTCACCTCTAGAGCGCTCAGTTGGATAGACCCCAACTTCCCGCAGTAGTGCTCCAAATGCGGTCACGCATGCTGCTCCTTCAACCACATGCTCTGGCTCTACCCGTACAACGCGGTCTCCGAACTTCAATACAAGTCCAAGCGGAACGCCTTGTTGAAATCCTCGGAATTCACACACCAATTACAGGCCGTCCAGAGGGCCCGCGACGTCGCCGAGAGTCACCACGTCCCGGTCCCGTCGTGGGCGGAGCCACCAACTTGATTGGAGAAACCATACGGCTCCCCCCAATCATTCTTCCTCAGGACATTTCAATAAAGTTCTCGTCAATTGTCATATACGCATGGGGAATAGGTGGCTGACAACTACTGATTTATTTGCACTCAACTTAATGGCCACGCTTTCAGGTTAAATAATGAAGACCTCACACTCAATTGTATTTCCTTGGATTCCTTGAAGAATATGAGCCCTACTCGTTTTGCTCAGAAAAGTAATTTCTTGCTGCCAAAAGATCTTACTAATTATGATAAGCGTCATTCTGCGCTATTACATGTAAAATGTCGACTTCTCTACCCCTTCAAAACATTATCCCTTACTGCAATTAAAAGAACACTTAAAACACATCTTTTAAATAAATAATTCTGTTATAATTCCTTTATTGTATGTACTGTTTTTTTCTTTTTTTCTAATTTACCATTGGAACTATTTTATATAATAATTCAGTGATATTCAGGCATATATTCAGTGTTAATGTGCATTTGTATTTCTCTAGCAAATATCTTTGCTATCACAAAACACATTTATGTATATGTAAACTTTGGTAATTATTGCGTTTTATCAGTGCAGTGTTTTCGTAACTTATGTACTTGTTTTAGTTAATTCTATATTTCTCTGCTAATTTCGTAATAATATATCCAATAATATTGTACTGAGGGTCCCGGTACGGTCTCGACCTTAGGACCCGCTTCTGCATATACTTCTTGTTGTAATCGTACTTAAAAAATTTTGATTGATTGATCATTCAGTACGTCTGCAATAAGTATGGCGTCAATGTGCTGGACACTGTCGAGACATTGACCACGAATCAGCGTTATAGGAGACGCCAGCGGGTTCGGAACAAGCAATGTACTGCAGTCGAACGTAACGTCAAGAGCGGAAAATGGGAGAGGAAGGCCTTTGCGTGTCATGAAGAGATCTCATGGTGTGAAAGGGGCCGTTGCGTTTGTTACGATGGTGCAGCAGATGGGTACGATTGTGAGCAGAAGAGATGGGCGGAACACAAGTTTCCTGCTGAACGACCAATTTTGACAGAGTAGTCCGACTGTTATCATAAATCGCGCCGCATAACGGAGAGAAAACGGAAATTTTGGCACGTGCCCAATCGATGACACCATTATGGTGCGACAGAAAATCGCTACCCAGGATGACTTCGTGCGAGCAGGAAGATAGCACGATGAACTCAGTCGTGTACTAAACTGCCTGGAGAGTGGCGCGACTTGTGCAGGCTGCTAAACATTGAACTGCTTGTGCTCCTGTTGTGCGTAGCGACAATCCATCCAGTGACGTTGTAACCTTTCCTAATCAGCAATATTGTTTTGCGTGCATCACTGAAGCTTCAGCACCGGTGTCCACAAGCGTGAGTGTAGAAATATTTTGAGCAGCAATTTCTAGAGCGTTCATAGGCGACGACTGAGGACTTCGGAGTCTCGATGGCGACGCAGCTCTTGCCCTAGAAACCTTGGCGCTTAGTTTTCAGGGCCATAATTCACAAAAACTTCCTGAGATAGAATCGTTCGTAAGAAAGGACTTCAGCCTATCCGGATGCAAGACATATTATTATCTAAGGCGGCCGGCCAATGGCAAATAGCACTTACGAAAAAAAAAAAGCTTTGTGAATCTGGCCCCAGGTTCGGTGGGGGCAAGTCGGCAATGCATAGGAGACAGCGAGCGACGGCACGTCGAAGATGAGTAGTGGTTGATGAACGACGGAGGAGCAGGGGTCAGCGGTGTGTCACCCAAGTTATAAGGTGATTCCAGCTTAACGGTGTAACGAGTCGTTCGGGTAGCGATGGCAGACGATTGCGTGCGATGTCGACAGAAACGGGCAACATGTCCTCGGTAGCCACATGCAAAGCATTAGGGTGATTGGCCCGCACGCGACAGGGATTCGTGACACCAGGTGTGCTCCAGGAAACAGGTAAACGAACAGGAGTCAGCGGCCGATGGAAATACGACGGGGGCGCTTGCTGTCGAGGCCGCGCGAGTGCTTCCATACGTTAGAGATGCAGCCTCACACACACATCGCACAATATAAGATATATCAGATGGTTATTTCCTCCACAATTATAAAAGGAATATCGGGTGACCGGGTGTAGTGCCTAATGTAGACAGGGAAGTGGCAGAGCATCGGCGACATGTTCTGTGATTGCATGGTGCAGTGTCGGAGCGATATAGGCGTCTCCTCTCGCGGTTGATGCTCCGCCTGGTTACGAGAAAACAGCGGTAAGGATACCTGTATTACAACCTCTATGCGAACAAAAGCTTTTGATCTCGGCAGGCAGACACGGCTTATCGGAGGCGATAGCCCAGGAATGGACTCGTAACGTAAGCAAGAGCGTCTGTTCAAAGCATGTTGCTTGCGCAGCTCATCGTTGCTGTGCCACAGCTGTATAATTCATTTTCGATACAGTCCTGGGGCTCGGAAAGAGGCATGCGGAAAACGTCGTCATTGACGCGCTTCTTGATTTCTTGAAATTTATGGGACGCTTCCTCGACCGGTTGGCTCATTTACCGATGTATATACGTCTTTTATGTAGCATGTCAGTGCTCTTGTGCTCGTTCACGCAAACGTTGTTCAGCGCATAATTTGTGAACAGCCGGACGACCAAACACTTCAGTGAAGGTCGTCTTCAAAGCTATGTCGAGAAGTCCGCTTCATGGTTCTTAAACAGTTCTCTTAAACTTACCGACTTGCGACAATTTATATAAATTCTGTGAGGCCTTAAGTCAAAATTATGCGTCTACGATTGCTAGAATTGAACTCTCTCAAATGCAACAAGTTTTATTCAAGTGGGTACGGCAGTTGTCTCACGAGAGCATTTCTGCGTTAATATGTATTTGAGCTAGAAAATCGGAGTTAGGTAGGACTAAAGCTTCCGCTTAAATACACATTTTGTAGCTTTAGTGCTTAGGCTTTTGTGTTTCTTCTAATTTTGTACTTACGGTGCTCTTTTTGATGTTAGTATTGTACGCTGTTCGCATGCTGCCTGCATATGCATATGCTCCACGAAATGTGCTGTTGCGGAAGTTCCACGATAGTGTTAGGTCCTGAGAGCATTATTCTTTGACACTTCGATAGTCGTGGCACTAAAAAACTTCAAATTTCTACTTCCAAAAGTACTCACAAACTGTCTGCAAAGCGTTTCTACGTCGCACTACCGTTTAATTAGGTGCAATTAGGTGCAAAAATGCTTTTTTTCCCCTTGTTTCCATTGCAATTACCGTTTATACTAAATCAAGCAGATATCGCTGAAAAGGACTAGTACATGAGTACTCGTTCAGAGAACAACTGTTCCGAGTATGCATTGGTGTTCAACCTAATACTATTATTAATATTGAGTAATAATAATTGTGACAATGATTACATACATATATAGATGGAGGAGGCAACGGCAAAGAGTTACAATTCCTTTGACTCAGTTCTAGTCCCCTGTACAAAAACAGTGACAACAGGCAGGAGACAACAGTAAAAGCAACGGTATCCTCAATAATGAGGCCGTAGTCCTCCCAAGCTACCAGGAACGTAAATGCAGTAACTAAGTAGCAGAAAAAAATACCTACTGCCATCGCGCAATATAAAATATATCAATTATAAAAGGAATATCGGGTGACTGGGTGTAGTGCCTAATGTAGGAAGGGAAGACATAATCAATATTCTGCAAATTCAACAAGAAATTTAGGAAGTTTGAAACAAATGATGTAAGGAAAGTAAACATCGGTAGCGATGAGTTGCGTTGCTATAGACGGGAATTGGTAATTACAGCCTTAACTGTCTTAAGCAGTCCCGATAGCATGCAGTATCCCGTGTCGTTTTTGGTAATCTGGATAGTGTGATTTATGTAGACGCGTAAGGCTGAAATGAACAATAAACCTAAATGCCTATATTGCTCGATTTGAAACACTTTATTACCTTGTCACACAAAGACGAAAGTAACTGGATAAAGTAAGTGGAATGCCATTGTGTTTAGTAGCAAATCAACAATCTTGCCACGTTGTGAAATTCCACATTGTCGACGTTTTGAGCCAATCAGAAAAGACGCAGCCGCCCTGTGAACATGTGAGAACTGTAAAAAATGGCCAATTTGATAATATTACAAAGATTGCGTCCAAAATAGCCCCGTTCCCCCCGCTGCCGCCCCCCTCCCCAAATGTATTCGGGTAATTGCAGTTGGGGATTTACAAAGAATTGCTTTCGACTTTCTTGCAGTGGCACCTGGGCCATTCGTCCTGGAACCACACTCCAACGATGCGGGGATTCGACAGTTTTCTCGGCTACCTGACAGCTACGCTTGACTACTACAGCCATGTATATGATTTCGTAAGTGCACTATCAATAAAACAGTGATTCGCGACGCCCTCCTAACAACGGGGAAAAGGCAGTCGCCAGGAGGCTTTGCCGATGTTTGAGAGAACAGATCCAGCTAGAGCGAGCAGCCTGAGAGATCCGAATTTAGCATAAAAACTTTTACTGGAAAAAAGCCCAAGAAAATGTCCCTAATAACACGTCCACATGACTCGATGAAATCCCAATACAGGTAATAAAAGATCAAGGCATTGCTGAACAATGCCATTGAGCTAGTGGCTAAAACGAAAAAAAAATTCGGTGGCGTGAAATCAAGATGGAGCTCATCTACAAAGGCAAATGTAATAGGGATAAGACGAGCTCGTAAAGACCAGTTAAAGTAATTAGAACTGTCGAAAAAATTTGAACTGTCGAAATGGGTGGAGAAATATGATGTACTAGGGGTGACTACAGCATTGGTTCAGAGCAGGCAGACACTTATAGCATAATATGTTTGTACTAACTCAGTGCGGGGAGATTTCAGTAGCTCAGAATAGACATTTATGGTGTGGGGCTGCATGGCTGCACCACTGTGCTGCCATCATCACTGTGCTGTCCCTCTGGGCCTGATTCATGCGTCCGCGCCACGCGCAGCCAGCCTGGGGCCGTAGCGTGAGAAGCGGGGATCAGGAAACTGTTCAGTTGGCCTGGGGCTTCGGGCAGTAAATGTTGTCTCTTGAATGGCTCTTGCAACCTGTGTCGTCTCTGAAAGCCTCAGCTGGCCACTGGCTCTGAAGTCACGGTGCTGAGCCCACATTTGGCGCCCAGCGTGGGGCGAGCTGGTGGTTCTGAGAGCTATATCATCAGGGCTTCGGATGATATCAGCTGGGATTTTAGGCATTTTGACGGTAACGGTTGTGGTGTCTTCGTAGTGGGGTTAGCGCATCTTGTGCGACGTTATTTGTGTGCACATATCTTTCACATCTTGTTTGCCTGATTTGGTTTGTCTGTTTTTCCATGGAGACGTGCTATTTGGTGCACAAGGCAGTCTTGAAAGACGTTGAACAGCAACCCGCAGTATGGACTGTGGCGGGAGCCGGAGCGACAAGACGCGATGGCCTCGTCGCCTTTGGGCCAAGTCGCAGCGTTGTGCCAGACTTTAACGGCTCGACTCAAGGACATGGCCGCCACCACGCGCGCGGGTCACGAGCGTGCGCAGCCCGTGGCACTGACGAAGCTGACGTTGGATGTTCCAACGTTTAGCGACCATGACGCCGGGAAATATGTCACTCATTTTCTGGGTGATTTGGCCCTTTACCGGATGGTTTGGGGTGTTTCGGTGCTTGACTTACTTGCGAGTCCTGCCCGTCGCTCTTGGAGGTACCGCGGCGCAGTGGCTGTGCCTGCAGCCTTCCGTTCCTGTCCTGCGACCAATTCGGCGCGACATTCCGAGTAGAGTTCCTGCCGGTAGACTACGACTACCGCATCGAACGCGAGCTAGACGCCTGAACGCAACACCCAGATGAGGGTCTGCGAGAACATGCTTCGGCCATGCAGGAACTCCTTCGACGTGCTGATCCCAACGCCACCGAGTCCACTAAGTTCTCAGATGTGTTGCGACAGGTGCCAGCCCTCGCTTCTGTATCTATATTACCGTTCATTTTTCTCCCTTGAGGAACTTGCAGGCTTCGCCCAGCAAATCACGGAGACGCTCTTTTGGAAGCAACACTACGCTCCGCCACCACCTGTCGACGTTGCCCTCGAGCCCTCCTGTGCCTGGAGGAAGACAAATACTGAGACAATACCTCCGTATTGTCCCCGGCCAGGAACTTCCGTGGCGGGCCCGGATAGAGAACTGGGTTCTCCTGGCCCCATTAGCGGAAACTATCTGCGGTGGCGGGAGCCCTGCGCGACCAGGAAAGACTACGGGGAATTCCCCCCGCCACCAACCCGGTCCACTCCCTCAGACCGGTAACGAAATCCTCTGAACACCGGAGGTCCCTCTCGTGCCGCTTATAGGCTGCAGGCACCGAGAGGGTACATGAAATGTGTATACCAGGCTGGCTCCAGCTACAGTTGTGGTCAGCATGGACACTACCGAAATGGCCTCGGCACGCGATGGTCACAAGCTCCCCATCTCTGCCCAAGGCCGAAATTATGGTGGGTGAGCCAACTGACCTTCTTTCTGCTTGCCGCATAGAACGCACTAGCTCTGCTAGCTGTTATGCTGTACCATATATCAAGGTACATGTTTTAGGCATGGAGATATACGCGCTTCTAGATAATGGTGGCAGCATATCTCATTGTAGATGACATTTTTTACTTGTTCCAGACGTTTTTAAAGTGCAATTCGCACAATGTAATACGCGCATGAGAGCTGCTAACGGATCCTTAATAAAACCACGAGCGTCGGTGCATCTCAAGCTCTCTGTCATGAGCAAGACAGGCCGACAGCACTTTTATTTATCGCCAGTTGTTGACAGTACCCATGCTACTGGCCGGGAGTTTATCGCCAGTGAAAACATAGTGTTGGACTTGGCAAACGGTGGCTTCCGAGTTACTTGAACTGGTGATTTGTGTCAGTTTTCTCCGGTTTCACTTTCTTTGCATCGGGTGCATGACTCGGCCACGTTCCCCTTTAACTCTGCTTTGCTACCTAAGATGGTGGAAACTGGACTGTGGAGAAATGCACTATTGAGGATGCGCAGAAACGACAGCTCGTGCGCACGTTGGAGCCGTTCGCAGCCATGTTCATGGAAAAGCCCGGCTGCACTCCTGTAGTGCGTCACCACATCGATAGAGGAAACACACAACCTTGAAGCTGAAACCCAAGGCCACTGAGCGTGCACAAGCGGGCGCTAATGTATGTTGCCTTAGAGGAGATGATTGACACGGGCGTAGTGAGACCGTCTCAGAGCCCTTGGGCTTCTATTATCGTTGTAGCGCCTAAAAAAGATGTCACAACTCGCTTATGCGTAGACTATCGACGCTTAAACGATGCCACTGCTCGGGATGCTTATCCGTTTCCCTCAATTGAGTCAATTCTATCAAGTCTGGGTAGTGTAGCATGGCTGAGTCACTCTGACATCAACGGCCATTTTGTTAAAATCACGTGACCGGTTACGTCAACATTATTTCCTATATGTACTTCCTTTCAACCGCAATAAACGTTGTTCGTCACCCGACTGCCGGCCCGCTTACATGGTGGCAGCGGTGCCTAGCCGAAATGGCCACGCCGCCAGCCCTTTTGCCGTCAACGATTTTGCCGTCGCCAAAGCCCCTGGACACATCGGGCAACGCCTGGCTTGGATGGAAAACTTGGAAGAGTGAGTTAACGCTATTTTCCACTGCTACCCAGTTGACAAAACAAGGAAAAGAAGTGCAAGCAGCCACGTTGCTAGTGATTATCGGCGAAGAGGCAAGGAAGGTATACAGCACCTTCACGTTTGAGGCAGAAGAGGACAAAAATAACGTAGACGTCTTAATTGCTAAGTTTGAAAAGTTCTACAAGCCGGAAACGAACTTGACCTATCATGAATTTCTATTTGGGTCGAGAAACCAAAGGGAAGGCGAACCTTTCAATGAGTGGCTGACGGAGCTACGAATGTTAGCCACAAACTGCGAATTTGGGCTAATGGAAGACCGGGTGCTGCGCAGTCGCATTATTCTGGGTATTCGAGACAAGAGCCTGCAACAGAAATTGATTGCGGAAAACCCTTCGTACAAGAAGACTATCGATATTTGTCGGACGCAAGAGCAAGGGAAATGGCAGTTTCGTGAAATCAGTGAAGCCGCGGAGACAGAGCAGGACACTGCAGTTAACGTAGTCGCAAAGAAAGGCGATGCCTGCGGTAGCTGCGGCTATCGCGCACACCGCGGCGAAAAATGCCCCGCCACCGGTAGAACATGCAATAAGTGCGGAGGGTTTAACAACTTCGCCCGAGCATGCAAATCGGCACCGCCTTCGCGAAGCTTTCCCCATAAGAAGAAAGAACTACGTTACCGTAGTTCTTTCGACAACGATTTTTTTCTGCAAACATTAACGGTGAGCGCGGTTAACACAGACCACTGGAGCGCGACGGTAGACATTGAAGGCCAACCAATGACATGAAAATTGGACACGGGGGCAAACTGCTGCGTCATTTCAAGGAGGGACGTCGCAAAGCTACCGGATCTACCAGAACAGGCTTGCCGGGTTGCGCTAACAGCATTTTTCGGCCACAAGTCAACCGCCCAAGCAAAAGTGCGCCTGCGGCTTTCAACCAATGAGAGGGTGGTCCCCGAAACGTTTTACATCATAGAGCAAAGTGTACCAGTGACTCTGAGCGGTTCAGTGGCCGAACGCCTTGGATTTATCTGCCGGGTACAGCACATCGAGGTCGATCAACTTTACCCGCCAGCACAACCTTTTGCAGAAGCATTCTCAGGACTGGGTGAGCTCAAGGGCTACGAGTACGAAGTAAAACTCAAGCCCGGAGCCGTGGGTACCGGCTCGGAGAGTCCCCGTGGCCCTGGAAGGCAAGACTAGAGCGGAACTTCAGCGTATGGAGGATCAAGGCGTCATAACAAAGGTAACTGAGCCTACAGAATGGTCCAGCCACATGGTTACCGTCGTTAAAGGAGACAAAGTTCGAATTTGCCTGGATCCAACGGCGCTCAATCAAGCCATACTCCGTGAAAACTATGCCATGCCAACGTTAGAGGATGTCGCTCCTAGGCTTGCCGGAGCAAAATTCTTTTCCAGGCTTGATGCAGCTTCAGGGTTTTGGCAAATTAGGCTTAGCGAGTCGAGCTCCAAACTTTGCACCATGAGCACTCCCTATGGTCGCTATCGGTTTCTTCGCATGCCGTTTGGAATAGCTTCGGCCCCAGAAGTTTTCCAAGCAGCAATGCACCGTGTTTTGGAAGGCTTGTCCTGTGTGGCGGTTGTGATGGATGACGTATTAGTATGGGGCAGAACTAAAGACGAACACGACTACAGCTTAAAACTTGTGTTGTCCCGTTGTCAACAGCACAACCTTCGACTTAACCCAAAGAAGAGTGCGTTTCTGCAGCCGGAGGTCCGGTATCTGGGACACATCCTCACTACAGAAGGCCTACGCCTGGATCCGGAGAGGGTACAAGACATACTTGGATGCCTGAACCGACGAGCAAGAAAGAACTGCAAGTATTTCTTGGTACGATGAATTTCGTGCAGCGATTCATTCCCAACATGTCGGTGGTAACCGAGCCGCTTCGAACACTGTTGCGTAAAGATATTGCATGGGTTTGGACGGAGGCGCAACAAAAGAGTTTTGACACCTTGCGCCAATCCTTGACTAAAGCACCCGTTTTGGCTTTCTTCAACCCTAAAAAGCCTTTCATTCTCTCGGTCGACGCAAGCCAATTAGGAGTCGGCGCAGTTCTAATGCAAGACGGCCGCCCCATCGCTTTTTCGTCCCGGTCCCTCACAGAGGCGCAACAAAACTATGCACAAATCGAGAAGGAAATGCTGGCGATAGTGCATGGTTGCACGAAGTTTCACGACTACGTTTTTGGTCAGGCAGAAGTGATTGTAGAGACCGACCACAAGCCTTTGGTACCGATACTTAACAAACCGCTGCATCAGTGCCCCCTCCGGTTGCAACGCATGAGGCTGACCTTGCAGCGCTATCCGATCAAACTGGTGTATAAGCCAGGCAAAGAACGTTTTCTCGCGGATGCTTTATCGCGTTTTCCGAGCAAAGTGAGCATGTGCGAGGAAACCGATCAGTTTCAAGTCAATGTGCTGGAATTTGTTTCAGCCTCAGAAGCTCGTCTAAAAAGTATTCTCGCAGCAACAAACAACGATACCGTTCTCTCCAAGCTGCGGGAATATGCGCTGATCAGTTGGCCTGACAACAAGCACGAGGTTCCAGAAGTAATCCGCCCCTACTGGCCTTATCAGGAGGAGATACATGCACAGGACGGTCTTCTATTTCGCAGCAACAAGGTGATCATACCAAGTTCGATAAAAGCAGAAATATTGGCTCTTTTGCACGTCGCACATCCCGGTGCCGACAAGATGAAGGCGTGGGCACGAAGCGTCATGTTCTGGCCCTGCATGGCAAGCGACATAGAGCAATTTTGCCGAAACTGCAAAATGTACCAAAAGCATCAGCCACGAAACGCAAAGATGCCGCTTTTGAGCCATGAAGTTCCAAACTTGCCCTGGGAAGCTGTAGGAATGGACCTATTCTTTTACGGGGGCCGACAGTTTGCCATTATTGTCGACTTCTATTCCTTCTTTTTTGAAATGAAGGAATTTCGCCACACCACTGCTAACCAGCTGAAGTCTTGGTGCGCCGAACTTTTTTCGGTTCATGGATTACCGCTTAAACTGTGCAGCGATAACGGGCCGCCATTCAACAGCACAGAATTCAAAGACTTTTTATATGGGCTCGGCATTACCCAAGTAATGTCAAGCCCATATCATCCACGGTCAAATGGTATGACGGAGAGGGCCGTGCAAGAAGCTAAAAAAACTACTAAAGAAGTGTTCTCTTAGAACGCCAGATTTCCACATGGCTCTGCTTGAATGGCGTAATACTCCACGCGATGCTGTTTTGAAGTCCCCTGTACAGAGACTGATGGGAAGGCAGACGAGGACCCTGCTGCCTGTACCCGCAAGCCACCTGGTGCCGGAGATTGTGCCCAACCGAGCCGTCCATAACCGTCTCCAGGAAATCCGCCAACGCCAGAGGATGTACTACAACCGCCACTCCAGGAACCTGCCACCCCTGTCTCCTGGCCAGAGAGTGACTGCATACGATACCCATGAGAAGACCTGGGCACCTGCGGTCTTTCTGAGGCCAGCTGAGACGCCGCGCTCCGTGGTGGTGAAGACTGAAGAGGGCCAGGAAACTAGGCGCACTCGTGTGCATCTGCGAGACGCGCCTTCACATCCCGAAGAGAGTCCTCGTGCGGGGTCCGAACGACTAGACGACGCCCAGCCCGCCCAAGAGCTACGTAGAAGCACAAGGCCACGCCGGGAGCCTTGCCGCTACCCCCAACCAGAAAGACCATTGTAATTATTTGCTTCCCTAAGAAAGGGAAGATGTAGCATGGCTGAGTCACTCTGACGTCAACGGCCATTTTGTTAAAATCACGTGACCTGTTATGTCACAATTCTTTCCTATATGTACTTCGTTTCAACCGCAATAAACGTTGTTCGTCACCCGACTGCCGGCCCGCTTACAGGTAGTGCAAGGGTGTTCATGACACTCGATTGCTCTCGGGAATTTCTGCAAATTGAAATAAATCCGCTGACATCCCCAAAACAGCACTCACTTGCTATAAAGGATTCTTCAAACTTGTCCGAATGCTATTTGGCTTGAAGAACTCTCCTCCTCCTCATCATCATCAGCCTATATTTTATGTCCACTGCAGGACGAAGGCCTCTCCCTGCGATCACCAATTACCCCTGTCTTGCGCTAGCGTATTCCAACTTGCGCCTGCAAATTTCCTAACTTCATCATCCCATCTGGTTTTCTTCCGACCTCGACTGCGCTTCCCTTCTCTTGGTATCCATTCTGTAACCCTAATGGTCCACCGGTTATCCATCCTACGCATTACATGGCCTGCCCAGCTCCATTTCTTCCGCTTAATGTCAACTAGAATATCATTTATCCCCGTTCGTTCTCTGATCCACACCGCTCTCTTCCTGTCTCTTAACGTTAGTTCCTGTCTCTTAACGTTAAGAACTCGCCTAGTTCTCTCCAATTACTAATGGATATTCTTCTCGAAGAAGGTGTGATCGCAAGGACCGGACTAGAGCAACAACAGCCTCCATGGTGCCTGGAACCGGCGGCTGAAGGCCAGGATTGAAAACCGCAGCGGTGGCGTGCCTGGCCCGGTGGAGAGATCCCGCTTGATGAGCGCGCCGGGATATTTTCGGAACGTGGCATAAAGGGCAGAGTATGCGAGCTTCCTCTGGAGCGTATATTGGAGGCTGCTTGGAAGGATATATCTCTGCCAGGAGAAGGCTCCGGAACGGTTTGGGACCCAGCTCTGGCGAGTCCTTGATGAGTGGCCGCGGCTGCAGCTCCCAAGGCAGCCGTGGGACCCAGCCTACGGAGCTGTTCGTGTGATCAAGGGCCCTCCATGTTGCGACGGTGCGGCGGCCACCTCGCAGTGAACTGCGAGAACCATGGGGGTAGTAGCGGGTCCAGCGGCTGTGGATCCGTGGAAACTGGCGGTACTGGCGTTGAGAGCGGGACGTCTGGAATACGCGCAGCGCATTGCATGACATTTCTCTTCGTCTTCTTCTTTCTGGGGTTTTACGTGCCAAAACCCGTTCTGATTATGAGGCACGTCGTAGTGGAGGGTTCCGGATTAATTTTGACCACCTGGGGTTCTTTAACGTGCACTACAACGCAAGCACAAGGGCGTTTTTGCATTTCGCCTCCATCGAAATGCGGCCGCCGCGGCCGGGATTCGATCCCGCGATCTCGTGCTCAGCAGCGCAACGCCTTAGCTGACTAAGCCACCGCGGTGGTTCGTGAAATTTCTGGCGCGGCAATGCTGTTAGGAAACTTCATATGTCGAGCTTGACATCATGCCGCTCCTGTGTTGAATGAGCCAGCAGGGGTCACGAGAATACCGTGAGACTCAAGAGGGGAGCGAAACGTTATAGCCTTTGAGCTGCGAGACATGTATGGTCCAACTAAGGTGCCGGTTGTGGTGTCTTTCAAACGGTAAGATAAATTACCAAGCTTGCGTGAAATAGCAAATGGACCATCCCATCGAGGTGATAAGGAAGCCGAAAAACCTTTAACCGAGTTGCTCAAATTATGCGTACGACGTAATACTAGGTCACCTGGTTCGTACTGAACGTCACGGCGGTGTGAGTTATATTTTAGTGAATGCTGGAGCCGAGCATTATGTAATTGCTCACGAGCAGGAATGATAGCGGTTGTAAGCCTCTTATGTCGAGCATTCACAAAATGGCGGGTATCGGAATAGGCCGAATGCGATGGTACCAATGTATGGGTTATTTCCCCGCCAAAGTTCACATATGCAGGTGTAAAACCAGTGGATCTCTTGACCGTGGTATGCCCCACAAATTACATTTCCGAAAGATTAACATCCTATTCCGTATGATCGGTGGTATGTACCATCAGCATTGACTTCAGGTTTATGTTGATGCATTCGGTTATGTTAGCCTGTGAATGGTATGGCGTTGTCGTTTTGTGTTTGATGCCGAAGGCAGAAGACGCCTTCACGAATGTGCGACTAGTGAAGTAAAGGGTGTTGTCGGTTATCAGTTGTGGTGGGAAACCAAAACGCGAGAAGACATCGAGGAGACAGTGCCAAATTTTCCGCGAAGCTCACGCAATGGGTATA
Source organism: Dermacentor silvarum (assembly GCF_013339745.2). Classification (NCBI taxonomy): domain Eukaryota; kingdom Metazoa; phylum Arthropoda; class Arachnida; order Ixodida; family Ixodidae; genus Dermacentor; species Dermacentor silvarum. The sequence continues at coordinate 18,551,449 of NC_051164.1, read as the reverse complement.
AGTCAACCCACTTCGTAAAGCGGTCAGTAACCACCAATAAGTAGCGGTTGCCCCACGGAGTACGGGGGAAAGAGCCCATTACGTCACACGCGACAATTTGCCAACTGATTTGACAAAGAACTGGCTCCATCAAGCCCGGTGACAGACCACCACGTGGTTCTACTCGTTGACAAATCCCAACAGCTTCGTGCATATCGTAAAACGTCCCGCCGCATGCCTGGTCACTATCAGTCTGACATAACTTATAAATTAACTTAAAGGTCATCTTCTCCAAGAGGAGGCCTTTGCTGCTCACCAGGAGCATCCGCCGGGTGCGGAGGCACTTGCTCCACCTAAGCCAAAAGCGCCGATGAAGGACGTCCTCGACCTCGACAAGGATCCATGATCCGCACGGGATGGGGCTGTATGGGGACGCCAGCTGCATGGCTGTGCAGCCATGATCACCATCTCGGCCTGGCTCAAGCGCCTGTGCCACGCTCAGCGAGCGTGGGACCGGAGTGCGGGTAGCGGCCGCCAGGAAGCTGTTCAGTGGGCCTGCAGCTTCGGGCAGTAAAGGTTTTATCTTGAATTGCTCTTTCACCCTGTGTCGTCTCTGAAAGCCTCAGCTGGCCAGTGGCTCTCAAGCCACGACCCTGAGGCCATAATGGACAGCATTTCTAGATATTAAGGGAGCCTACGACAACGTAGACAGGGAATTGATGTGGGGTATTCTCAACCACGAAGGCATAGATGACGATTTCGTGGAGCTGCTGAGGGAGATATAAGAGACAACCAACTACACATTGTATGAGAATGGAAGAAATGCAATGAAATGGTGGAAATTGCCCAAGGATTGAAGCAAGGATGTCCTCTGTCACCATTGTTGTTAACGCTTTATGTTAAGGGCTTAAAAGACTAATGGAAAGCAGTGAATTAGGGTTTGATTTATCCTACGTGCGTAATGGACAAAGGGTGCAACGGAAGGTCCCCGAACTGATGTATTCGGACGATAGATTGCTACTAGCGGACAATTCAAGAGATTTAGAGACACTTGACAACATCTGTGGCAACGCAGCGACAAATCTAGGCCTTACATTTAGCAGAGAAATCTGGAATTGTGATCTTTAATGAAGAGACGAGTAATGACGTGGTGTCAGTTTAACAGCAAGTCATTCCCATAATCAGGCAATATAAATACCTCGGCGTATACATAAACAAAGAAAATGCTTACTCAAGCAACCACCAAGATAATCTGAAAACAAAGGGGAAGTGGAATGCAGCAATAATGAAACATTGAGCGCATTGGGGCATCAATAAATATGAGGTGGTGCGTGGAATCTGGAAAGGACTAGTGGTGCCAGAGACAACGCTCGCAAATGCCATTCTGTACTTTAAATCGGATACGTTGTCGGGGTTTGAAGTTACACCGAGATCGGTAGACCGGTTGGCTTTGGGAGCCCACGGTAAAACCACAAATGAGGCAGTACAGGGTGACATAGGTTGGGCCTCGCTTGAAGTTAGAGCAGGGCAGAGCAAAACTAGTTTTCAAAAAGACTCAGGACCATGGTTCTGAGTCTGACGGCTAAAGTGCATGAGTATCTGTACCTGAAAAGCATGATCACAGAATGGAGGACGAGGTCAAGAGAGTTGGCAACTAAGTACAGGGTAATTGGAAGTGTCAATGGACAACCAGGAGTCATCAAAAAAAAAAAAGTGAGAGACACAGAAACAATGATTTCAATACAAAAAATTGAAACAAAAAGATATGGTTGATTCCTATTTCGCAGAAATCGGTAGAACACGAAAGTGAAACGTGTCTTGACAGAAGCTGTTGCATGTTTTCTTCTTGAACTCACGGTCCGCGGCAGCGAAAGGCGCACGATTTGCTCGTCGGCGACCGTTTTGCAGGTTCGCTTGGCGTGCGGCGTCCTGCAGCCTTGGTGCTTCGGCGAAGGTGGAGCATTTTGGTCCGGCTCCTTGGGCAGCTAGTTCAGTTGCGACGCGCTCACCTTCAGGAATGCGAGATGCGATTGACTGAGCTCGCAGGCAGCGCCTCGAACGCGTGAAGGCGTTCTGCTTCATGCTGGCGTGCCTCTCGCCGGACCAAAGCGAGATTCGGCCGTCGACATCGTTGCCTCTCTGCACCGCTTAGCGCAACCGTTTTCTTAGGTTGTATCATCACAAGTGAAGCAGTAGGCAGCGTGTAAGCACTGCTGATGCATGTTGAAGCTGTACTCCGTAGGTGACGAGGCGTCACAGGCTAATCGGACGCGAAGGACAAACCATGTGCGGAACCTGTGTCTTCATCTCAGCAGACGGCCTACACCGCCTACACCTACCTACACCAGGCTACACTGCGTTGGTGCTTCCGCTGCGCTGAGACTACCGAAACGCTCACTGTCGGCGCTCATTAGTTTCATACTGCAGGGCTTCGCTTCACTGCTCCTTGATGGCGGTGCCATCCCAGTCAAGATAGGGCATATTTCGATGGGTTTCTTCCTGAAACCCATCGAAATATGCCCATCATCAGCCTATATTTATGTCCACTGCAAGACGAAGGCAGTGATCCTGTGATCACTCTCCCTGTGATCTCCAATTACCCCTGTCGTGTGCTGGCTGATTCTAGCTTGCGCCTGCAAATTTTGTAACTTCATCACCCCATCTAGTTTTCTGCCGTCCTCGACTGCGCTTCCCTTCTCTTGGTATCCTTTCTGTATCCATAATGGTGCACCGGTTATTCGTCCTACGCATTACATGGCCTGCCCAGCTGCATTTTTTTCGTTTGATGTCACCTAGAATATCGGCTATCCCCATTTGTTCTCTGATCCACACCGCTCTCTTCCTGTCTCCTAACGTTAGGCCTAACATTTTTCGTTCCATCGCTTTGTTCGGTCCTTAACTTGTTCTCGAGCTTAATCGTTAACCTCTAAGTTCCTGCCCCATTTGTTAGCAAAGGTAGAATGCAATGACTGTACACTTTTCTTTTCAACGAAAGTGGTAAGCTCCCAGTCAGGATTTGGCAATGCCTGCCGTATTCACTCTAACCTAATTTTATTCTTCTGTAAATTTCTTTCTCGTGATCAGGGTCCCCTGTGGGTAATTGACCTAGATAAACGTGCTCCTTTACAGACTCTAGAGGCTGACTGGCGATCCTGAATTCTTGTTCCCCTGTCAGGCTATTGAAGTTGAACATTATCTTTGTCTTCTGCATATTAATCTTCAACGCCACTCTTACACTTTCTGGGTTGAGGTCCTCAATCATCTGTTGTAATTCGTCTCCATTGTTGCTGAATAGGACAATGTCATCTGCAAACCTAAGGTTGCTGAGATATTCGCCGTTGATCCTCACTCCTAAGCCTTCCCAGTCTAATAGCTTGAATACTCCTAAGCATGCAGTGAATAGCATTGGAGAGATTGTATTTCCTTTCCTGACCCCTTTCTTGATAGGTATCTTTCTACTTTTCTTGTGGAGAACCAACGTTGCTTTGCAATCCTTGTAGATATTTGCCAAGATATTGTTACGGGGAGATTTACAGAAAAGGGGGTTTATTTACATTATGTACAAGGAGACAAAATGTTGGCCAGCAACAACAAAGATGGCGAACCACAGTTTCACCTCTTCCTCGTCTCGTCGGCTCTATGCTTCAGCATCTTCTTTGTCCGCCGGACGACTGGCTCATAACAATATTCACACATGCCTCTTGTACTCCTTGATTTCGCAGTGCCTCTATGACTGCTGGTATCTCTACTGAAGCAAATGCTTTTTCATAATCTATGAAAGCCATACAGAGAGATTGATTGTACTCTGAAGATTTCTCTATTACCTGAATGATGACATGGATCTGATCCATAGTAGAATATTCCTTCCTGAAGCCAGCCTGTTCTCTTGGTTGGCTGAAGTCAAGTGTTGCCCTCATTCTATTGGAAACTATCTTGGTGAATATTTTTTACAATATATACTGATAGCAGGCTAATGGGCCCATAATTATTTAATTCTTTGACGTCTCCCTTCTTATGGTTTAGTATAACGTTGGTGTTCTTCCACCTTTCTGGTACACTTGAAGTTGTGAGGCAGTGCGTATAATGGGCCGCAAGCTTGCCAAGCATGATATTTCCTCCATCTTTGATTAAATCGACGGTTATTGCATCTTCTCCGGCAGCTTTTCCTCTGGTCATGTCTTTCAAGGCCCTTCTAACTTCATCGCTAGTTATAGGAAGAGCCTCTGTATCCCGTTCATCACTGCTTCGAATGAAACTAGCTTGGCTGCTCTGGGCACTGTACAGGTCACTATAGAATTCTTCCGCTGCTTTTACTATGTCACCGAAATTGCTGATGATATTACCCTACTTATCCTTCAGTGCATACATTTTGCCTTGTCCTATGCCAAGTTTTCTTCTCACTGATTTCATGCTGCGTCCATATTTTGGTGCTTCCACAATCTATTCCACGTTATAATTTCGGGTATCCCTTACTTTCTTCTTGTTGACCAGTTTCGACAGTTCAGCGAATTCTATGTGATCTCTCGAGTTGGACACTTTCATGTTTTGCCGTATGGCCGGATGGAACAACCATCCGGCGATTTCTAAAATCAGTTGAAGTAGTCTGCAGAATAACCAGTATCTAACCTGATACAGCGTTATTTTCAGAACTCACGAAAAGAAAGTCTTAGTTTAACGGAAACTCACGCGAACTATCTACATATCTCTGCGAAAAAACCACTGACGCTATCCTTTCTCGAGCGTTCAGCTGTCACGTTTTCCTGAAAGCAAACAGGAAATTAACTCGAAAATTTATCGGCCTCTACCACGATCAGAAGAGACCAACACTGCTCTCTGGCCTAACAGAACGTTCCTAAAACTCAAAGTTGTTCCAAAGTATCCTCAGATAAATGAATAATAATGAATGCAATGCATGCATAGAAAAACGACCATCGAGGATGGTCGTCTTTTTGTGTACGGCATGACGTCTTGTACAAGAAGAACTCCGCTACCAATGACAAGACTTGGTCTTTCAGCAGACCTCCGTGACAAAGTTTTGTTCGGCTGTCATGACGAGCCTCCGTCTAGCCATTTGGGTTTAATGCGAACCCTTGCTAAAGTGCGCAAATCTTACTACAGGCCGAAACTTGCCACGTGTGTTAAGCAGACGTCCAAGCCTGCCGTGAATGTCGACGCGAGAAGTCGCCGGCTGTAAAGCCTGCGGGATTGCTCAATCCGATTGACCCACCTGGCAAACCTTTCGACCAGGTCGGCATGGATCTGCGGGGCCCGTTTTCACTGTCATCTTCTAGACACAGTCGGATAATCGTCGCCACTGACTATTTAACGCGACATGCTGAGACAAAGGCGTTGCCTCGAGGTACAGCTTCTGAGGTTGCCCAGTTTTTCATACAGAACATCGTACTACGGCATGGCGCCCCATCGCACGTCATCAAAGAGCGAGGCAAAGCCTTTACAAAACATTGTAGACGTTTAAACACAGCTGCACGACCCATAGAAGGACAGCTGCCTATCATCCGCAGACAAACGGCTTCACCGAATGACTGAACAAAACGACGACTGACATACTGTCTATGTATGTAGACGCACAGCGCAAGACGTGGGACGAGATACTCCCTTACGTAACGTTTGCATATAACACTGCTACGCAAGAAACAAGACGCTCACGCCATTTTACCTCGTTTACGGCCGTGAAGTGGAGAGTATATGCTAGCAGCAATGCTGCCGTGTAGTAACTTCGATCATCTTGATCTCGCCCAACATGCCGAACTTTTCGTGCAACGCGCGGAAGAAGGCCGTCAGCTTGCCCGAGTGAACGTACAGAAACAACACAGCATCGATGCACACCGTTACAACCTCCACCATTCCCAAGTCGAGTTCCAACCTGGTGATTAGGTTTGGTGTGGACTCCCGTCCGCCGAAAATGACTATGCGAAAAGCTTCTGAGTCGCTACTTCAGACCTTACAGAGTGTTGCAGTGAATTAGTGACGTGAATTACGAAGTCCTTCCTGGCGGACGCCAGCCTCCCAGATGTTGATTGTGACTATATACGGTGATTTTGTTTCGTTGCACCAAATTTATAAATTTAGAAAAATATTCTGGGCCAATTTACTATGAGCCCGTTCAACTACCGTGCCCAGTAGACCATGGACTACCCAGTGACCCAAGTTGGCAGGAAAACGGTTAGAGACACCAATAGGCAGCCAGACATAAAGCCTCAGAGAAGTGCGGGCAGCACCCTAAGAATGACAGGGGCGTTTAAAATCCTTCGTAGATGTACGTCACTCTGAACAACTCCATACTACATCAAATAAAGCGCTGCTATATAAGTCAGTTCTCACAGCCTTGGTGAGAAGTACGAGGGGTATGTTTGCTAAGTGTTCTTCATGATGATTCATCATGCCACCGGCGCGTTCTGACCCACGCCCTGGTCACACGGCCGCTTCGGGGTTCCCACTCCGACTGCACTGATGGCTGCTACTGACCGCCTCACCCGTACGAACCTAGGGCGGACTTCCAACGTGGAGCCGATACAGCACAATGAGAGAAACAACAACTGCGGTTTAGTGGCTAAAAAAACAACACGCAAAAAATGTACCGTCTATTCGAGTCAGGTATATGCATAAGGTAACTTTGAATGAAAGGAAAACAGAGAAACACCGACCAAAAATGGAAAGGAGAACAAGGTGTAGCGCCCACCGACGCCGCAGCGCGGGGCGCTTCGTTCGGCGCTCTCAGCTGGTGCCTTGGCGCCGGCTGTCGAAGGAGAAAATAAAAAGAAGCGCAGCGCGTGCTCGAAGCGCAAGCTCGGCACGCTCAGTGTCGTTCCAAAAGCCAGCCACGCTGGTCGTCGCAGCCCCGTCGCTCGGCTCGCCGCCTTCGCCCTTCTGATCAGGGACGACGGCACGGCTCGTACAGCCGCCGTCACGTCTCTCTTACATTGGTGACCCGGGAGAACGCCCCTTAACCGAGCGACACGCTGCCATGGCCACCTGGCCGGAGCCACAGTTAATTTTGACCCGCCTCTGCCGCCGTTCTCGTCCAGCTACGTCGGCGCATGGTTCGCTCAGTTCGAGGCGGCTCTGGAGCTTAACCACATCTGGATCCAGGAGTTCAAGCACGCGGTACTCCTCGACGTCCTGCCGCTTGCTCTCCAGCTCCACCTCGGCGTTCCATCGCCTGGCCCGCGCCCGTACGACGAACTGCGGCAGCGCGTGCTCGACTTCTTCAGCGCTGCCTACCACCCTCTTCCAGTGGCTGACCGCACGGTGCGCGAATCGCTGCCTGCGTTCCCACCGCCAGCGCTACCCGCATCTCAACCTGTGCCCGGAAGCCACTACCAGGCAAGCCTTCCTCCCTCGACTTGCCCCGATACAGTCTCGGCGACAACCCGATGCGCTACCGCACAGTCCCCGGCCTCCGGCTCTCTCCAGGGGTCTCTTACGTGCGAGTACGCGCATAATGGCATCACCGAGAGTATCGTCACGACCATGACACCGGCCACGTCATCGCCTTTCTCGCCCCCAACGATGGCAGGCGACAGTGGAGACATCGCCGACCCAACGCCGGCTACCGTGCCCCACGCCATCGGGTCTGTCTCCAACGTCATTGCTCCTCCAACAACGACACCCGACCCGTCCACGCGGTCCGCTGAGCCGGTCTCCGAGGCGGCGCGCGAGCTCGGCACCGCACCGATCCCACTGCCTACGACTCTGCCGGCTAACGCCACCGCGGACGTGGGTCACGACGACCTTCTGCGACCCCCGCTGCATCCCACGTCAGGCGTCCTCAAAGAACCACCGGACGCTCATGCAGGCCCTGACCCCACTTTTTCCGGCCGGTCCGTGGCTTCCTCGCGATGCACCCCATCGCCGGACGCGTCGGCTCGTTGTCTCCTCCCAACAGGTTGTGCCACGTCCACATGCAATGCAAGCGTCGTGGCCCGTCCAGGGCTTCCAGTGCATCGCTCGTTCGCGCACCCTACACGCCATGCAGCGGTGCGGTCCATAATACACCACCGGCTACGCTCGCACTGGTACCGTCGACGCGCCATTCGCCTCAACGGCCTACCCGTTCCTCCTTCAAGACGCATGGGCCGATCATTATATTGTCTGTTGGACGCGCCCCTCCCAACAGCGTCCATTCTGCGAGTCCCTCGACCGTTGCGGAGCTCCCAGTGCCGCCCGCCTGAGTAGTGGTGGCGACCCGATGCCTTCATGTTGATGACTCGGACTGGCCACGGACACTTTTCAACCATGATTCAACTGCCTCGCCATTTCGACGTTCCGTCTGGGCGGGGGGCCCTGTAGCGCCCACCGACGCCGCTGCGCGGGGCGCTTCGTTCGGCGCTCTCAGCTGGTGCCTTGGCGCCGGCTGTCGAAGGAGAAAATAAAAGAAGCGCAGCGCGTGCTCGAAGCGCAAGCTCGGCACGCGCAGTGTCGTTCCAAAAGCCAGCCACGCTGGTCGTCGCAGCGTCGGTGGGAGCTACAAAGGCTTCCGTAGAAGGCTTCCTTTTTGAAGATGGCATTCTAGGTGATCAAGCCTTTCGTACGGAAGCCGGAACGTCTGGAAGATTTTTAAACCTTTTCATTTTAGATTAGCGTTTCTCTGTTTTCTTTTCATTATGCCTCCTGCTGACCAGACGAATTTTCGTCGAACCATGGATTTAAAAGCAACTTTTATGCTATGACCATTTATAACTGCGTTTCCAAAGACTAATTTGGGGCTCCGACTCATATGTTGCGTTACTGATTGATACTGAGCACGACGCCGCACGCTGGCGTTTACCGCCGCAAATAAATGGCAGTGAAACTCCTCTCCACAGTTTCACTATATCACAGAATGTTTACCCACTCCCCCGCATAAGACGCCCGTGATTGCCTTCTGCAGCCAATTAATTTTCGCCATTTGACCTTCGTTGGCGCTATTGGAAGATTGCCATAGATGACATAGACCGAGAGAAAACCGCCTTTGTAACGCCAGACGGCGTTTACCCATTCAAAGTCGTGCCCTTTGGATTATGGAATGCCCTTTCTACATTCGAGCGCATCCTGCTACCTCGTCGATGTGATTGTGTTTTCACCGACCTTTGAGCGTCACCTTCACGACCGTCCTCTCTCTAGCAAACGACCGTCAGTGACGTTCACGACCGTCCACAGTAGCAAACTACTGTGCTCGGACATCTCGTAAACGCAACGGGAATCCCACCTACCCACAGAAGGTTTTCTATTCCATCTCGAGCAAAAAATATCGACAGTTTTATGGGCTTATGCTCCTATTTCCGCCACGCTGTTAAAAAAAATTCCGGACATCGCTTGTCCGCTCACCGACCTTCATAAAAAAGATGCCCCCTTTCTTGGGGACCACAGCAAGTCAAAGCCTTCTCTACCCTTATTGAGCGGCTTGCAAATTCACCGATGGTGTCGCATTTTGAACACTCTGCCACCCCATCGAAGTACGCGTTGACTCTAGGGGTCATGACATGGGCGCCCTTATCGATCAGCATCAGTAGCGTCAAGGCTGCCTCTCCCATTACGCCAACCGTTTTCTTTCTGGGCCCGGACTCTTCTACAGTACCTCAAGGCGAGACTGGAGTGCCCGATTTTAGATACGCTGCACCTGGCTTAGAGCATGTGAAAGTGTGATCAAGACTTGTGTCTTCTTTCTCTCTATCGTTTTCTCACTCCCCCGACCATTTCCCCACGTGTAGGGTAGCAAAGTGGACAAAGTCTAGTTAACCGCCCCGTCTTTCCTTCCTCCCTTCTCTCTCTCTTCTGCGTCCGAACGCAAACCACCCGATAACTGAGCTTGGGTGGCTTGTGCTCGTATGGGTGGTGGCGAAATTCGAACCGTACACGTTCGGTCTCAGTTTCGGCTCTTAACTACTCACCACGCCCTCTGTTGCCTCAACTTTTTGAACGATCCACGTAGCTTGTTAGGCAGCGCGTCAGCGAAAATGTAATTTCTGCTTCGGGTATAAATCTGGACGCTTGTGTATATAAATCGTGTATAAATTTGAACGGCGACAGCCTGTCCCCCCATCCTGTAGGTCCCTCGGACGTCGCAGATGCTGCTTCGAACATCTGCTGTTTGTCCCTCTCCGACATGCTCCATATCGGCGACGAACAACGCCGTAATTCTGTCCTACACACCCTAGTGGACCACCTAAGATCCTGCACCATGCAGTGACTCTTCACTCTGGATATGTTCACCTTGCACTCTGAGGTTTTATATCGTCGCAGCGCCCATCCTGATGGTCCCGAGCTCCTGCTAGTCGTCGCAAGGCACCTCCGATACACTGTGCTCCAGCAGCTTCACGACGCTCCTACCACTGCAGACCTGGCCGTAACTCGTGCATGCAACCCCATGAAGCACCGCTTCCTCTGGCCTGGCATTTTCCCCGTTGTGCGCCTATTTGCTGCTGCTTGCGATCTGTATCAGCACCGGAAGATGCCTGCCTTAGCCCCTGCTGGTTTCCTTCAACCTACTGCCATTCTTACGGAGCCATTTTATGCCGTGTGGAGTTTGACCTCCTCGTCCCTTTTCCTATTTCCGCTAGAGAAAGCAAGCGCATTGCAGTGGCAAAAGACTACATACACGACAGTATATCATCACGCGAGCCCTTCAGACAAGATACCGCCGACTTCCTAATAAACGATGTCATCCTACGTCATGGCACCTGTCGCCAGCTACTTACAAATCCTGAACGTTTCTTGCTAACGAAGGTCATGTGTCCCACTTCTGTTCCATCCATCACAAGACCCGCCATGGTGTCTTACTGGCTATGGCGTTATTCTGCTAAGCACGAGGCGACGCCTTCAATTCCTCACCATGGCTACCACATTTCGATGAGGGCACAAACAATCGTTTATGCAGGTTTAGGTGCCTGTTAAAGAACCCTAGGCGGTCAAAATTATTCTTGAGTCGCCCACCACGGCCTGTCTCGTATCGTGCTCTTGCACGTAAAACCCCACAGTTTTCTTGTTTTTTTTTTTTTACCAAGCACAAGTACGATACCGTGCACCACATTTGAAGTAAGAGCCTCGCTGAACGCCTCACCCATACGCTAACCGAAATGCTTGCGATGAACGCTTCCAACGATCACCATTACTGGGTTGTCGAATTCCCATAATTCGTCTTTGCAACGAACGCCCCGTCACAAGATCGGCGGCTTGTCACCGTTCTACCTTTTGTTTAGGAGGGATCTCTACGTAACACATACACGTTCGTTCCCTCTAAAGAGCGCGCCACCTGCCCTTGAGGCTACTTCCATGGCCCGACAAATCACTCGTCATTGCCTCACTGTCGTGCAAAGTTTCAAAAAATGTTACAATCCTCGACACCCAAACGCCCATTTTTCTTGGATCTCTTGTGCTCCTCTGGACGCCGTCGCGTCGTGTCGGCTGTCCAAAAGCCTGCTTCTCGTTATTTTGGTCCGTACCACATCTTGCACCAACTTTTTGATGCCAAGTACGAAATTGAACCGGCTGGGGAATGTTCATTGCATCCCAATGTAACCTTTGGTGTCCTCCACTTCTCCAGAATTTAACCCTATGTCCCGGCCTTAGAAAAGAACGAAGAAGCTGACTCGGTTTAACTGAGAGGAGTACTGTGTTGCTGCTTGGACTGCATTTTTTATCTTAAGTAAATGCACGCAAGGTTGTTAAACGTGCGCGTGTGCATTTTTCCTGCAGCAATGTAAAATAAAGGGAAATACTGAGTCAGTTATTTATACTGATAAAGTATGTCTTGGAATGTTTATTTAACTTATTCAGCGAGTAAAGGCTAGATACTGCTGAATAAAATACCAAGTTTTCCCTTCCTGGAATTTGATCCCAAAAGCTCAGTCGCGGTGCGTCACATTATGCTGGTGGGCGAACTTCAAGGCAGGCTTGCCACCCTTCTTTTGTGTTCTCTTCCTGGCTAAACGAGCCTCGCATATCACAGTACAGGAGTGGTAGCTTTGCTTTTTCGGAGGCTGTCATAAGTATGGGTTATTCAAGAATGAATCGCATCCATGTCTTGACTTATGTAATTGAGAAAAATGCGGAGTATCACCAACCTTTTTTTTGCCACTTTTTTTCATTACGAAATAGCTTCAATTCAGTTGAGGTACCACCGACCACGGTGATGCAATGATTATAGCGTTCTAGTGCCGAGCACGACCTGCTGGGTTCAGTTCTCGGCCGCTGTAGGCACATTTCGATGAAGGCGACTCCCAAAAGATATGGTTAATCTGAAGATCTCCAAAAAGTTATACAATGTGTGCCAAGAGAAGAAAAACCCAGCTCAAGATGACAGAGAATTAGCTTGTGTGATAAAATTCGGGAATTTGCTGGCATAAGATGGGCTCATCTTATGCAAAGCAAAAGTATTTCGTGGTTGCTCGGAGAGGTTTTCGTCCTACACTGATAGCGATGATAACGTTGATGATAATGATGAATTCGAACACAACTGATGTAAAGGTTCCCTTATTGATCTTAAAACAAAGAATATGGTTCAAGTTAAGCGACCCATGAGATTATTTGTGTTTTCTTTATTTGTAGAGTGGAGCGTGTGGATTTGACTTTTGGTTCAACCGCGAGCTTGCCTGGAACTTAACTGGCGCCTACACGACGCACCTCCTCACGCAGCGAGCTGTCAGCGTCATCAACCAGCACGATGTATCGGAGGTGAGCATTGATGTGCACTGGGGTTGTGCTGCTGTGCTTCCAGGTAATCGGTTGATGAGCTCGTTACAGTGATGTAGCCTTTTCAACACGGTTTCTACCTAATTTCAGGATGACTAACTTCAGCCTATAGTCCAAACACATTGAGTGTTTTCCTCAACCAGGGCTCTACATTCACTTTCGTTCAGTGGTTGCTTGATACAAAACTATGTGCTTTACCGTGTACTTCAAGAGGAATACTGACAATGGGACTTTGTTAACAATAGTTAATGAATTGGCTTCTTGTAAAACTACTGCAAGTTGGGCAACCAGGAAAGAATTCATTATAAATAATGCGCAAATGGGACGACGGCACAAGCATAGGACGACAACCACATGTTCCGCTTCCCTCTTGAAATCCAAATTCCCGTACCCTTCTTTGTATACGTGTGAAAAGCACAACGTCTTGCATCTAGAATCCGCTAAAAGGAATTGGATGAAGTTTATTACTTGTTATTTCTTCGGTGTTGTATTTTCTAAAAGGGGGATTTCAGCCTTTTCAATCTCGTTACACACTGCATTAGTGGAACGCCAACCAAGCACTATCCACATTTAATGTGCAGAGATGGCGTCTGCGTCTGGAAGTCGGGTTCAACACGTCCTCAGGTGCGTGTGAGGCTTCGAAAAGAGGTGGCTTCGATATCGACGTCCATTTGTGAACACGACCTTGTCGCGTTTACGCGGAAGACAATGAGAATTCGTCTGCAATAGCCCACCAATGAACTAAATGCCTATTCCGCCAGGGTGCACAGATTCTTCGGGATCGTCATTTATTGAGACCCCTGCCAGAGGCCTCGTGTGACCTCCTATAAGATCCCCCGAGGGCCATTTCACGCGTGTTCACCTTTTTGAGGACACCAGTACACAAGATGTCACATCTCAGGAATTTGGAATATTTCAGTGCTCCACTACCAGGAAGTGCCCCGTGAGTTTTAATATTCGATATGTACACGTTTACACAAGCAGCGACGCAAGGCATCATCTACAGGTAATCACTACGTTTAGCCGTGTTAAAGCGCCAAATATTTACTGCGTGCCGGTATCGAATCAATGAACCCAAATTTACTAACACGACAACCTTAGGTGTCTATGTTGGCAGTTTCCTTGGCGGTGACCTTGCAGTGACGTTGGTGAAACTGCGCGGTGACGAAAAATGGCCCATGCCGCAAAGAGTAGAAACAGGTCTAAAAATCCTCGGACTGACGTCACCTTTCTAAGAGAGGTTCCCGGGAACAAAGTAAATTAGTGGTTTTGAATAAAAAATATGGTAAATTTCTGTCTGAGTGAGAATCGAACCCGGGCCTCCGCTTTGCGAGACGAGCACGCTTTTCTCAAGCAGCGGCTGTTCCACGGTTTTGGCTTACTAATTGTGTGCCTAGTGCGTGCCTGATAGCACGCGTCACGTGGCCACAGAGGCGCTCGGGCGACTGCTCGCACGTTCGTCTTCTTCCATAGCTGGCTCTGATTCCAATGATCATGCCAGCGTTCCCATACTGTCCCTCGCGCTCGTTCCACTGCTAGCACGTTTGTCGTCGTCTTCTTGCAAAGCTGGCAGGCTTTCGGTTTCCCATTTTACAAACGCGTAATACCCGTGCCACACGGGCCAAGTAAAGTGCACTTTGAGCGAGTGCACTTCAGCGCGGTGAGTGTCACTTCGGCGCCGCGCTGCTACACGAGAGAGAAAAGTGTGCTTTCAAATTGATAGTCATGGGAATCAGGAGTCAGAAGGGAAAGCATATGTTTGTTAATATAAAGATGTGTGCCCGAAAACAGTTTAATATTGTTAGAAACAAAATTTACAATTCACCTTTACAAGCGCCGGAATCGACGGCAACTTGACCAGCAAGTCAAAACGACTCGATCCGACAAACAACTGCGCAGCGACAAGATGTTTCTCACTCCAGAGAGGTTTCTCACTCCAGAGAGGTTTCTCACTCCGGAGAGATGTTTATCACTCCAGAGAGATGTTTCTGACTCCAGCGAGATGTTTATCACTCCGGAGAGACGTTTCTTACTCCGGCGAGATGTTTCTCACTCCGGAGAGATGTTTCTCACCACGGAGAGATGTTTCTCACTCCAGCGAGATGTTTCTCACTACGTTTCTCACTCCAGAGAGATGTTTCTCAATCCGGCGAGATGTTTCTCACTCAGAAAAAAAATTTTGACTCCAGAGCGATGTTTCTCACTCCGGAGAGATGTTTCTCCCTCCGGAGAGATGTTTCTCACTCCGGAGAGATGTTTCTCACTCCGGCTAGATGTTGCTCACTGCGGAGAGATGTGTCTCACTGCGGAGAGATGTAGCTCACTCAGGCGAGATATTTCTCACTCCGGCGAGATGTTTATCACTCCGGAGAGATGTTTATCACTCCGGAGAGATGTTTCTCACTGCGGAGAGATGTTTCTCACTCCGGCGAGATCTTTCTCTCTCCGGAGAGATTTTTCTCACTCCGGAGAGATGTTTCTTACTCCGGAGAGACGTTTCTCACTCCAGCGAGATGTTTCTCACTCCAGAGAGATGTTTGTCACCCCGGCGAGATATTTCTCACTCCGTTTCTCACTCCGGAGAGATGTTTCTCACTCCGGCGAGCTGTTTCTCTCTCCGGAGAGATTTTTCTCACTCCGGAGAGATGTTTCTCACTCCGGAGCGATGTTTCTCACTCTGGCGTGCGGTAAGCCGGTGACATGTTTCTCACTCTGGTGAGATCGAGATGTTTCTCACTCAGGCGAGATGTTTCTCACTCCGGAGAGATGTTTATCACTCCAGAGAGATGTTTCTGACTCCGGAGAGATGTTTCTGACTCCGGAGAGATGTTTCTCACCCCGGAGAGATTTTTCTCACTCCAGCGAGATGTTTCTCCCTCCGGCGAGATGTTTCTCACTCCGGCGAGATGTTTCTTACTCCGGAGAGATGTCTCTCACTCCAGCGAGATGTTTTTCACTCCGTAGAGATGTTTCTATCTCCAGCGAGATGTTTCTCACTCCAGCGAGATATTTCTCACTCCGGCGAGATCGAGATGTTTCTCACTCCGGAGAGATGTTTGTCACCCCGGCGAGATGTTTCTCACTCCGTTCTCACTCCAGAGAGATGTTTGTCACTCTGGAGAGATGTTTCTCACCCTGGAGAGATGTTTCTCACTCCGGAGAGATGTTTCTCACTGCAGCGAGATGTTTCTCACTCCGGAGAGATCTTTCTCACTCCAGCAAGATGTTTTTCACTCCAGTCAGATGTTTATCACTCCGGAGAGATGTTTCTCACTCCAGCGAGATGTTTCTCACTCCGGCGAGATGTTTCTCACTCCGGAGAGATTTTTCTCACTCCGGCGAGATGTTTCTCACTGCAGCAAGATGTTTCTCACTCCGGAGAGATGTTTCTAACTCCGGAGAGATTTTCTCAGAGAGATGTTTCTCACTCCGGAGAGGTTTCTCACTCCGAAGAGATGTTTCTCACTCCGGCAAGATGTTTCTCACTCTGCAGAGGTTTTTCTCACTCCGGAGAGATGTTTCTCACTCTGGAGAGATTTTTTTCACTTCGAAGAGATGTTTTACTCCGGAGAGATACTTCCAATCCAAGGAGATTTTTTTGAATTTGGAGATGTTTCTCACTCTGGAGCGATGTTTCTCACTCTGACTTGCAGTACTCCGGCTAGATGTTTCTAACTCCGGCGAGATGTTTCTCACTCCGCAGAGATGTTTCTCACTCCGGCGAGATGCTTCTCACTCCGTAAAGATTTTTCTCAATCCGGAGAGACTTTTCTCACTCAGGGGAGATGTTTCTCGGTCCGGCGCGATGTTTCTTGCTCAGGCGCGATGTTTCTCATTCTGTAAAGATTTTTCTCACTCCGGAGAGAAATTTCTCACTCTGGAGAGATTTTTCTCAGCGAGATGTTTCTCACTCTGGAGAGATTTTTCTCACCCCGGAGAGATTTTTCTCAGCGAGATGTTTCTCACTCCGGAGAGGTTTCTCACTCCGGAGAGATGTTTCTCACTCCGCAGAGATGTTTCTCACTCCAGCGAGATGCTTCTCACTCTGTAGAGATTTTTCTCACACCAGAGAGATGTTTCTCACTCCGTAAAGGTTTTTCTCACTCCGGAGAGATGTTTCTCACTCTGGAGAGATTTTTTCACTCCGGAGAGATGTTTCTCACTCTGGAGAGATGTTTCTCACTGCGGCGCGATGTTTCTCACTCCGGAGAGGTTTGTCACTCCGGAGAGATGTTTCTCACTCCGGAGAGATGTTTCTCACTCCATAGAGATTTTTCTCACACCGGAGAGATGTTTCTCAGTCCGGAGAGATGCTTCTCACTCCGGAGAGATGTTTCTCACTCCATAGAGATTTTTCTCACTCCGGAGAGATGTTTCCCACTCCGGAGAGATGTTTCTCACCTTAGAGCGATGTTTCTCACTCCGTAGAGATTTTTCTCACACTGGAGAGATGCTTCTCACTCCAGAGAGATTTTTCTCAGCGAGATGTTTCTCACTCCGGAGAGATTTCTCTCACCCCGGAGAGATTTTTCTCAGCGAGATGTTTCTCACTCCGGAGAGGTTTGTCACTCCGGAGAGGTGTTTCTCACTCCGCAGAGATGTTTCTCACTCCGGCGAGATATTTCTCACTCAGTAGAGATTTTTCTCACACCAGAGAGATGTTTCTCACTCCGTAAAGGCTTTCTCACTCCGGAGAGATGTTTCCCTCTCCGGAGAGATTTTCTCACTCCGGAGATGTTTCTCACTCTGGCGAGATATTTCTCACTCTGGAGAGATTTGGTTTTTTCACTCCGGAGAGATGTTTCTCACTCCGGAGATATGTTTCTCACTGTGGCGCGATGTTTCTCACTCCATAAAGATTTTTCTCAATCCGGAGAGACTTTTCTCATTCCAGAGAGATGTTTCTCACTCCGTAGAGATTTTTCTCACACCGGAGAGATGTTTCTCACTCCGTAAAGATTTTTCTCGCTCCGGAGAGCTGTTTCCCACTCCGGAGAGATTTTTCTCACTCCAGAGAGACATTTCTCACTCCAGAGAGATGTTTCTCACTCCATAAAGATTTTTCTCACTCCAGAGAGATGTTTCTCACTCCGTAAAGATTTTTCTCACTCCGGAGAGATGTTTCCCACAGCGGAGAGATTTTTCTCACTCCGGAGAGACTTTTCTCACTCCGGCGCGATGTTGCTCCCTCCGGAGAGGTTTCTCACTTTGGAGAGGTGTTTCCCACTCCGGAGAGATTTTTCTCACTCTGGAGAGATGTTTCTCACTCTGGAGAAATTTTTCACTCCGGAGAGATGTTTCTCACTCCAGCGTGAAGTTTCTCACTCTGTAAAGATTTTTCTCAATCTGGAGAGATGTTTCCCACTCCAGAGAGATGTTTCTCACTCCGTAGAGACTTTTCTCACACCGGAGAGATGTTTCTCACTCTGTAGAGATTTTTCTCACTCCGCAGAGATGTTTCCCACTCCGGAGAGATTTTTCTCACTCCGGCGAGATATTTCTCACTCTGGAGAGATTTTTTCACTCCGGAGAGATGTTTCTCACTCCTGAGAGATGTTTCTCACTCCGGCGTGATGTTTCTCCCTCTGGAGAGGTTTCTCACTCCGCAGAGATGTTTCTCACTCCGTAGAGATTTTTCTCACACCGGAGAGACGTTTCTCACTCCGTAAATATTTTTCTCACTCCGGAGAGATGTTTCCCACTCCGTAGAGATTTTTCTCACTTCGGAGAGATGTTTCTCACTCCATAGAGATTTTTCTCACACCGGAAAGATGTTTCTCAGTCCGGAGAGATGTTTCCCACTCCGGAGAGATTTTTCTCACTCCGGGGAGATTTTTCTCACTCCGGAGATAGTTTTCTCACTCTGGAGATACTTTTCTCACTCTGGAGAGATGTTTCTCATTCCAGAGAGATGTTTCTCACTCCGTAGAGATTTTTCTCACACCGGAGAGATGTTTCTCACTCCGTAAAGATTTTTCTCACTCCAGAGAGATGTTTCCCACTCCGAAGAGATTTTTCTCAATCCGGAGAGACTTTTCTCATTCCAGAGAGATGTTTCTCACTCCGTAGAGATTTTTCTCACACCGGAGAGATGTTTCTCACTCCGTAAAGATTTTTCTCACTCCGGAGAGATATTTCCCACTCCAGAGAGATTTTTCTCACTCCGGAGAGACATTTCTCACTCCAGAGAGATGTTTCTCACTCCATAAAGATTTTTCTCACTCCAGAGAGATGTTTCTCACTCCGTAAAGATTTTTCTCACTCCGGACAGATGTTTCCCACAGCGGAGAGATTTTTCTCACTCTGGAGAGACTTTTCTCACTCCGGCGCGATGTTTCTCCCTCCGGAGAGGTTTCTCACTTCGGAGAGATGTTTCCCACTCCGGAGAGATTTTTCTCACTCTGGAGAGATGTTTCTCACTCTGGAGAGATTTTTTCACTCCGGAGAGATGTTTCTCACTCCGGCATGAAGTTTCTCACTCTGTAAAGATTTTTCTCAATCTGGAGAGATGTTTCCCACTCCGGAGAGATTTTTCTCACTCCGGAGAGATTTTTCTCACTCCGGCGAGATATTTCTCACTCTGGCGAGATTTTTTCACTCTGGAGAGATGTTTCTCACTCCGGAGAGATGTTTCTCACTCCGGCGTGATGTTTCCCACTCGGGAGAGATTTTGCTCACTCCAGAGAGATGTTACTCACTCCGTAGAGATTTTTCTCACTCCGGAGAGATGTTTCTCACTCTGGAGAGATTTTTCTCACTTCGGCAAGATGTTTTACTCCAGAGAGATGTTTCTCACTCGGTAGAGATTTTTCTCACCCCGGAGAGGTGTGTCTCACTCCGGAGAGATTTTCTCAGAGAGATGTTTCTCACTCCGTAAAGATTTTTCTCAATCCGGAGAGACTTTCTCACTCCGGAGAGATGTTTCTCACTCCGGCGCGATGTTTCTGGCTCTGGCGAGATATTTCTCACTCTGTAGAGATCTTTCTCACACCGGAGAGATGTTTCTCACTTTGTAAAGGTTTTTCTCACTCCGGAGAGATGTTTCCCACTCCGGAGAGATTTTTCTCACTCCGGAGATGTTTCTCACTCTGGCGAGGTATTTCTCACTTTGGAGAGATTTTTTCACTCCGGAGAGATGTTTCTCACTCCGGAGAGATGTTTCTCACTCTGTAGAGATCTTTCTCACTCCGCAGAGATGTTTCCCACTCCGGAGAGATTTTTCTCACTCCGGAAAGATTTTTCTCACTCCGGAGAGATTTTTCTCACTCCGGCGAGATATTTCTCCCTCTGGAGAGATTTTTTCACTCCAGAGAGATGTTTCTCACTCCAGAGAGATGTTTCTCACTCCGGCGTGATGTTTCTCCCTCCGGAGAGGTTTCTCACTCCACAGAGATGTTTCTCACTCCGTAGAGATGTTTCTCACTCCGTAGAGATTTTTCTCACACCGGAGAGATGTTTCTCACTCCGTAAATATTTTTCTCACTCCGGAGAGATGTTTCCCACTCCGTAGAGATTTTTCTCACTCCGGAGATAGTTTTCTCACTCCGGAGATACTTTTCTCACTCCGGAGAGATGTTTCTCATTCGAGAGATTTTTCTCACCCCGGAGAGATTTTTCTCAGCGAGATGTTTCTCACTCCGGAGAGGTTTCTCACACCGGAGAGATGTTTCTCACTCCGCAGAGATGTTTCTCACTCCCGGCGAGATGCTTCTCACTCTGTAGAGATTTTTCTCACACCAGAGAGATGTTTCTCACTCCGTAAAGGTTTTTCTCACTCCGGAGAGATGTTTCCCACTCCGGAGAGATTTTCTCACTCCGGAGATGTTTCTCTCTGGCGAGATATTTCTCACTCTTGAGAGATTTGCTTTTTTCACTCCGGAGAGATGTTTCTCACTCCGGAGATATGTTTCTCACTGCGGCGCGATGTTTCTCACTCCGGAGAGGTTTCTCACTCCGGAGAGATGTTTCTCACTCCATAGAGATTTTTCTCAATCCGGAGAGACTTTTCTCATTCCAGAGAGATGTTTCTCACTCCGTAGAGATTTTTCTCACACCGGAGAGATGTTTCTCACTCCGTAAAGATTTTTCTCACTCCGGAGAGCTGTTTCCCACTCCGGTGAGATTTTTCTCACTCCGGAGAGACATTTCTCACTCCAGAGAGATGTTTCTCACTCCATAAAGATTTTTCTCACCCCAGAGAGATGTTTCTCACTCTGTAAAGATTTTTCTCACTCCGGAGAGATGTTTCCCACAGCTGAGAGATTTTTCTCACTCTGGAGAGACTTTTCTCACTCCGGCGCGATGTTTCTCCCTCCGGAGAGGTTTCTCACTTTGGAGAGATGTTTCCCACTCTGGAGAGATTTTTCTCACTCTGGAGAGATGTTTCTCACTCTGGAGAGATTTTTCACTCCGGAGAGATGTTTCTCACTCCGGCGTGAAGTTTCTCACTCTGTAAAGATTTTTCTCAATCTGGAGAGATGTTTCCCACTCCGGAGAGATTTTTCTCACTCCGGAGATACTTTTATCACTCCGGAGAGATGTTTCTCATTCCAGAGAGATGTTTCTCACTCCGTAGAGACTTTTCTCACACCGGAGAGATGTTTCTCACTCTGTAGAGATTTTTCTCACTCCGCAGAGATGTTTCCCACTCCGGAGAGATTTTTCTCACTCCGGAGAGATTTTTCTCACTCCGGAGAGATTTTTCTCACTCCGGCGAGATATTTCTCACTCTGGAGAGATTTTTTCACTCCGGAGAGATGTTCCTCACTCCAGAGAGATGTTTCTCACTCCGGCGTGATGTTTCTCCCTCCGGAGAGGTTTCTCACTCCGCAGAGATGTTTCTCACTCCGTAGAGATGTTTCTCACTCCGTAGAGATTTTTCTCACACCGGAGAGATGTTTATCACTCCGTAAATATTTTTCTCACTCCGGAGAGATGTTTCCCACTCCGTAGAGATTTTTCTCACTTCGGAGAGATGTTTCTCACTCCATAGAGATTTTTCTCACACCGGAGAGATTTTTCTCAGTCCGGAGAGATGTTTCCCACTCCGGAGAAATTTTTCTCACTCCGGAGAAAATTTTCTCACTCCGGAGATAGTTTTCTCACTCCGGAGATACTTTTCTCACTCCGGAGAGATGTTCCTCATTCCAGAGAGATGTTTCTCACTCCGTAGAGATTTTTCTCACACCGGAGAGATGTTTCTCACTCCGTAAAGATTTTTCTCACTCCAGAGAGATGTTTCTCACTCCGTAAATATTTTTCTCACTCCGGAGAGATGTTTCCCACTCCGTAGAGATTTTTCTCACTTCGGAGAGATGTTTCTCACTCCATAAAGATTTTTCTCACACCGGAGAGATGTTTCTCAGTCCGGAGAGATGTTTCCCACTCCGGAGAGATTTTTCTCACTCCAGAGAGATGTTTCTCACTCCGTAAAGATTTTTCTCACTCCGGAGAGATGTTTCCCACAGCGGAGAGATTTTTCTCACTCCGGAGAGACTTTTCTCACTCCGGCGCGATGTTTCTCCCTCCGGAGAGGTTTCTCAGCTTGGAGAGATGTTTCCCACTCCGGAGAGATTTTTCTCACTCAGGAGAGATGTTTCTCACTCCATAAAGATTTTTCTCACTCCAGAGAGATGTTTCTCACTCCGTAAAGATGTTTCTCCCTCCGGAGAGGTTTCTCATTTCGGAGAGATGTTTCCCACTCCGGAGAGATTTTTCTCACTCTGGAGAGATGTTTCTCACTCTGGAGAGATTTTTTCACTCCGGAGAGATGTTTCTCACTCCAGCATGAAGTTTCTCACTCTGTAAAGATTTTTCTCAATCTGGAGAGATGTTTCCCACTCCGGAGAGATTTTTCTCACTCCGGAGAGATTTTTCTCACTCCGGCGAGATATTTCTCACTCTGGCGAGATTTTTTCACTCTGGAGAGATGTTTCTCACTCCGGAGAGATGTTTCTCACTCCGGCGTGATGTTTCCCACTCGGGAGAGATTTTGCTCACTCCAGAGAGATGTTACTCACTCCGTAGAGATTTTTCTCACTCCGGAGAGATGTTTCTCACTCTGGAGAGATTTTTCTCACTTCGGCAAGATGTTTTACTCCGGAGAGATGTTTCTCACTCCGTAGAGATTTTTCTCACCCCGGAGAGGTGTGTCTCACTCCGGAGAGATTTTCTCAGAGAGATGTTTCTCACTCCGTAAAGATTTTTCTCAATCCGGAGAGACTTTCTCACTCCGGAGAGATGTTTCTCGCTCCGGCGTGATGTTTCTGGCTCTGGCGAGATATTTCTCACTCTGTAGAGATCTTTCTCACACCGGAGAGATGTTTCTCACTTTGTAAAGGTTTTTCTCACTCCGGAGAGATGTTTCCCACTCCGGAGAGATTTTTCTCACTCCGGAGATGTTTCTCACTCTGGCGAGGTATTTCTCACTTTGGAGAGATTTTTTCACTCCGGAGAGATGTTTCTCACTCCGGAGAGATGTTTCTCACTCTGTAGAGATTTTTCTCACTCCGCAGAGATGTTTCCCACTCCGGAGAGATTTTTCTCACTCCGGAAAGATTTTTCTCACTCCGGAGAGATTTTTCTCACTCCGGCGAGATATTTCTCCCTCTGGAGAGATTTTTTCACTCCAGAGAGATGTTTCTCACTCCAGAGAGATGTTTCTCACTCCGGCGTGATGTTTCTCCCTCCGGAGAGGTTTCTCACTCCGCAGAGATGTTTCTCACTCCGTAGAGATGTTTCTCACTCCGTAGAGATTTTTCTCACACCGGAGAGATGTTTCTCACTCCGTAAATATTTTTCTCACTCCGGAGAGATGTTTCCCACTCCGTAGAGATTTTTCTCACTTCGGAGAGATTTTTCTCACTCCGGAGATAGTTTTCTCACTCCGGAGATACTTTTCTCACTCCGGAGAGATGTTTCTCATTCGAGAGATTTTTCTCACCCCGGAGAGATTTTTCTCAGCGAGATGTTTCTCACTCCGGAGAGGTTTCTCACACCGGAGAGATGTTTCTCACTCCGCAGAGATGTTTCTCACTCCCGGCGAGATGCTTCTCACTCTGTAGAGATTTTTCTCACACCAGAGATGTTTCTCACTCCGTAAAGGTTTTTCTCACTCCGGAGAGATGTTTCCCACTCCGGAGAGATTTTCTCACTCCGGAGATGTTTCTCTCTGGCGAGATATTTCTCACTCTGGAGAGATTTGCTTTTTTCACTCCGGAGAGATGTTTCTCACTCCGGAGATATGTTTCTCACTGCGGCGCAATGTTTCTCACTCCGGAGAGGTTTCTCACTCCGGAGAGATGTTTCTCACTCCATAGAGATTTTTCTCAATCCGGAGAGACTTTTCTCAATTCAGAGAGATGTTTCTCACTCCGTAGAGATTTTTCTCACACCGGAGAGATGTTTCTCACTCCGTAAAGATTTTTCTCACTCCGGAGAGCTGTTTCCCACTCCGGTGAGATTTTTCTCACTCCGGAGAGATATTTCTCACTCCAGAGAGATGTTTCTCACTCCATAAAGATTTTTCTCACCCCAGAGAGATGTTTCTCACTCCGTAAAGATTTTTCTCACTCCGGAGAGATGTTTCCCACAGCTGAGAGATTTTTCTCACTCTGGAGAGACTTTTCTCACTCCGGCGCGATGTTTCTCCCTCCGGAGAGGTTTCTCATTTTGGAGAGATGTTTCCCACTCTGGAGAGATTTTTCTCACTCTGGAGAGATGTTTCTCACTCTGGAGAGATTTTTCACTCCGGAGAGATGTTTCTCACTCCGGCGTGAAGTTTCTCACTCTGTAAAGATTTTTCTCTATCTGGAGAGATGTTTCCCACTCCGGAGAGATTTTTCTCACTCCGGAGATACTTTTCTCACTCCGGAGAGATGTTTCTCATTCCAGAGAGATGTTTCTCACTCCGTAGAGACTTTTCTCACACCGGAGAGATGTTTCTCACTCTGTAGAGATTTTTCTCACTCCGCAGAGATGTTTCCCACTCCGGAGAGATTTTTCTCACTCCGGAGAGATTTTTCTCACTCCGGAGAGATTTTTCTCACTCCGGCGAGATATTTCTCACTCTGGAGAGATTTTTTCACTCCGGAGAGATGTTCCTCACTCCAGAGAGATGTTTCTCACTCCGGCGTGATGTTTCTCCCTCCGGAGAGGTTTCTCACTCCGCAGAGATGTTTCTCACTCCGTAGAGATGTTTCTCACTCCGTAGAGATTTTTCTCACACCGGAGAGATGTTTCTCACTCCGTAAATATTTTTCTCACTCCGGAGAGATGTTTCCCACTCCGTAGAGATTTTTCTCACTTCGGAGAGATGTTTCTCACTCCATAGAGATTTTTCTCACACCGGAGAGATTTTTCTCAGTCCGCAGAGATGTTTCCCACTCCGGAGAGATTTTTCTCACTCCGGAGAAAATTTTCTCACTCCGGAGATAGTTTTCTCACTCCGGAGATACTTTTCTCACTCCGGAGAGATGTTCCTCATTCCAGAGAGATGTTTCTCACTCCGTAGAGATTTTTCTCACACCGGAGAGATGTTTCTCACTCCGTAAAGATTTTTCTCACTCCAGAGAGATGTTTCTCACTCCGTAAATATTTTTCTCACTCCGGAGAGATGTTTCCCACTCCGTAGAGATTTTTCTCACTTCGGAGAGATGTTTCTCACTCCATAAAGATTTTTCTCACACCGGAGAGATGTTTCTCAGTCCGGAGAGATGTTTCCCACTCCGGAGAGATTTTTCTCACTCCAGAGAGATGTTTCTCACTCCGTAAAGATTTTTCTCACTCCGGAGAGATGTTTCCCACAGCGGAGAGATTTTTCTCACTCCGGAGAGACTTTTCTCACTCCGGCGCGATGTTTCTCCCTCCGGAGAGGTTTCTCAGCTTGGAGAGATGTTTCCCACTCCGGAGAGATTTTTCTCACTCAGGAGAGATTTTTCACTCCGGAGAGATGTTTCTCACTCCGGCGTGAAGTTTCTCACTCCGGAGATACTTTTCTCACTCCGGAGAGATGTTTCTCATTCCAGAGAGATGTTTCTCACTCCGTAGAGACTTTTCTCACACCGGAGAGATGTTTCTCACTCTGTAGAGATTTTTCTCACTCCGCAGAGATGTTTCCCACTCCGGAGAGATTTTTCTCACTCCGGAGAGATTTTTCTCACTCCGGAGAGATTTTTCTCACTCCGGCGAGATATTTCTCACTCTGGAGGGATTTTTTCACTCCGGGGAGATGTTTCTCACTCCAGAGAGATGTTTCTCACTCCGGCGTGATGTTTCTCCCTCGGGAGAGGTTTCTCACTCCGCAGAGATGTTTCTCACTCCGTAGAGATGTTTCTCACTCCGTAGAGATTTTTCTCACACCGGAGAGATGTTTCTCACTTCGTAAATATTTTTCTCACTCCGGAGAGATGTTTCCCACTCCGTAGAGATTTTTCTCACTCCGGAGAGATTTTTCTCACTCTGGAGAGATTTTTCTCACTCCGGCGAGATATTTCTCACTCTGGAGAGATTTTTTCACTCCGGAGAGATGTTTCTCACTCCAGAGAGATGTTTCTCACTCCGGCGTGATGTTTCTCCCTTCGGAGAGGTTTCTCACTCCGCAGAGATGTTTCTCACTCCGTAGAGATGTTTCTCACTCCGTAGAGATTTTTCTCACACCGGAGAGATGTTTCTCACTCCGTAAATATTTTTCTCACTCCGGAGAGATGTTTCCCACTCCATAGAGATTTTTCTCACTTCGGAGAGATGTTTCTCACTCCATAAAGATTTTTCTCACACCGGAGAGATGTTTCTCAGTCCGGAGAGATGTTTCCCACTCCGGAGAGATTTTTCTCACTCCGGAGAGATTTTTCTCACTCCGGAGATAGTTTTCTCACTCCGGAGATACTTTTCTCACTCCGGAGAGATGTTTCTCATTCCAGAGAGATTTTTCTCACCCCGGTAAGATTTTTCTCAGCGAGATGTTTCTCACTCCGGAGAGGTTTCTCACACCGGAGAGATGTTTCTCACTCCGCAGAGATGTTTCTCACTCCGGCGAGATGCTTCTCACTCTGTAGAGATTTTTCTCACACCAGAGAGATGTTTCTCACTCCGTAAAGGTTTTTCTCACTCCGGAGAGATGTTTCCCACTCCGGAGAGATTTTCTCACTCCGGAAATGTTTCTCTCTGGCGAGATATTTCTCACTCTGGAGAGATTTGATTTTTTCACTCCAGAGAGATGTTTCTCACTCCGAAGAGATGTTTCTCACTGCGGCGCGATGTTTCTCACTCCGCAGAGGTTTCTCACTCCGGAGAGATGTTTCTCACTCCGTAAAGATTTTTCTCACACCGGAGAGATGTTTCTCACTCCGCAGAGATGTTTCTCACTCCAGCGAGATGCTTCTCACTTTGTAGAGATTTTTCTCACACCAGAGAGATGTTTCTCACTCCGTAAAGGTTTTTCTCACTCCGGTGAGATGTTTCCCACTCCGGAGAGATTTTTCTCACTCCGGAGAGATTTTTCTCACTCCGGCGAGATATTTCTCACTCTGGCGAGATTTTTTCACTCTGGAGAGATGTTTCTCACTCCGGAAAGATGTTTCTCACTCCGGCGTGATGTTTCCCACTCGGGAGAGATTTTTCTCACTCCAGAGAGATGTTACTCACTCCGTAGAGATTTTTCTCACTCCGGAGAGATGTTTCTCACTCTGGAGAGATTTTTCTCACTTCGGCAAGATGTTTTACTCCGGAGAGATGTTTCTCACTCCGTAGAGATTTTTCTCACTCCGGAGAGGTGTGTCTCACTCCGGAGAGATTTTCTCAGAGAGATGTTTCTCACTCCGTAAAGATTTTTCTCAATCCGGAGAGACTTTCTCACTCCAGAGAGATTTTTCTCACTCCGGAGAGATGTTTCTCACTCTGGAGAGATTTTTTCACTCTGGAGAGATGTTTCTCACTCCGGAGATATGTTTCTCATTCCATAGAGATTTTTCTCACACCGGAGAGATGTTTCTCAGTCCGGAGAGATGGATCTCTCTCCGGAGAGATGTTTCTCACTCCATAGAGATTTTTCTAACTCCGGAGAGATGTTTCCCACTCCGGAGAGATGTCTCTCACCTTAGAGCGATGTTTCTCACTCCGTAGAGATTTTTCTCACACTGGAGAGATGCTTCTCACTCCAGAGAGATTTTTCTCAGCGAGATGTTTCTCACTCCGGAGAGATGTTTCTCACTCCGTAGAGATTTTTCTCACACCGGAGAGATGTTTCTCACTCCGTAGAGATTTTTCGCACACCGGAGAGATGTTTCTCACTCCGTAAAGATTCTTCTCACTCCGGAGAGCTGTTTCTCACTCCGGAGAGATTTTTCTCACTCCGGAGAGACATTTCTCACTCCAGAGAGTTGTTTCTCACTCCATAAAGATTTTTCTCACTCCAGAGAGATGTTCCTCACTCCGTAAAGATTTTTCTCACTCCGGAGAGATGTTTCCCACTGCGGAGAGATTTTTCTCACTCCGGAGAGACTTTTCTCACTCCGGCGCGATGTTTCTCCCTCCGGAGAGGTTTCTCACTTCGGAGAGGTGTTTCCCACTCCGAAGAGATTTTTCTCACTCTGGAGAGATGTTTCTCACTCTGGAGAGATTTTTTCACTCCGGAGAGATGTTTCTCACTCCGCAGAGATGTTTCTCACTCCGGTGAGATGCTTCTCACTCTGTAGAGATTTTTCTCACACCAGAGAGATGTTTCTCAGTCCGTAAAGGTTTTTCTCACTCCGGAGAGATGTTTCCCACTCCAGAGAGATTTTTCTCACTCCGGAGAGATGTTTCTCACTCTGGAGAGATTTTTTCACTCCGGAGAGATGTTTCTCACTCTAGAGAGATGTTTCTCACTGCAGCGCGATGTTTCTCACTCCGGAGAAGTTTGTCACTCCGGAGAGATGTTTCTCACTCCATAGAGATTTTTCTCACACCGCAGAGATGTTTCTCAGTCCAGAGAGATGCTTCTCACTCCGGAGAGATGTTTCTCACTCCATAGAGATTTTTCTCACTCCGGAGAGATGTTTCCCACTCCGGAGAGATGTTTCTCACTCCGGAGAGATGTTTCCCACTCCAGAGAGATTTTTCTCACTCCGGAGAGATGTTTCTCACTCTGGAGAGATTTTTTCACTCCGGAGAGATGTTTCTCACTCTGGAGAGATGTTTCACACTGCGGCGCGATGTTTCTCACTCCGGAGAGGTTTGTCACTCCGGAGAGATGTTTCTCACTCCGGAGAGATGTTTCTCACTCCATAGAGATTTTTCTCTTTCCGGAGAGATGTTTCCCACTCCGGAGAGATGTTTCTCACCTTAGAGCGATGTTTCTCACTCCGTAGAGATTTTTCTCACACTGGAGAGATGTTTCTCACTCCAGAGAGATTTTTCTCAGCAAGATGTTTCTCACTCCGGAGAGATTTCTCTCACCCCGGAGAGATTTTTCTCAGCGAGATGTTTCTCACTCCGGAGAGGTTTGTCACTCCGGAGAGGTGTTTCTCACTCCGCAGAGATGTTTCTCACTCCAGCGAGATATTTCTCACTCTGTAGAGATTTTTCTCACACCAGAGAGATGTTTCTCACTCCGTAAAGGTTTTTCTCACTCCGGAGAGATGTTTCCCTCTCCGGAGAGATTTTCTCACTCCGGAGATGTTTCTCACTCTGGCGAGATATTTCTCACTCTGGAGAGATTTGCTTTTTTCACTCCGGAGAGATGTTTCTCACTCCGGAGATATGTTTCTCACTGCGGCGCGATGTTTCTCACTCCGGAGAGGTTTCTCACTCCGGAGAGATGTTTCTCACTCCATAGAGATTTTTCTCAATCCGGAGAGACTTTTCTCATTCCAGCGAGATGTTTCTCACTCCGTAGAGATCTTTCTCACACCGGAGATGTTTCTCACTCCGTAAAGATTTTTCTCACTTCGGAGAGATGTTTCGAACTCCGCAGAGATTTTTCTCACTCCGGAGAGATGTTTCTCACTCCGGAGAGATTTTTCTCACTCCGGAGAGATGTTTCTCACTCCGGCGCGAAGTTTCTCACTCTGTAAAGATTTTCTCACTCCGGAGAGATGTTTCCCACTCCGGAGAGATTTTTATCACTCCGGAGATACTTTTCTCACTCCGGAGAGACGTTTCCCACTCCGCTGAGATTTTTCTCACCCCGGAGAGATTTTTCTCAGCGAGATGTTTCTCACTCCGGAGAGGTTTCTCACTCCGGAGAGATGTTTCTCACTCCGCAGAGATGTTTCTCACTCCGGCGAGATGCTTCTCACTCCGTAAAGATTTTTTGCAATCCGGAGACTTTTCTCACTCCGGAGAGATGTTTCTCACTCCGGAGAGATGTTTCTCGCTCCGGCGCGATGTTTCTGACTCCGGCGAGATATTTCTCACTCTGTAGAGATTTTTCTCACACCAGAGAGATGTTTCTCACTCCGGTGAGATGTTTCTCGCTCCGGCGCGATGTTTCTGACTCCGGCGAGATATTTCTCACTCTGTAGAGATTTTTCTCACACCAGAGAGATGTTTCTCACTCCGTAAAGGTTTTTCTCACTCCGGAGGTGTTTCTCACTCTGGCCAGATATTTCTCACTCTGGAGAGATTTTTTCACTCTGGAGAGATGTTTCTCACTGCGGCGCGATTTTCTCACTCCGGAGAGGTTTCTCACTCCATAGAGATTTTTCTCAAACCGGAGAGATGTTTCTCAGTCCGGAGAGATGTTTCTCACTCCGGAGAGATGTTTCTCACTCTGGCGCGATGTTTCTCACTCCGGAGAGATGTTTCCCACTCCGGAGATACTTTTCTCACTCCGGAGATACTTTTCTCACTCCAGAAAAATGTTTCTCATTCCAGAGAGGTGTTTCTCACTCCGTAGAGATTTTTCTCACACCAGAGATATGTTTCTCACTCCGTAAAGATTTTTCTCACACCGGAGAGATGTTTCCCACTCCGCAGAGATTTTTCTCACTCAGGAGAGACTTTTCTCATTCCAGAGAGATGTTTCTCACTCCGTAAAGATTTTTCTCACTCCAGAGAGATGTTTCTCACTCCATAAAGATTTTTCTCACTCCGGAGAGATGTTTCCCACTGCGGAGAGATTTTTCTCACTCCGGAGAGACTTTTCTCACTCCGGCGCGATGTTTCTCCCTCCGGAGAGGTTTCTCACTCCGGAGAGATGTTTCTCACTCTGTAGAGATTTTTCTCACTTCGGAGAGATGTTTCCCACTCCGGAGAGATTTTTCTCACTCTGGAGAGATGTTTCTCACTCTGGAGAGATTTTTTCACTCCGGAGAGATGTTTCTCACTCCGGAGAGATGTTTCTCACTCCGGCGCGAAGTTTCTCACTCTGTAAAGATTTTTCTCACTCTGGAGAGATATTTCCCACTCCGGAGAGATGTTTCTCACTCCGTAGAGACTTTTCTCACACCGGAGAGATGTTTCTCACTCTGTAGAGATTTTTCTCACACCGGAGAGATGTTTCTCACTCCGGAGAGATGTTTCCCACTCCGCAGAGATTTTTCTCACTCCGGAGAGACTTTTCTCATTCCAGAGAGATGTTTCTCACTCCGTAAAGATTTTTCTCACTCCAGAGAGATGTTTCTCACTCCGTAAAGATTTTTCTCACTCCGGAGAGATGTTTCCCACCTAGGAGAGATTTTTCTCACTCCGGAGAAACGTTTTTCACTCCGGCGCGATGTTTCTCCCTCCGGAGAGGTTTCTCACTCCAGAGAGATGTTTCTCACTCCGTAAAGATTTTTCTCACTTCGGAGAGATGTTTCCCACTCCAGAGAGATTTTCTCACTCTGGAGAGATGATTCTCACTCCGGAGAGATGTTTCTCACTCCGGCGCGAAGTTTCTCACTCTGTAAAAAATTTTCTCACTCTGGAGAGATGTTTCCCACTCCGGAGAGATTTTTCTCACTCCGGAGATACTTTTCTCACTCCGGAGAGATGTTTCTCATTCCAGAGAGATGTTTCTCACTCCGTAGAGACTTTTCTCACACCGGAGAGATGTTTCTCACTCTGTAGAGATTTTTCTCACACCGGAGAGATGTTTCTCACTCCGTAAAGATTTTTCTCACTCCGGAGAGATGTTTCCCACTCCGGAGAGATTTTTCTCACTCCAGAGATACTTTTCTCATTCCAGAGAGATGTTTCTCACTCCGTACAGACTTTTCTCACACTGGAGAGATGTTTCTCATTCCAGAGAGATGTTTCTCACTCCGTAGAGATTTTTCTCACACCGCAGAGATTTTTCTCACTCCGGAGAGATGTTTCTCACTCTGGAGAAATGTTTCTCACTCCGGAGAGATGTTTCTCACTCCGGAGAGATGTTTCTCACTCCGGCGCGAAGTTTCTCACTCTGTAAAAATTTTCTCACTCCGGAGAGATGTTTCCCACTCCGGAGAGATTTTTCTCAATCCGGAGATACTTTTCTCACTCCGGAGAGATGTTTCTCATTCTAAAGAGATGTTTCTCGCTCCGTAGAGATTTTTCTCACTCTGTAAAGATTTTCTCACTCCGGAGAGACGTTTCCCACTCCGCTGAGATTTTTCACACCCCGGAGAGATTTTTCTCAGCGAGATGTTTCTCACTCCGGAGAGGTTTCTCACTCCGGATAGATGTTTCTCACTCCGCAGAGATGTTTCTCACTCTGGCGAGATGCTTCTCACTCCGTAAAGATTTTTTGCAATCCGGAGAAACTTTTCTCACTCCGGAGAGATGTTTCTCACTCCGGAGAGATGCTTCTCACTCCGTAAAGATTTTTTGCAATCCGGAGAAACTTTTCTCACTCCGGAGAGATGTTTCTCACTCCGGAGAGATGTTTCTCGCTCCGGCGCGATGTTTCTGACTCCGGCGAGATATTTCTCCCTCTGTAGAGATTTTTCTCACACCAGAGAGATTTTTCTCACTCCGTAAAGGTTTTTTTCACTCCGGAGAGATGTTTCCCACTCCGGAGAGATTTTCTCACTCCGGAGATGTTTCTCACTCTGGCGCGATGTTTCTCACTCCGGAGAGATGTTTCCCACTCCGGAGATACTTTTCTCACTCCGGAGATACTTTTCTCACTCCGGAGAGATGTTTCTCATTCCAGAGAGGTGTTTCTCACTCCGTAGAGATTTTTCTCACACCAGAGAGATGTTTCTCCCTCCGTAAAGATTTTTCTCACTCTGGAGAGATGTTTCCCACTCCGCAGAGATTTTTCTCACTCCGGAGAGACATTTCTCATTCCAGAGAAATGTTTCTCACTCCGTAAAGATTTTTATCACTCCAGAGAGATGTTTCTCACTCCGTAAAGATTTTTCTCACTCCGGAGAGATGTTTCTCACTCTGTAGAGATTTTTCTCACACCGGAGAGATGTTTCTCCGTAAAGATTTTTCTCACGCCGGAGAGATGTTTCCCACTCTGGGGAGATTTTTCTCACTCCGGAGAGATTTTTCTCACTCTGGAGAGATTTTTTCACTCCAGAGAGATGTTTCTCACTCCGGAGAGATGTTTCTCACTCCGGCGTGATGTTTCTCCCTCCGGAGAGGTTTCTCCGCAGAGATGTTTCTCACTCCGGAGAGATGTTTCTCACTCCGTAAAGACTTTTCTCACTCCAGAGAGATGTTTCCCACTCCGGAGAGATGTTTCTCACTCCAGAGAGATGTTTCTCACTCCGTAGAGATTTTTCTCACACCGGAGAGATGTTTCTCACTCCGGAGAGAATTTTCTCAGTGAGATGTTTCTCACTCCGGAGAGGTTTCTCACTCCGGAGAGACGTTTCTCACTCCGGCGAGATGTTTCTCCCTCCAGAGAGGTTTCTCACTCCGGAGAGATGTTACTCACTGCGTAGAGATTTTTCTCACTCCGGAGAGATGTTTCTCACTCTGGAGAGATTTTTCTCACTTCGGCAAGATGTTTTACTTCGGAGAGATGTTTCTCACTCCATAGAGATATTTCTCACTCCGGAGAGGTGTGTCTCACTCCAGAGAGATTTTTTCAAAGAGATGGTTCTCACTCCGTAAAGATTTTTCTCAATCCGGAGAGACTTTTCTCACTCCGGAGAGATGTTTCTCACTCCGGAGAGATGTTTCTCGCTCCGGCGCGATGTTTCTGACTCTGGCGAGATATTTCTCACTCTGTAGAGATTTTTCTCACACCGGAGAGATGTTTCTCACTTTGTAAAGGTTTTTCTCATTCCGGAGAAATGTTTCCCACTCCGGAGAGTTTTTTCTCACTCCAGAGATGTTTCTCACTCTGGCGAGATATTTCTCACTCTGGAGAGATTTTTTCACTCCGGAGAGATGTTTCTCACTCCGGCGCGATGTTTCTCACTCCGGAGAGATGTTTCTCACTCCGGAGATACTTTTCTCACTCCATAGAGATTTTTCTCACACCGGAGAGATGTTTCTCACTCCGTAGAGATTTTTCTCACTCCGCTGAGATTTTTCTCACTCCGTAAAGACTTTTCTCATTCCAGAGAGATGTTTCTCACTCCGTAGAGATTTTTCTCACACCGGAGAGATGTTTCTCACTCCGTAAAGATTTTTCTCACTCCGGAGAGATGTTTCCCACTCCGCAGAGATTTTTCTCACTCCGGAGAGATGTTTCTCACTCCGGAGAGATGTAGAGATGTTTCTCACTCCAGAGAGATGTTTCTCACTCCGGAGAGATGTTTCTCACTCCGGCGCGAAGTTTCTCACTCTGCAAAGATTTTCTCACTCCGGAGAGATGTTTCTCACTCCGGAGAGATGTTTCTCACTCCGGAGAGATGTTTCTCACTCCGGTGCGAAGTTTCTCACTCTGTAAAAATTTTCTCACTCCGGAGATACTTTTCTCACTCCGTAAAGATTTTTCTCACTCCGCAGAGATTTTTCTCACTCCGGAGAGACTTTTCTCATTCCAGAGAGATGTTTCTCACTCCGTAGAGATCTTTCTCACACCGGAGAGATGTTTCTCACTCTGTAAAGATTTTTCTCACTCCGGAGAAATGTTTCTCACTCCGGAGAGATGTTTCTCACTCCGGAGAGATGTTTCTCACTCCGGCGCGAAGTTTCTCACTCTGTAAAGATTTTCTCACTCCGGAGAAATGTTTCCCACTCCGGAGAGATTTTTATCACTCTGGAGATACTTTTCTCACTCCGGAGAGATGTTTCTCATTCCAGAGAGATGTTTCTCGCTCCGTAGAGATTTTTCTCACTCTGTAAAGATTTTCTTACTCCGGGGAGACGTTTCCCACTCCGCTGAGATTTTTCTCAACCCGGAGAGATTTTTCTCAGCGAGATGTTTCTCACTCCGGAGAGGTTTCTCACTCCGGAGAGATGTTTCTCACTCCGCAGAGATGTTTCTCACTCCGGCGAGATGCTTCTCACTCCGTAAAGATTTTTTGCAATCCGGAAAAACTTTTCTCACTCCGGAGAGATGTTTCTCACTCTGGAGAGATGTTTCTCGCTCCGGCGCGATGTTTCTGACTCCGGCGAAATATTTCTCTCTGTAGAGATTTTTCTCACACCAGAGAGATGTTTCTCACTCCGTAAAGGTTTTTCTCACTCCGGAAGTGTTTCTCACTCTGGCGAGATATTTCTCACTCTGGAGAGATTTTTTCACTCTGGAGAGATGTTTCTCACTGCGGCGCGATTTTCTCACTCCGGAGAGGTTTCTCACTCCATAGAGATTTTTCTCAAACCGGAGAGATGTTTCTCAGTCCGGAGAGATGTTTCTCACTCCGGAGAGATATTTCTCACTCTGGCGCGATGTTTCTCACTCCGGAGAGATGTTTCCCACTCCGGAGATACTTTTCTCACTCCGGAGATACTTTTCTCACTCCGGAGAGATGTTTCTCATTCCAGAGAGGTGTTTCTCACTCCGTAGAGATTTTTCTCACACCAGAGATATGTTTCTCACTCCGTAAAGATTTTTCTCACACCGGAGAGATGTTTCCCACTCCGCAGAGATTTTTCTCACTCAGGAGAGACTTTTCTCATTCCAGAGAGGTGTTTCTCACTCCGTAAAGATTTTTCTCACTCCAGAGAGATGTTTCTCACTCCATAAAGATTTTTCTCACTCTGGAGAGATGTTTCCCACTGCGGAGAGATTTTTCTCACTCCGGAGAGACTTTTCTCACTCCGGCGCGATGTTTCTCCCTCCGGAGAGGTTTCTCACTCCGGAGAGATGTTTCTCATTCCGTAGAGATTTTTCTCACTTCGGAGAGATGTTTCCCACTCCGGAGAGATTTTTCTCACTCTGGAGAGATGTTTCTCACTCTGGAGAGATTTTTTCACTCCGGAGAGATGTTTCTCACTCCGGAGAGATGTTTCTCACTCCGGCGCGAAGTTTCTCACTCTGTAAAGATTTTTCTCACTCTGGAGAGATATTTCCCACTCCGGAGAGATGTTTCTCACTCCGGAGAGATGTTTCTCACACCGGAGAGATGTTTCTCACTCTGTAGAGATTTTTCTCACACCGGAGAGATGTTTCTCACTCCGGAGAGATGTTTCCCACTCCGCAGAGATTTTTCTCACACCGGAGAGACTTTTCTCATTCCAGAGAGATGTTTCTCACTCCGTAAAGATTTTTCTCACTCCAGAGAGATGTTTCTCACTCCGTAAAGATTTTTCTCACTCCGAAAAGATGTTTTCCACCTAGGAGAGATTTTTCTCACTCCGGAGAAACGTTTCTCACTCCGGCGCGATGTTTCTCCCTCCGGAGAGGTTTCTCACTCCGGAGAGATGTTTCTCACTCCGTAAAGATTTTTCTCACTTCGGAGAGATGTTACCCACTCCAGAGAGATTTTCTCACTCCGGCGCGAAGTTTCTCACTCTGTAATAAATTTTCTCTCTCTGGAGAGATGTTTCCCACTCCGGAGAGATTTTTCTCACTCCGGAGATACTTTTCTCACTCCGGAGAGATGTTTCTCATTCCAGAGAGATGTTTCTCACTCCGTAGAGACTTTTCTCACACCGGAGAGATGTTTCTCACTCTGTAGAGATTTTTCTCACACTGGAGAGATGTTTCTCACTCCGTAAAGATTTTTCTCACTCCGGAGAGATGTTTCCCACTCCGGAGAGATTTTTCTCACTCCAGAGATACTTTTCTCATTTCGGAGAGATGTTTCTCATTCCAGAGAGATGTTTCTCACTCCGTACAGACTTTTCTCACACCGGAGAGATGTTTCTCATTCCAGAGAGATGTTTCTCACTCCGTAGAGACTTTTCTCACACCGGAGAGATGTTTCTCACTCTGTAGAGATTTTTCTCACACCGGAGAGATGTTTCTCCGTAAAGATTTTTCTCACTCCGGAGAGATGTTTCCCACTCCGGGGAGATTTTTCTCACTCCGGAGAGTTTTTTCTCACTCCGGAGAGATTTTTCTCACTCCGGCGAGATATTTCTCACTCTGGAGAGATTTCTTCACTCCGGAGAGATGTTTCTCACTCCGGAGAGATGTTTCTCACTCCGGCGCGAAGTTTGTCACTCTGTAAAGATTTTCTCACTCAGGAGAGATGTTTCCCACTCCGGAGAGATTTTTCTCACTCCGGAGATACTTTTCTCACTCCGGAGAGATGTTTCTCATTCCAGAGAGATGTTTTTCGCTCCGTAGAGATTTTTCTCACTCTGTAAAGATTTTCTCACTCCAGAGAGATGTTTCCCACTCCGGAGAGATTTTTCTCACCCCGGAGAGATTTTTCTCAGCGAGATGTTTCTCACTCCGGAGAGGTTTCTCACTCCGGAGAGATGTTTCTCACTCCGCAGAGATGTTCCTCACTCCGGCGAGATGCTTCTCACTCCGTAAAGATTTTTTGCAATCCGGAGAAACTTTTCTCACTCCGGAGAGATGTTTCTCACTCCGGAGAGATGTTTCTCGCTCCGGCGCGATGTTTCTGACTCCGGCGAGATATTTCTCACTCTGTAGAGAGTTTTCTCACACCAGAGAGATGTTTCTCACTCCGTAAAGGTTTTTTTCACTCCGGAGAGATGTTTCCCACTCCGGAGAGATTTTCTCACTCCGGAGATGTTTCTCACTCTGGCGAGATATTTCTCACTCTGGAGAGATTTTTTCACTCTGGAGAGATGTTTCTCACTGCGGTGCGATTTTCTCACTCCGGAGAGGTTTCTCACTCCACAGAGATTTTTCTCAAACCGGAGAGTTGTTTCTCAGTCCGGAGAGATGTTTCTCACTCCGGAGAGATGTTTCTCACTCTGGCGCGATGTTTCTCACTCCGGAGAGATATTTCCCACTCCGGAGAGATTTTTCTCACTCCGGAGGTACCTTTCTCACTCCGGAGAGATGTTTCTCATTCCAGAGAGATGTTTCTCACTCCGTAGAGACTTTTCTCACACCGGAGAGATGTTTCTCACTCTGTAGAGATTTTTCTCACACCGGAGAGATGTTTCTCACTCAGGAGAGATGTTTCTCACTCCGGCGCGAAGTTTCTCACTCTGTAAAGATTTTTCTCACTCTGGAGAGATGCTTCCCACTCCGGAGAGATTTTTCTCACTCCGGAGATACTTTTCTCACTCGGGAGAGATGTTTCTCCTTCCAGAGAGATGTTTCTCACTCCGTAGAGACTTTTCTCACACCGGAGAGATGTTTCTCACTCTGTAGAGATTTTTCTCACACCGGAGAGATGTTTCTCACTCTGTAAAGATTTTTCTCACTCCGGAGAGATGTTTCCCACTCCGGAGAGATTTTTCTCACTCCAGAGATACTTTTCTCATTACGGAGAGATGTTTCTCATTCCAGAGAGATGTTTCTCACTCCGTAGAGACTTTTCTCACACCGGCGAGATGTTTCTCACTCTGTAGAGATTTTTCTCACACCGGAGAGATGTTTCTCCGTAAAGATTTTTCTCACTCCGGAGAGATGTTTCCCACTCCGGGGAGATTTTTCTCACTCCGGAGAGATTTTTCTCACTCCGGAGAAATTTTTCTCACTCTGGAGAGATTTTTTCACTCCGGAGAGATGTTTCTCACTCCGGAGAGATATTTCTCACTCCGGCGTGATGTTTCTCCCTCCGGAGAGGTTTCTCACTCCGCAGAGATGTTTCTCACTCCGTAGAGATTTTTCTCACACCGGAGAGATGTTTCTCACTCCGTAAAGATTTTTCTCACTCCAGAGAGATGTTTCCCATTCCGGAGAGATGTTTCTCACTCCAGAGAGATGTTTCTCACTCCGTAGAGATTTTTCTCACACCGGAGAGATGTTTCTCACTCCGGAGAGAATTTTCTCAGCGAGATGTTTCTCACTCCGGCGAGATGTTTCTCCCTCCGGAGAGGTTTCTCACTCCGGAGAGGTTTCTCACTCCGGAGAGATGTTTCTCACTCCGTAGAGATTTTTCTCACCCCGGAGAGGTGTGTCTCACTCCGGAGAGATTTTCTCAGAGAGATGTTTCTCTCTCCGGAGAAACATCTTAGCTAACTTAGCTAAACATTGGCTAACTTAGCGCTTCTATGTATGTGACAAATATTCCAAGTAAATATACAAAGTAGGGTCATTCAAAACATTTCAAAGAGGTCGCAAATAAACTTTGCAGCATTAAAATTTCTGGAACGCTTACTATAATATGTGGTGCACTTCTAAAATCGTCGTGCTGTGGTGGCAAATAATTGGGCAAAACGATGAAATGTCATGATATGCTGCTCTCCCCCCAAAGTACACATTATTTATAGCGCCAATTTTAGCTATAGCTTTTGAGCGTATATAGGTATTTAATTTGAAAGAGCGATGAAATGAACGATTCAGTCTCACAACTTCGGAGTACACGACGGTGAAACGCGTTATAAGGAATTGATGAACTTACGATACTATAGTTTTTTACTACATGATTGAACAGCTGACAGCGGAATTGTGATGCAGCTCAATGTGCAGATTTCGGTAGGAGTGAAAAACTGTCTAATAACGCGCTGGTGTGGAGGTTGAACTAGCATCGTGCGAAAAACACTAATTGTGACAGCCTGCAGAAAACAGCACAGGTAAAAACTCGAGCGATCTTCTGCCACAAAAATATATCATCTGATTCACCTATTCATCTATCTGAAACTAACGCTCACACTAAATTTGCGCAGCTGTTCAGCGTAGACACACGTATTTCTGTTACCCGCCACGGTAGCTTAGTGGCTATAGCATCGCGCTGCTGAGCTCGCGATCGTGGGTACGATAGGATCGAAACGCAACAACGGTCGTGTACTTTGCAGATGTGTATCTTAAAGATCCCAGGTGGTCAGAATTAATCCGGAGTCTCCACCTATGGTCTGCTTCATAATTTAGGCACGTACAACTCTTGGATTTATTTTTCACTTTTTCTCTTTTCTCAATTACCGTGGTTAAATGCCTTAGGTCTTGCATGTATGCTGCCTTGAATCTAGCACATTTTTTTAACGTTTGCTTCATGCTTTTTTTTCTTCGTGAAATACGTATAGATGCTACGACTGGACGTACAGTCCAACGGCACATGTGCAGCTAATGGAAATGTACACCTTACAGGATGGTAAAATGACACACCAAATGAAAGGCAGCGCATGTACACGTTTTTAAGTACAGGCTGTGTGACCAGTATGGGTGCTAGATATCTAACAATCGTACAAAGTAGCGGAAAGAACTGAAATCCATATTTTATACATATATCTGGATATGGATCCGCACAGATATCTTCCAGACGTTTTTACAGAACGTTTTCTAGCCGTCTTCGCTAGATGATAGCGTAAAACAGCTTAACAGGACGCCTTCAAGCCATCCTTCGCGGAACGACCTCAAGACGTACATATAAAGACGTCTTGTAGCCGGCTTGAATAGTTGTAGACGTTCTAGTTCCTTTTGGCTGGTCCAAGACGGCTACAAAACGTCTTGTGTTCAGTGGGAGTCTTGTACGCAGACACAAAGGCTACATGAAGACGAGGACGCAATAAACATGCAATCAAGAGTGCCTGACAATAATAATGTCACGTAGTAGTGACGCTGAAGTAAACAGTCGAAAAACTGTGTATGACGAAACTGATTCTTTATTGGGTGAACCTGTGCCCACAAAAGAAAGCTACACTCAAAGCACAACGATAGCGGCGAACACAGTCGGCGATTGTCGAAAACCTTATCTGCGGCAAAACGCGTC
Organism: Dermacentor silvarum; assembly: GCF_013339745.2. Classification (NCBI taxonomy): domain Eukaryota; kingdom Metazoa; phylum Arthropoda; class Arachnida; order Ixodida; family Ixodidae; genus Dermacentor; species Dermacentor silvarum. Next base: position 18,510,692 of record NC_051164.1, on the reverse strand, counting down.
GGCTTTTATACGTGAGTCATCGAAGGTTCCAGATTAATCCCTGGTGCCCGCGTGTCTTCCAGAACGTTCTAGGCAATTCGTGTCGCTCATACAATCAGATTGCATGAGCGTCAGTGACCACAGACGACGGATAGAAGCATCGATGACGTTCGAGAAGCTTCCGATGCAGGCGCGACCTGCGCCGAGCGATAAAGTTTAACACTTGTTAGCCGGTGGAAAGCGGCCACCGATTAAAGATAAACATGTATACGTGTCAATAACAATGCGAGCAATAACTGTTATCTGACTTGGTATTTTTGTGATAATTTTGATTCCTTCAAAAAGTGGACTAAGGCGCGCGCAGTGATATTTTGAAGTTTATTGCGATGGACACTCCAAGCGCATTGCTGCCGTCATCGTCGCCGTGAGGTTCCGTATAAAGTCCAACGGCGATAAAACAGTCGCCGCGCGCCGTAGGCTGTGTGTGCGAGTGAAAGCGTGCGAGGGTCAGCCGGCAACCGCAGCTTACTATCGCGCACGAGAGAGGGGAAGTTCTATCGGAAGCGCGCGCGGTCCTCGTTCGCGCGAGAGGCACGGGTAGGAGGCGACGGAGACGGTGGGGGAGGGGGGGGGGGCGTTCTGCTCTTGCGGCTGCTGCTCACGGAGCTGCCGCGCGGGCGCATATCTTGAAAGCGATCTGTGATGTTGCCGCAGTGTGCGCCTCATCTTCAAAACGATCTGCGATGGTTACGAAGTGCATGCGCCGAGTGCCGGTAGCTTCGTATGCGCTGTGCTTTCAACGTTTATTTCGCGTTGAAGCGAGAGCCAGCGCGAAAGTCAATTTGCTCGCTGCCGCTGGCGCGCTTTCTCACTCCGGCGTTTTGACGAGTTGCCGCGGTCATTGAGCGAGATGTGTTGATGTTTACCCGAAACACGGCGTGACACCGTGTTTGTTTATTTAGTTAGTAAGCGAATATTTACATTTTTATACGGCCGATAAAATACTATCCTTACATTGTATAGCTCTCTACTAATTTGCTATCGCAATCGATGCTTCGCCTTTCTGGCGAAACTGCGACTTTCTTTCTGTTGGCCATGGACCCAAAATATTAACGCGATTGTGTTATGGGCCCCGTGTCGCAGAAAATCCGGCGTTTGCGTCGGTGCCGGCGTGGAATTGGATGTCGGCGTCCGTGGGAAAAAAATCATCCCCAACCACCCCGACCGCGCCGGCCCTCCGCGTGGCGCAAGGTGTTAGTGAACAAAAATTTAATTTATCGCAATGAAATCCGTCAGAAATATGGCAAAGTACGACTCTACCACAACCTACAGACATGGTGGCGTCCGGATTGTAATTTGAATGTACGAGAAAACATATTTCTGTACGAGGAAACTCAAACACAAATCCCTTTTCTACCATTGCTACCATACCAACAGCGGCGCGCTCGGATAGGTTAGTTGCGAAATTCATATCCAGATGGCGCTCGCATCCTCGAGCAGGTCAAATTGAGACTTCGCCTGCCTAATGCGTTTTGGACACGCGCGTGCGTCGGGGCAATAGCAAACAATTAATAAAATAAAAAAGGTGCTAGGGCCTTCACATTTTAATATAGGACGACTATATTGCCCCTGGAAAAACGTGTTCCCAGCAATGCATTTGTTTAAATGTGTAGCCGACTTTAAAAGTATCGGTGTAAGCTTGGTCTTCGTAAGCTGGCTGTTCCATGTTCAGTGTTGCAGTAGAATGAAGCCTATTTGCCGTATGCGAACGGGTCCCGATAACGCTATCGCGTTCCACTCTTAAAGGAGAAGCTTAAGCGTCCTCCGAATTTTTTCCTAAGGATAGTGGACGTCTATCCAAGCCCTGAAGTTTTTCTGAAAGCTTCTTACGGGGAGCATCATGTTTTTTTACAGTGTAGAATAAGGTGTTCTGTCTTCTTCAGCCTCTTCGCATGAGCATATAGCTCTGTTTGTGTTTCTTATCCTATACAGAAAGCTTTTAGTATAGGCAGTGCCTATCCGAAGCCTATGAACTGTTGTTTCAACACATCCGCTAATTTTAAACGCAATATTGAATTCTATTCCAGGATCAATTTTATCTAACTGAGAGTTCTGCGCATCATTTATGAACCAAGTTTCCTTGGGCAATCTACCGCATAGTTTGTTCAGTAGACATCGCACATCACTCGCCACTAGAGGGAAGTAGGGATAATTCATTCTCTTGATGCGCTGCACGTGCCATATGTGATCAGCTGTTACATTCCCTATGATTTCACGGTGACTTGGAATCCACTGGAAAGATATGTTGTGTTGTAGACACTACGCTATGGCGTATGTCTTCTGTATTTCGTATGTCAGAGGGCTGTTTGTCTCGCTTAATTTTATTTGAGCACAGCAATGACGCTTGCGAGTCACTCAGAACTACCCAGCGAAGAGGTCCTGACTGCTCACATATGTAACGTAAAGCAGAAAGTATTGCGTAAAGTTTTACTGTTGTGGATGTTGTAAATTGGCAAAGCTTATAAGGTCTTTTCTTATGGTATGCAGGTGTATAAAACGTTGATGTAGAGCTTTGTTTCCAACATGATCCATCGGTATATACGTGAATGCGATCGACGCACTTAGTGCAAAGATGTGATAAAGTTGATTGCTTTATCGGAACTACGGGCATATTACACTTACGACCTACTCCAGGAATTGAAGTGACTATTTCTGGTTTTGCAAGTCGCCATGAGAGAGATGAGTTGCGCATGCAGGCCAGTACTCGTAAGCAGGCAGTAAGTTTTTGCACCACCGTACATATTCACGTATGCGTGCAGCGGGTCTATCCTGAAGGTCTTGGCATAGTGGATGATTAGCGTGTTGTGTGGCCAAACGAAAAAATAAGTGACAAATTTCCGTAAATCTTAGTGCATGAAAAGTTGGTTGGCGGAACTCGGCAATTACCAAAGCACTGGCAGACACCGAAGACATAAGCGAAGGCTTCTGGCCAGCTATCTTTGAATTGTTTCCTCTAGATTACGGGATATTCGACGTAGCACGGGAGCAGTGTATGTTATTCTTTGTTGAATAATCGTCGATTGAATGGGTAATAATGAAGAGGTTGAACTACCCCATCTTACTCCAGGAAACCGACGAAGAATGTTGATTAGGGAGTTGACTTTTGCTTTTATTTGGGGAGCCTATGATAGCCGTCTGTCTATAATAATACCCTGGGAACTTGTGTTGTCGCACGAGTTGCAAATGCTGAGAGTCTAGCACGAGCTGGAATCACTTGACGCATTTCATTTAGAATGAAGTACAGCAGTTTTTTTCATGTGAAATAATCATACCTCTGCTTTTCAAAAAACTACTAATTATTGTGAGGCCAGCTTGTAGCTTTTGCTGAACGGCTTGAGTACTCGAGTCAGTGCCCACATCTACACGTCGCTTGCATATAGTGAATAATTCAATGCGGCAGCAAGATATGGGGTAATTCAGCCATAACACAGTTAAATAAGTATGGAATGAGGCTGAGTGCACTACCTTGTGGAACGCCTTGATTCACTTTATGCTCTGTGCTTTTGCCGTTAGAATTTTCAATAAAGATTTTCCTGTCTCTTAAGAATTCCGCAATTCACCTCAGTCTTCAGCCAACTATGCCTAACTGAGTTAACCCATGTAGTGCGTGAGTGTGGCTGGCTGTGTGAAATGCACGCTTTATGTCTAGAAACACTGCAAAGGTGATTCTTCCACAGCTCCTCTCACGATCTACGCATGTAACGAGATCTAAAAGAGCATCCATCGTACACCGGCGCCTGTGGAAGCCCGCCATATTTTCGGGCAGTGCGTTGGTGCATGTTGTCGACCACTGAAGCCTAGCATCAATCATCTTTTCCATAAGTTTACAAAGGACACTTTTCAGGCTGACAGGGCGGAAAGAATCTAACGATAAAGGAGTTTTACGTGGTTTTATTATCTGAACCACTCTTGCAATTTTCCAGGAATGAGGAAGACATTCCGATATCGACGCACGATTCAGTAATTTTAACAAAGTATTTGCGGCCACAGGACCCAGGTTTTTCAGAGCAGCATACGCGACCCCGTCAGGTCCAGCTGCTGTCCTCTGGCGGCACGACACAACTGCGTTATTTATTTCTTCTAATAAAAACGGCTGATCTAGGTCATGATGATAGCTATTGATAGAAACATTTATCGATTCTTTGACTTCTTACAGAGTTACTGCATTCAGGTCTGTTTACTGCTGCACTTGGGCGTGTGATAAGTTGACAAAACTCGTTTGCAACGGTCGTTTCTGGTACTTTCTGGACTAAAGCTAGAGCTCTGAACGGTTGTTGGTGCGTCACTGACCCACTTAAAGAGCGCAGAACATTTCATAATTTTGGTTCAGGTGTTAAGGAAGTAAGTGAACTGCAGAATTCCTGCCAACGCATTTGTACCTAGTCGCTCTAGCTGCCGACCCCATTCGATCATACATCTTTTGGCATTCTCGGTAATCTTCAAGAAGGACTGTGCGTCAGTGTTTTCTCTCAGCTCTGTGGCGTATAGCTCTGAGCCTCTCGTATTCAGAGTCTACACCAGCGTAACCATCAGGAATCTTAACAATCTTAGATCCAAGGTTTAATAAGCGATACTAGACTGTCTGTATCACTGACAGCATCAGCTTGACTTGTAATGTGTTCATGTTTGCTTGTGCGCGCGTGACACCATGCTTGTTCATTTAGTTAGCATGCCTACGTTTACAAGTTTGTACGGGCGATAAAACTACTATCCTTACTTCGTATAGCTGTCCACTAATTTGCTATCAAATCGATGCTTCGGCTTTGGAGCGAAACTGCGTTTTTTTTCTGCGCGCAATGCATTGTGGGCCGGCGCAGTCGGCGCGACCAACGTGCGCATGGAGCAATATCCATCTCCCCAACTGAAAAAAAACGACCTCGGGGCTGTGCTGGCCCAACGTGGATGGACGACTTGGCCGACCTTGGCCCAAGCCTGGTCAACAAGGTCGGGCTCAGGTCGGCATTGGCTATTGGCCTTACACCGGCCGACTTATGGCTGCCAACATAGGCCCAAGGCCGTAGGCCGACCTTGCGGACATCAGCTGGTGCGCAGCTGAATTATAAATCGGGCCAGTTTCTGGTTATGGTCACCTTACCTATATTACACTTAAAAACTGCATTACGGCTACGAAGATTTCTGTAGGTGCAGGCATCTTGACAACACAACAGAACACAAACAATAGAGACAATGTATCGCAAATTTTTCAAACCTTCATCCAACTTGCCCCATTAATGATATCTTAGCACAGAAGGTGTCTTAAATCTCCTACTAAAGCTCGATACAAAGAAAAGTGAAGGGCCTGATGGAATTCCGAATTTATTTCTCGTTCGGTATACCTTATGGACTTCACGTTACCTTACTCATATCTACAATAAATCACTAACTTCCGGCATAGTACCTTCATCATGGAAGATAGCTAAGGTGCTTCCGTTACATAAGTCAGGTAGTAAGCAACATCTTTCCAACTACCGGTCAATATCTTTAACACCATATTCATGCAGAATACTAGAGCATATAATATACAAACATATTATGGAATTCCTTGACTCACATAACATTCTCTCGCATGGATTCAGACGCGGATTCAGCACAATAACACAACTTGTCAAGTTCACGTGTGACATAGCTTCTAACCTGGATAAGGGATTTCAAATTGACGCTATATTCATAGATTTTCCTAAAGCTTTCGATGCCGTACATCACTCAAAACTACTCTCCAAACTAAATGCCATTCTTAACAACCCCCAATTAGTGAACTCGATAGAGAGTTTTTTGTCTCGCCGCTCTCAATTCGTACGCTTTAACTCGATCGATTCCTCGGTGGTGGATGTGTCATCAGGCGTCCCTTAAGGATCGGTCCTCGGTCCTCTGCTTTTCTTACTATATAATAATGATTTACCATGTGACATATCATCTAAAATCCGAATGTAGGCAGACGATTGCGTATTATATGACATCATTTCATCTTCCCTTGATCATGTTCGCCTAACTGATCATCAGATTCATCACATTTTCCAAATGGTGTGAAACATGGCAAATGAATATTAACTTCCGTAAGACTGTCGTTATGTCCTCCTCTAATAAAGCTAGTCCGTTCTTTCTCAGCTACGGATTTAATGAATTTAATTCAACGCGGTTCTGAATATAAATATCTTGGTCTCACGTTCACCACTAACCTGTCCTGGTCAAAGCACATTGATTGCATTACGACTAAAGCTCTACAAAAACTCGGTTATTTACGTCGTACGCTGTCTAATTCACCGCGCGACGCTAAATTACTGTTATATAAAGCTATTGTTCGCCTCATACTTGAGTATGGTAGTATCGTCTGGAATCCCTACAAGCAGTACGAAATAGACAGAGTTGAGGCCGTCCAAAGGAAAGCCATTAGATTTATCTACCGACGTTATGACCACCAGTTCTCACCATCGTCAGTCGTGTCCTCACTCAACCTAACATCTCTCGCCGAACAGCGACACGTTAATTCTTCAAAATTTTTTCACGGCATTATTCACTCGTCTTGTCGCGTCTCTGTAACGAATACATCACCTTTGCAAAATTCTCTACTATTAGGAGACATCACGCGCTTAACATTACACCCTTTTTTGTGCGTACTAATACTTTAAGTATAGCTTTTCCCCTCAAACAATTGAAACTTAGAATTCGCTACCATGAACCAACCATTACCTCCCATTAAACGAATTATTGTCTGTGCTCCCTCAACATTGTGCTTAACTTTCTTTCTTTGTTGCCTGTTGTATTTTTTTTGTATTATATTGTATTGCTACACGCGTGTGGTATTTGATTGTTTGAACGAGGCGCGCGGGCGCCATCACTCGAGAAAAGAAGAGGAAGAAAGAGCTGGGCTCGGGTTGTGCATCCAACCGATCTGCTTCCGCTGCCACCGAATTGGTCATGTGTCCTGCCACTGCCGCACCACCTGAATGCCGCCGTACTGGAGCTCATTCCCTGCTCCTGGCCCATACGCCGACGATCGCCGTTACTCACCTCGCCGTCTGTACCCTACTTCTGATGCCCCTGACAGCCGCTCCTCCGGGCGGTCGCCGTCGCCTCAACGCCGTCGCTCCCCGTCACCCCAACCTCGCCGCTTTTCCTCGCCAAACCGCCGGACGGAAAACTAGGCCGTGCAGCTCTTGGAGGTAGTGCTGCATCACGTTCATCCTGACCAAATCTTCCTTTGACGCTCCTCATGAACACGAACCTAATTGAAGTAGACGTAGATGGTGTCCCGTTGACAGCACAAGTGTCCATAATGAGCGCTAACCTATGTCGTCGCCTCAAAAAAGTTCTACGCCTGCCGTCACTCGAGCCGTCCGCGTCGCCGATGGCGCCACTGTTGGCGTCAGTGGTATGTGCACTGCTCGCCTAGGAATGGCTGGCCGCCACGTTCCAGTCCGGTTCACAATGCTGACCATTGCCCTCATGACCTAATCTTCGGGCTCGACTTTCTGACGACGCAATCTGCCCTCATCGACTGTTCCGCCGGCGCGCTGTGCCTCGAGCTTCCTCTGCTTTCCGACATTCGCCCCGAACAACCAAACACCCTCTGCATTGCAGCGTTTTTTCGCTTACCTCCAAAAGCCCTAACCTTCGTCGAATTGGCCTCAACGGCAACCGTGCCTGATGGCGACTATATCGTCGCACCTATTCGTGATGTCCTCCGGGCGCACGACATCTCTGTGCCACACGCCGTCGTTTCCATTGCCCCTAATCGGATGTGTCTCCCCGCTATCAATTTTGGCTTGACGAAGCAAGTGTTACCTGAAGGCATAGCGGATGGCCACGCTCCGGTCAGTGACAGACGACCACGTCACTGCTTTTGCAGCCGAGCGTCTCCAGATCCTCCTGATTACCCGCAGGATGCCTTGAACCTCGACGGCCCATTACGTCCCATGGTCGCTCCGGACCTCGCCTCTGACCAAGCAGCCACCCTATACCGCCTTTTGCTTTCCTACCGAGACCTATTTGACACTGACAATCGACCACTTGGTCAGGCGTCCCTTGTTAAGCATCGGATAAACACTGGTGATGCTGTTCCCATTCACCGCCGACCGTATCGCGTGTCCACGGCAGAGCGGCAAGTTATTCAGCAGGAAGTAAACACGATGCTCGCCAAAGGCATTGTTGAGCCCTCGCCGAGTCCTTGGGCGTCACCGGTCGTGCTCGTCAAAAGGAAGGATGGCACGTGGCGTTTCTGCGTTGATTACCGCCACCTAAACCGAATCACTAAAAAGGACGTTTACCCTTTACCACGAATCGACGACGCTCTTGATTGTCTTCACGGTGCCAAATACTTTTCGTTCATTGACCTTCGATCTGGTTATTGGCAGATTTCCGTCGATGAGCAAGACCAAGAAAAGACCGCTTTCGTCACTCCAGATGGCCTCTACCAATTTAAGGTTATGGCGTTCGGTTTATGCAATGCCCCCGCCACGTTCGAACGGATGATGCACTCTCTCCTTCAAGGTTTCTTCAAATAGTCAACTTGCCTTTGTTACCTCGACGACGTCCTTGTGTTTTCTCCTACATTTGAGACGCACCTTGAGCGCGTCGCAGCTATCCTTGACGTCTTCCGCAAGGCTGGGATCCAATTACACTCATCGAAGTGCCACTTCGGGCGCCGACAGATTACAGTGCTAGGCCATCTCGTCGATGCTTCCGGAGTACAACCTGACCCGGAGAAGGTTCGAGCAGTAACGGCTTTTCCTGTACCTCAGTCTGTCAAAGACGTCTGGAGTTTTGTGGGGCTCTGTTCTTATTTCAGACGGTTCGTGAAAGATTTCGCAGCAATCGCTCGACCACTCACTGAACTTTTGAAGAAAGACGTGCCTTTTACGTGGGGTTCCCCTCAGGCTGCCACATTTTCACGCCTTATCACGATTCTGACCAATCCACCGATCTTGGCCCACTTTGACCCGTCCGCACCTACAGAGGTCCGAACCGATGTCAGTGGCTATGGGATCGGCGCCGTCTTAGCGCAACGCCAACACGGACAGAACCGCGTTATAGCCTACGCTAGCCGGCTCCTGACAACTGCAGAGCGCAACTATTCGATTACCGAGCGCGAATGTCTTGCTCTCGTCTGGGCTGTTTCAAAGTTCCGCCCATATTTATATGGCAAGCCCTTCTCAGTAATCACAGACCATCATGCACTGTGTTGGCTTTCGTCGCTCAAGGATCCTACTGGCCGGCTCGGTCGTTGGGCCCTCCGACTACAAGAATATCCCTACACAGTGACGTACAAGTCGGGACGCCAACACCAGGACGCAGATTGCCTCTCTCGCTACCCAGTCGAAGACCCGACCTCTACGTCCGAGCCTGACACCGACGCCTGCGTTCTCTCTGTTTTTCCACTGGCCCATGTCGCCGACGAGCAGCGCCGTGACCCGTCCTTGCGTATCATCATTGACCGCCTGGAATCGCCACTTGCCGACAGTTCCCTTCGCTTATTCACACTCAAGATGGTGTACTCTACCGCCAAAACGTTCATCCTGACGGCCCAGCATTACTCCTTGTGATCCCTAAACACCTTCGCTCGGCTGTTCTCCACGAACTTCATGACCTCCCCACTGCCGGTCACCTCGATGTGTCACGTACCTACGACCGGATCCGCCGACGCTTCTTATGACCAGGGCTTGCTCGCTCCGTTCGAACATACGTAGCTGCGTGTGAGAAATGCCAGCGACGCAAGACACCATCAACGCTCCCTGCTGAGTACCTTAATTCAAGCAATCGACATTCCCGCGGAGCCATTCTTTCGGGTTGGTTTAGATTTACTTGGTCCTTTTCCTCTTTCTACCGCTGGGAACAGGTGGATCGCTGTGGCCACAGATTACGCCACGCGCTACGCCATCACCGAGCGCTCCCTACAAGCTGCGCCACAGATGTTGCCGATTTTCTTCTACGCGACGTGATTTTATTACATGGAGCTCCGCGACAAGCTTCTCACAGACCGTGGCCGGACATTCCTGTCAAAGGTTATCGCGGACATCCTGCAGTCCTGTGCCAAGAGGCACAAGCTATCCACGTCATACCATCCACAAACAAATGGCCTCACGGAACGTCTTAATCGCACTCTCACAGACATGCTCGCGAAGTATGTCTCTTCAGACCACACTGACTGGGACCTTGCTCTGCCGTTTGCCACGTTTGCGTATAATTCCTCGCGCCACGATACAGCCGGTTATTCCCCATTTTTCCTTCTGTTCGGCCGAGAACCAGCAGTGCCCCTCGACACAACCCTCCCTGTTCACGCGGCACCCACCAGTGAATATGCACTTGATGCCGTCGCCCGCGCTGCCCACGCAAGGGAAATTGCCCCTGAACGCCTTCTGAACTCCCAAGAGAGTCAAAGGCGTTTGTACGACCGGCGACACCGAGACGTGCACTTCCCGCCTGGTTCTTTGGTGCTTCTATGCTCTCCGTCGCGTCAGGTCGGCCTGTCAGAAAAACTGCTGTCTCGTTACACAGGCCCCTACCGAGTGCTTCGTGCCGTGACTCCCGTCGCCTACGAGATCGCCCCTGACTTCCCAGTCCCTGGCTTCCCAGTCCAGTGATATCGTGCACGTTACACGACTGAAGCAGTATAACCCTCCCAGTGATGACATTTAGACGCTACGGGACGTCGCTTCTGCCGCCGGGGGATTAAGCTACACGCGTGTGGTATTTGATTGTTTGAACGAGGTGCGCGGGCGTCATCACTCGAGAAAAGAAGAGGAAGAAAGAGCTGTGCTCGGGCTGTGCATCCAACCGGTCGGCGCTGCAACCAGCTGGTGTAAATACAACCTGTAAATAGTTGCTCGTCTTACTGACTCGTCCTTCGCGTAACAGTATTATTCACTCCTGCCATAGCCCCACCAGGGGCTGCAGTATGTGATAATAAATAAATAATAAATGACATTAGAAAATAAAGCAAATAGTGAGGTTCTTGAACAAAACCATGGCCCTACAGAAGACCACGTACGTGTGGTCGCCTGAGCATTGGGTGCCGACTAATCCCCTATCATTAGTCGACCGCTGGCTGAACGTCTTTGACCAACTAATAATCAACGTAATTGGCAGCCAGCCAGGGCCGCACCTTGGGCTGCCATTGGTTGGCCGAGAATACCGGTTGCCGAGAACTGCCCAGTTGTTTACGAACGATCGGCCGTCGGTCAATTTCAGTTGGGTTGACGTCGAGCACGTCAGAGCGCGTTAGTCACGTCCCGTTACGTTGGCTCCGCCAGTGCGCCGCACTTTACACGTTGTTCTCACCAACGTGACGTGGCGTGTGTCGGATTATATACGCGCTTTACTGGGAAGCTTTTACGCCACTACTTCGCATCCTACAAAATCATCCGGGACGCACTTGCACACTGTACTATGAGGTCGTGCCAGAAGGCATTTCGCAATCACAGCGGCGACGCTCACGACCTGAAATAGTTCATGTTGTGCGCCGCAAGCCGTCCCACCTGCGCTAACAACTTTGCGATTTTGTTTCTTTGCAGCTTGGTTATTTCAACTGCGGAGATGTTTGAGCTTTGCAAAATTCCGGTGTGCAACGCTAAAGCTGATTGAGCGCGCTCCTCCTCTCTCGCGAGCATATAGCGCGCGGCGCGCGCTATGCTCGCGAAGGAGGAGCGTGGAGATTAACGTCATAGCTGCGCCGAGCACCTGTTCAGCAGAGTCATGGGACCACGCTAATGAAAGCGTGCGCGCACCGGCGCCCGGGCATTTCTCAGCTCTACCGAGATATGGCTCGACTTAAGCGCACTTTAACGCTGGAAGAAGAGGCTGCCCGGCGAGAGAAGCGGCTTCAAGCCACGCGGGAAAGAAATCGCCGTCTTCTTGCCGATCCATCCTACCTCGCCAACAAAGCCGCCGATATACTACGTCGCGGAGTCAATCCGAAATACCGAGAACGCGAGAATCAAGCCAAGCGTTGCCCAGCCTTGCCTTGATCGCCTAGCCTTGCCCTAATAGCCTCTAGCCGCCTACGTCTTGGTGCTCTCATGGTCGTGTCGTTAAGTTGGTATTTACCCAAATTGGCATACTATCACAAGAGTGTATGACGAACATAAATGATAGGGCATGACATGAATATCATGACATGTGTGTCATGTAGGTCATGAAACAACTGCCTACGTCTTGGTGCTCTCATGGTCGTTTCGTTAAATTGGTAGGTACCAAAATTGCCATAGTATGATAACAGTGTATGGCGAACATAAATGATAGGTTATTACATGAATGTCATGGTATGCGTGTCATGTAGGTGATAAAACAGCCGCCTAAAATGGCAATGACCCAGCGAAAAAACAATAACACTCAAAAACCACTGAAATGAGTTCAGACGTGGGTACTAATTGAAGGCAACACTAAAGGATGATGGTAAAAGTCATAGTCATGAGCATGACTCCGCAAAAATGACAATGACTCAGCAAAAAAGATTAACATTCAAGAACCACTGAAACGGGTTCTAACATGGGTACTAAGTCAAGGAAACACTAATGAAACGGAAACGCTTAGCATGCACTACCCACAAATTGAAAGGTGTCATAGAATCGGCACACGTAACACAGGCCGCTCCCGCTCCATTGTTTTGAAAGTTATGGATTTTAGTGAGAAAGCGCAAATTTATAGAAATGCGTCTAAGCTGAAGGGTTCCGGTCCTACGCATATCTGAGGACTATTCAGTCAACGTGCGATCTATCAGAGGAAAGCTATGGGAGGCAACCACAACTCACCGCAACAACGGCTCCTCCGTGCGCATAGTATACGACCACGTGTTTATTTATAACGTGCGCTACAATTGGGACGCGATGACTAACACGATTGTGCAGTCTCGTAATCGCAATACAAGGGCGTCGACTTCAGGTACTGCTACTAATTATCGTTGACGTCCACGTGACTTTACTGATAATCTCCGCATTTTAAATATTAACGCCAGAAGTTTAGTGAACAAGCTTCCCGATTTATCGTCATTAACTTTGTCCTACTTCCCCCATATCATTGGAGTCACGGAAACGTGGTTCCGTAGTGAAATTTGCAATGCCGAGGTGTCGCTACCTGGCTTCAATGTTATAAAAACTGATAGAACAGAAGGTAGAGGCGGTGGCGTTGCCTTATATTTAAACTCTAACTTAAAATTTTCTGTGCTTGATGCTCCCTCTCAAACAGAGTCGGTTTGGTGTAAAGTTTATTTTAAGTCATTGACTTTTGTTGTTGGTGTCTTTTACCGCCCACCTAACTTGATCGCAGACCCTATGATTTCCTTGAATGCATTCATTCAAGAAGTAGCACCTCATTCACCAAATCTAATATGTATGGGTGATGTTAATGTCCCCGATATACACTGGCCGTCGTTATCTCTGGTAGGCCATGATTCCATACTGTACAAAGAAGCATTGGACTTTTCACTAACTACCGGCTTAAAGCAAATAGTCAGTGACGTCACAAGAGCCACGGCGATTTTAGATCTTGTCTTTCTTAGCCCTATGGTCTGCGATTATGGTTACGAATGTTCTGTTGTTGAAGGCATACCAGATCATAAAGCGGTATTTGCATCCATTTCTTGTCCTGTTCCGAGAACCCGATATATTTATTCTACTTTCCGCGATATGAGCCATGCTGATGATGTGGGTATAATTGATGCACTTAGCACTTCTATTAGCCAGTTTGAAGCGATTAGTCTTTTTGACGATGTCGATACTTTAACTACATTTTTTAGTGATTTAGTTACCTTGTGTATCACGCGTTTTGTGCCGTTAAAAACGAACAAGACGAATTCAGAGCTGCCTTGGATCACACGGGAAATGCACCTGTCGCACGACTTGGACGCTTGCGACGTGCTAAACGTACCGGTAATTCTGTTCTTACTGCACAATTCATTGCTCTTAAAGAGGAACTTCGAAGCAAAACTAATGCTGCTCGGGATTTTTACTTCCAGGTAACACTTCCAAGTTTGCTTAGAAATAATCCACGTAAATTTTGGAGCTTTGTTCTGCCAAAGGAATCCGCCGCTGATACTTTTGAAATAAACAACACCGTTACAAGTGATACTGCTATGATTGCAAACGCATTTAATAGTTACTTTAAAACTGTTTTTACGCTTGATAACTCCGTTGTTCCTCCTTTTATAGAGCCGACGCATAGTTATATTGATGGCATTGTTGTTTCGAACCAGGGTGTGCTGAATTTGATTTTGAAACTTGATACAAAAAAGAAAGGTAGTCCCGACAATGTAGATAACGCATTCCTCATTAGATACTCTTTATGGACTAGTCGATATTTAACAGTTATTTTTCAGAAATCTCTCCCGACGTCTGTCGTTCCTCTTGCCTGGAAATCGGCTAAAATTCTTCCACTATTCAAATCCGGCAATAAGCAGTCCTTGCTGAACTACAGACCTATTTCTATCACATCTCATTCTTGTAAAATACTCGAACACATAATTTACAAACATACAATTGAATTTCTAGAGTCCAATAATGTTTTATCGGATTCTAAACACGGTTTTCGGCGCGGATTTAGCACCACAACCCAGCTCAGTGAATTCACCCATGGCATCATCCAGGCCCTCGATGCAGGTGATCAAATTGACGCAATATTTATAGATTTTTCAAAAGCTTTTGACACTGTGTCACACTCCAAGCTGTTGAAAACGCTCACTGTTATTCTTAACAACCAAGCATTAGTTAATTGAATTTCTTCTTTTTTATCCAATCGATCGCAGTACGTACTCTTTAGGTCTTCTCAATCCTCCATGTGCAGTGTAACGTCTGGCGTACCTCAAGGTTCAATATTAGGTCCGCTTCTGTTTTTGATTTTCATAAATGATCTGCCAAGCACTATTCCTGTTAAAATCCGCATGTACGCAGATGATTGTGTTTTGTACCATACGATTAAAACTCCCCATGATCACTTTGTCCTTAATGATGCATTTGTATCATTTCGATCATGGTGTGAGACTTGGCAGATGCAAATCAATTTCCAAAAAACTATGTCATTTACCAAACGCTCTTTTCCTTCTAGATTTACCTCTTCGTTTAATGGCTGCCCTCTAGGATATGTTTCACAGTATAAATATCTAGGTCTTCTATTCACTGAGGAGTTATCTTGTTCGCATCACATCGAACTCATGTGCAACCTTGCGCTTAGAAGGTTAGGCTACTTACAATGCACATTACGTTCAGCCCCACTTAGCATACGACTCCTCACCTACAAAACGCTGGTTCGTCCAATACTGGAGTATGGCTCTGTCGTATGGAAACCGCACAAAATATCTGACATCAAGAAAATTGAATCTGTCCAAAAGAAAGCTGTACGCTTCATTTATCGTCGCTTTGACAGGTATTTTTCACCCAGTTCCTATCTTCTTAGTCTTCAACTTACCAGTCTCTCTTCCCGTCGTCACGTCGAATCTTTGAAGTTTATTTATACTCTAATTAACTCCCCACGATTTCCCCTTCTTAGCAAATACATCGCACCCGCTAGACCTACAACCACCAGACATCACCATGAGTTGAATATGACCACTTTTCACCATCGTACCGATGCGTTTAAATACAGTTTTTTTTTTGTCCGCACTATGGAATTGTGGAAAGCTCTGCCTGGTCACGCATGATCTTTACCACTCGATGAATTTCTATTGTATATTGCTAATCATTGATGTTCAGTGCTCTTTGTTATGCTTTTCTATGTATTGTATTCCGCCATTCCTGCGATAGCCCTTCGGTGCTGCAGTATGTTGAAATAAATAAATAAATAAATAAATAAATAAATAAATAAATAAATAAATAAATAAATAAATAAATAAAGGATGGCGGTAGAAGTCATAGCCATGAGCATGACTCAGCAAATCACAATGACTCAGCGAAAAAATATGAACACTCAAAAACCCCTCAAATTGGTTCTGACTTGGCTACTAAGTGAAGGAAACACTAAAGGATAATGGTAGGCGTCATAGGCTTGAGCATGACTCAGCAAAAATGATAATGATTCAGCAAAAAAGATTAACATTCAAGAACCACTGAAATGGATTCTGACATAGGTACTAAGTGAAGGAAACACTAAAGGATAGTGGTAGAAGTAATTGTCATGAGCATGACTCAGCAAAAATGACAATGACTCAGCAAAAAAGATTAACACTCGGAAACCAATAGAATGGGTTCGGATGTGGTACTAAGTGAAGGAAAAGGCTAAAGGTGAATGGTTGAAGTCATAGTCATGAGCATGGCTAAAGCTTTCGCCTTAAGGTCTCTTAGGCGTTGCTAAAGGGACTCCTGAGGACTGAAGACGTGAATGTCGTGACATGCGTGTCATGTAGGTCATGAGAAAGCCGCCTACGTCTTGGTGCTCTCATAGTCGTTTCGTTAACTTGGTAGGCTCCCCGCACACTGCTTCGCATAACATTGATTCCCACAGGGCGTGGGATCTGCCGGCTTTTTCTTTACTAAGTGTGCTTTTTGGTTTTCGCTGCCGTGTTGTGTTTGTAGAATCGGGACGATGCTATGCTTTTAAGAGGGCGGCATTGACACATATTCTTGTTTATCTTTCTCGGGTGACCGCTTTTCATTGGCTAACAAATGTAAAACGCTATCGCTCGGCGCAGGACGCACCTGCATTTATCAGAATTTTTTCGAATGGTATCGATGGTTCTATCCGCTCTCTGTTGCCACTGAACCTTGTGCCATCTGATTGTATGCGCGACGCGAATTGTGTAGTACTTACTGGAAGCCACGAGAGTACCAGAGATTGCACGGGAACCTTCGACGAGTCATGTATGAAAGCCGACGCTCTTGACCCGCAGATCAGGGCAGGTATTGTGAAGCGATGCCTTTTCGATGCCAATGCCTTTTCGCGCTTGGTCAGTGGTCAGAGCGACGGTCCGCTTTTGTTATCAACGGGATCAGCCGACCGTGAGCGGTAGATGATAACACTAGTATAAAATAAAGCATAACGCATCGCTACAAAATACCGGCCCTGATTTTTCGACGATGGCCGACATTGATCACCGCTATCTGTATTTATTTTGCTGGGCAGGAGTTCGCCCAATAAAGAGTTCAATTTGTAATTCAGCGTTCTGACAATGCGTCGTTCTTCAACTTCACAACAACCTGACAGCATAACTGTCGTTATAATTCGTTATTGCGATCAACGCTAATTTTATTTTATTTATTTATTAGTCACCTGCATCACGTGGGCATTACAGCAGGGAGGTTACAGACTTAACTAAATACATGAACAAATAATTACAATGCGTGGAAGAAATCATCATTTTCTGTGATGTATACAATGCGTGATGGCAAACTGTTCCAATCTCGAACAGTTCTAAGAAAAAAAGAATAACGGAAAACGTCACCCCTACAAGAAAATTCCCTGACCTTCAAACAGTGGTCCAGTCGCTTAGATATGTAGTGTGGTGCCTGGATATATTGTTCGCGGTTTATGCCTGTTTTAGCATAATAAACATCGTGAAAAAAATTTTCATCTGATATGCCTTCTACGATCCTTCAGCTGTTTCCATTTAAGTTTACGTTTGCTTTCTGTCATGCTAAGCTGCCGACTATAGTTACCAAGAACAAATCTAACTGCCCCATTCTGGATTTTTTTCTAATTTATTTATAAGCTCAGATGTGTGTGGGTCACAACAAACACATCCATATTCAAGTATTGAACGTACATGACTGAAATAAAGCTGCGTTCTTAAGTTACTCGGTAAATGACTAAAATTGCGGCACAACAATCCCAAAACTGATGCTGCCTTGTTTCCAATATAGTTAACATGCTCGTTCCATCTTAAATGAGAAGTAAAAAAGACCCCTAGATATTTAAATTCCTTGCTTATGTTTAGAGTAAAATCATGAATTCTATACCTATACGGATGATTAGCTCGTTTTCTTGTGAAGGTGACGTGAACAGTCTTATTTATGTTTAACGACATATCCCAACGCACACACCAGTCTGCTATAGTATTTAAGTCAACTTGCAGGATTTGTGAATCGGAAATGGAATCTACGACTCTATAAACAACACAATCATCGACAAACATCCTGAATGAAGACTGTATACCGATTGACATATCATTAATGTACAACAAAAACAATAGTGGCTCCAACACTGAGCCTTGGGGAACTCCCGACGTAACTGCTGCATATTGTGAAGATATACCGTTCAGAACAGCAGCCTGTTTCCGCAATGACAAATATTCGGCAATCCACGCTATTGTTTTACCATCCAAGTTATAAGCTTTTAAGTTTTAGATAAGGAGACTGTGTGTGACTACATCAAATGCTTTACGGAAATCTAAGAAAACGCAGTCCACAATTTGTTGCTTATCGATTGCCGAGGCTAAATCGTGTATAAACTCTACCAACTGTGTATTGCAAGATAAACCACGCCTGAAACCATGTTGGCTGGGGCTTAGGAGATTCATCATCATCATCATCATCATCATCATCATCATCATCATCATCATCATCATCATCATCATCATCATCATCATCAGCCTATATTTATGTCCACTGCAGGACGAAGGCCTCTCCCTGCGATCTCCAATTACCCCTGTCTTGCGCTAGCGTACTCCAACTTGCGCCTGCGAATTTCCTAACCTCATCATCCCACCTGACTTTCTGCCGTCCTCGACTGCGCTTCCCTTCTCTTGGTATCCATTCTGTAACCCTAATGGTCCACCGGTTATCCATCCTACGTATTACATGGCCTGCCCAGCTCCATTTCTTCCGCTTAATGTCAACTAGAATATCGTCTACCCCCGTTTGCTCTTTGATCCACACCGCTCTCTTCCTGTCTCTTAACGTTACTCCTAAGATTTTTCGTTCCATTGCTCTTTGTGCGGTCCTTAACTTGTTCTCGAGCTTCTTTGTTAACCTCCAAGTTTCTGCCCCGTATGTTAGCACCGGTAGAATGCAATGATTGTACACTTTTCTTTTCAACGACAGTGGTAAGCTCCCAGTCAGGATTTGGCAATGCCTGCCGTATGCACTCCAACCCAATTTTATTCTTCTGTAAATTTCTTTCTCATGATCAGGGTCCCCTGTGAGTAATTGACCTAGATAAACATATTCCTTTACAGATTCTAGAGGCTGACGGGCGATCCTGAATTCTTGTTCCCTTGCCAGGCTATTGAACATTATCTTTGTCTTCTGCATATTCATCTTCAACCCAATTCTTGCACTTTCTCGATGAAGGTCCTCAATCATTTGTTGTAATTCCTCTCCATTGTTGCTCAATAGAACAATGTCATCTGCAAACCGAAGGTTGCTGAGATATTCGCCATCGATCCTCACTCCTACTCCTTCCCAGTCTAAGAGCTTGAATACTTCTTCTAAGCATGCAGTGAATAGCATTGGAGAGATTGTGTCTCCTTGCCTGACCCCTTTCTTGATAGGTATCTTTCTACTTTTCTTGTGGAGAACCAAGGTAGCTGTGGAATCCTTGTAGATATTTGCCAAGATATTCACGTATGCCTCCTCCACTCCTTGATTACGCAATGCCTCTATGACTGCTGATATCTCTACTGAATCGAATGCCTTTTCATAATCTATGAAAGCCATATAGAGAGGTTGATTGTACTCCGGAGATTATGTTTAGTTAAATGGGCCATAACGCAACTGTATATTACGTGCTCCATAATTTTGCAGGTTATACTAGTTAAGGAAACAGGCCTGTAGTTCTGAACAGAGTTTCGCACACCACTCTTATGTATGGGCACGACTGGCGCTAATTTAAGTCATCAGGCATGTCTATTTCACTGAGGGACTTCTGGAACAATCGGGTGAAATAAAAGCATAACGCGTCCGCACAATTCCTTATGATAGCGGCAGGTATGTCATCAGGGCCGCATGCCTTAGCCTGGTTCACATCTTTTAATAATTTACGGACACCATCGACACAAAAAGTGACTTCCGGCAGGCGGTCTATTTCAACGGGTAATTCAAAACAGACAGTACATGAGCTAGACGGCAAAAACACACATGAAAAATAACGGCTAAAAAGTTCAACTTTAGGCTCATTATCATGAATAATTGTTTCATCATTTTCTAAAGCAGGTATCGATCTGTTGTCCTTGCCATTACGCTTCACATACCTCAAAAATTCTTTGGTATCCCTGACAAGTCTTTCACCTAGATTAAAAAAATACAAGTCCTTAGCGATGTCAGACTTTTGTCTGAATTCAATTTTTATTGCTTTCAGCAAGCCCAAATACTCTGGCGAATTAGACGCCTTGTATCTTTGATAAGTTCGTCACTGTCGTCGAACAAGGGCACGTAGCTCTGCGTTAAACCAGGGTTTGTCTCGAGCTCGCCTACTTGATGTAACTCGTGATGGGACAAAAGCTTCACGTAGTTCAAACATTTTCAATTTGAAAGTATTCCACAGTTGTTCGATATCTAGATCATCTGTGAGTGCATCAAAGGTTGGAAAGAACGACTCGAAAGCAGCGCTAATCGCCTCGTAGTTGGCCCCGCTGTAGGCATAAATCTTTCGACTAGGTGTTTTTGCAACCTTCACATACAGAACTGATAAATCTGCTAGAACAACGTTGTGATCGCTCAAACCTGGCAACACCCGTACATTGTACACAACATCAGGTACGTTACAGAGCAAGAGGTCGAGAACGTGACTTGTTCCGTCAGTGCACGATGGCTCTGCACATACTGATAGAAAGTGTTCTGATCTACAATATCAAAGAAAGTTGAGTATAGGCTCCCTCGAGCAGTATCCCTTGGTTCCCCAGCTGACCAGTCAATATCCGGAAGGTTAAAGTTTCCCCTAGGACAAGGCATTCATTGTTAATAGTTTCAAGAAAATTGGATAAATGAACTAGTGGTTCTACACAAGGACCAGGAGGCCTATAAAATGACCCAAGAACAATTGTTTTCCCATTCGGCAGCCCTACTTTACAAAAAATGGATTCAGTTTCATTATCGGGAAATTCCATTTGGACGCTCGGGATACTATTATGGACAAGAATAAACACCCCTCCGCCACGTGCATCGCAGTCTCGACGAAAGCACTCGTACGTGTCAGGGAATACTTCAGTGCTTACGATAGTCGGGTCTAGCCAAGATTCTGTTCCCAAAACAATGGTCGGTTGGATGGTACGAAGAAAAAAGTGAAAATCGTCAACTTAATTTTTTACACTGCGGCAGTTGACTAACAGAACGCTGATGGGGCACATCGCAGCATTAGCAGTACTTTGTCATTGCTCCCGTACAACGCCGTCTTTACTGCCCCATTGAAAGCGTCTGTTCCCCAAGTGAAGCGTATCAAACTTCAGAACTGCTTTAAAGCCTCCTTCGCTGTTTTGTTTGGCATACGCCCATAATTTCTTTCGCTTATCACGGACAGTACGGGAAAAGTCTTCAGATATAGCAACGTTCGATCCCTTAAGCTTGAATGCTTTTGCAAGCACGGCTTGGCGGTCTTTGAAAGAATTCAAGCGAACAATGATGGGCCGATTTTTTCCTTCACAGAATTTGCCCAGCCTGTGTGCACGTTCAATAGCTAACGAAGATAATCCAAGCTTCGCTGTGCACTGATTTATGATGAGTTCCTCAGACTCGGCTGCCGTCTCATTGGCATTATGTTCCGCTAAGCCATAAAAAACCAAATTATTGTGCCTCTCACGATTTTCCAAGTCATCCAATTTTTTAATCACGCCTGCCAAAGCATCATGATCTTGTCGCTGCTGATCTTCAACGTTAGCCAAGGTTATTTCAATTCTGTCGATATTTTCTAGCTTAGTTTCTAACGAAAGAAGCCGAGCTTTAACGTCAGTAACGTCTGCGGTGAGCTGCGATAACTTGGAAAGTATTGCACTTTGACCATTTAACAGTTCTTGGATTTGTTCAGCAGTTAGTGGACCTGGGTTACACTCAATATCTCCGCCACAAAGCAGCAAAATAAGTAGATAAAATGCCGGGCAACGAAAAAGTGAAAAATGCCTCTTGACACGCACACGATTTGACAACGCAGAACCGCGTCGCCGACAGGAAAAAGTAAGATAAAGCACTTTGGGTGGAACCGGCAAAATGTAGCGCGACGCTTTCAAAGGGTAAAAAGAACCAACCTGCGTGAGCAGTAGAAAACTTGTAAGGGTCACCGCCATCTCGCCGGTTCCACGTCCCATCGTGACAGTGCTGCTCCGGTGATTTTGTAGTCGACACTTGACAGCGTCAACGCCCACATGACAATGTTGCCAGCTTGGAATCGGAAAACGTTTAAATTCGTCACCGGCTGGACACTGTTGTAGCTCGAAGGCCTCGAACAAATCAGTTGAAGACGAAGAACCGCTGTCGGCGAATTTCAGGCATACGTCGTCGAACAGAAATCCATGAGGAAGGACCGCCGTGGAAAAGCTCGCCAAAAACACCTGCGTGAGCAGTAGAAAACTTGTAAGGGTCGCAGTAAGGTTTTCACTTGGGCTTGTTGGTTTTCCATTAAGACCGTGTATCATTGCGCGCAAAACGACATGGACAAAAGAGGGAACACGTATAACACACACGAAGCGCAAAGGGTGTAAGGGTCACCGCCATCTCACCGGTTCCACACCCCTGTGGAACCGGCGAGATGGCGGTTTCTACGACTTTTCTTACAGCGCCCACCGAAAGCGGCGGGCGTTGACGCCGCTATCACTTGCAATGCAATGCAGCTCTTGAAGTGTGCAGGAATTCGCGCTCGTAAAGTTCACCTGTTACAATACGCCTCCCTCACATGTTGTGTTGTTTTGCTTGCCGACGTTTGTCTAAATCTGGTGACGCGGATAGTTTCATTGTTTCTTACCCTGTTCAGTCAAAAGCAGTAAGTTGCGACCGCCAGATAATTGTTTATTTAGTTGTTTTCGTGCGACAGCGCTGGCCGACGGGCTTGGCGTCCGACGAAAGGACGAGCACTCTACGCCCAAAGCGTTCGTCGGCCTCCAAGGAAAGTATGTTCTGTGCAGGGATGCGATTTCGACACCCGTACGGCTGACCTTTTCCTGCATCGCTTTCCGCGCTGAAACCTCCGAACGCCCATCAAGTCGTATGGCCGGGAATTTGAATATACAGCTGTAATGGCAGGCCTCCGAAAACAAGTTTCGCGCCTTTGAGAACAAAATGACGTCACTTCTGTTTTAAGGGATATGACGACAGATTATTTTTTCTTCCGCCAGAAGTGTTCCCTCCTCACACAGATGGCGCTAAGCCCCATGAACCACCGATGAACTGCCATGTTTTGAACCTATGGGCTTCTTTGGAAGCTTCGCTACCAGGTATATCTACCTTGATCAGGGCGCCGGCGCTTACTCGTGTGGCAGGTTCAAATAACCCGCGAAAATTCATTGCTTTCTACGTGTTCAACTAAACGAGCACAAAGCCGCTGCTTCACAAAACTGGAGTTAGTAACGAAGTTGCGCGCAAACAATGCGGCAAAAGTATTTTCTTCTCTTCACCAGCAGCAGTTTCCGGAAAAATGGCCTTCACAGAGCGTGTATTCCCCACAGAAAAGCATTGCTGCTCGGTACGCCCCGGGCCGCTGCGGGAACAGCCATCTCGTGGCACTTAGATAAACTAGGGGACTTTATCTGGGACCGCAGTGGTCCTCTCTGTCCTCATCTATATATCTTCCACCGTGGTCTAAAACGATGTGTCTCTGTGAAAGTATGACGCAGTGCGCGACGTAGTATGCGCCTGTTAAGGCGACCAAGGGGAATTTTTGGTACCATTTCGCTCCACCATTGTCATGGGAAGGCCACGCGTGAACCGTACGCCTGAAGAGCAGCGTATCTACGACTAGCGGCAGCGAAAGCAGCGGCGGGAGAGAGACCGTCGACGTCGTGCCAACCCGGCGGCCCGAGGAAGACCGTGCCCGGGTCTTAAGCGTAAGCGATAAGCAAGAGCTGACGACGCATATCGCGACGCCGTGAATGCCGCAAAAAGACGTCGGCGCCACGAGGACACGGTGCCGAGATTCAACGGCGCCTACGCAAGGTTCCAGAGAGACTTTCTCGATCGCAACTTCGGATCAAGCTGGCGAGTATGTGATCCCCTATGGCACGATAACAACCTCTCGGAAATCAACGAAGACGACGAAGTGATTCTATAGCTGAACGCTTGCACTGTTGTCTGCGTTTTCGCTTTGTTTCGTTGCAATCTCTGGGAGCTGCCGCTCCCTCGTTGCGGCAATGGACAAAAATACTTCCGAGGACCTTCCTGGCGCGCAGCCGTCAGGCCGGCTTACGTCCAGGAAACGCGGGAGCCAGTCAAGTGACACAGACAGCGAGGCCACCGAGTTGTACTCGGACAGCTACGATTCCTCGGACGACGACTTCAAGGTTGTCATGAGCCGAAAGGCAAAAAGAATACTGCTGCGCGCGTCATCGCCGGCAAGTGTCTCCACCGTGATAGATACACCACAGCACTGGCCGCACACTGTGCTCTTCTTGCCCGTGGACCCCACGACCAATCTGCGGCTCCTGAACAGGCAGGTCCTTTCAACGTTACCCGAGGGTATTGCACCAAATGAGATTAAGGATGTGAGAATCAACTCACGGAAGAATGTCATGGCTGTAGACGTTTTCCATCGTAGCGCACTACAAAGCCTTCAGAATTGTCACAAAAATTGACAAAGTACAAGTGCGACCACAGATTGCTACTGGCGGTAACGGCACTGTTGGCGTCATTTATGACGTCGACATTTCCATTTCGAGCGACGACTTGCCAATATTAATAAAGCCAGCAACTGAAGGCACGCTCATCGCTCATCTTACAAGACTCGGAAACACACGCTGCGTGAAGCTTGTGTTTGAGGGAGATTGCCTTCCCTCTCACGTCAAAGTTGGTCATGTCCGCCATCCAGTTCGACCATACATATCGAAGCCCCTGCAATGTCACAAGTGCTTCAAGATTGGCCACATAAAAAGCGTTTGTGCGAACAATGCCGTGTGCCCACGGTGCGCTGAGTCCCATTTGGAAGACGCCTGCCGCGCGACCGTCCTGAAGTGCCCTAATTGCGGCGGTTCCCACGAAGCCTCATCGAAGGACTGCCCACGGGTGCGGAAGGAATTCGCGGTTCTAAAGCGCATGGTTCGGGATCCTTCCACACACCGCGAGGCTGCCGCTACACTTAGACGGTGACGGCATCGCCACCGAAAAGCGCAACGTAAAACCGCACAAAGCAACACAACGTCTTCCGCCACAACGGCTGCTCCATCAACGCGGAGCGCCAACATGAAAGATGCCGCGCAAGCGAAGATGCCGCGCGATCATCCCGAAGAGTGGCCCGCACTTCCAAGTGCACAACCTGCCACGGAGACACCTCGAATGCCACCTCCATCGACACCCTCACCAACTACTGCTCTAACGACGACTGATGATCGCCAAGTTATAATAATGTTGCGGTGACTGATGGATGCTATGCGAGTTCTACTCAGCAACATGAAAACCCCGTCGGCGCAGAGCGCGCTGCAGGTGTTGGACGCCCTGGGTCCAGTGCTTGCGGCCCCATAGGGTAAAGCAATGACCCGCCAGAAGTCATCGTTCAGAGAGGAGGTCCAGAATGCATCTGTCTTTGAATGGAACGCCAGAGGACTTAAGTCGCGTATGTCCGATTTTCGACAGTTTGTATTCGTAAATCAGTTTCCCATTATTGTCATTTGTGAGCCAAACCTGTCATATCCCATCAGACTGTCCGGGTATGAGTGCATTACGTCTTCCACCCATGGGCAATGCAGCAAGGTTATTGTTTTCATACGCTGTGACTTGACATATGTTCATCATCCGGTGCCACCTGACAATGAAAACCAGTACGTGCGTTTGACTGTGAAGAAGAGCAAGGTCACCTCCACAATTCTGGGAGCCTATATACCTATCACCACCAAGTCGTGTAAACTGCGAGCGCTTACGGGAAACTTTGACAACGACTCCACAGCCATGGGTTGTCACTGGGGATTTCAATGCCCACCATTACCTCTGGGGGAGCTCCAAGATTAACTCGAGGGGCAGAAGATTGGTGTCCATTGCTTCTGAACAAGAACTTTGCTTGTTAAATGACGGAAGCCCCACCTATCTGCGAGGAACGGCGTATAGTAGGTGTCTTGACCTCAGCTTTGTTTCGTGTTCCTTTAACAGAAGAGTTAAATGGTTCTTGGACTTGGAAACGCGGGGAAGTGACCACATCCCTACTTATCTCACGATTGAGGGGCTGACTAGCTCCAAGTGCTCCGGTGCCGTCCAATCCATCGACTGGCCGAAATTTAAATCAATTTTGGAAGACCGCTGTTGAGACGAGATGCCATCCAGCCTAGGGGACGCAATAAAAGGTGCCTTACAGGTTGCCACACATTCAACTTTGAAAAGCTCCAAACGCACTGAATTCGACATCGAGCTAGAGAAACTTTGCGCACTTCGACGCAGTGCGGAACGAAGATATAGGCGCACAAAGTCCATTCATGATTTGAGATTGGCCAGACGCACACAGAAGAAAATACAGCGTCGAATGAATAAGCTGGCTTCACAACGATGGGTGTCTTTCTGCGAGTCTCTGGATCCCCGAAAGCCTTTGTCTCTTATATGGAGAACTGTTCGGGGCCTCCGTGCAACCCCTGGACAGCGCCACCCATTTAATTCCCTCGCCCTTTACCTACAATGCAACGAGATTGAAGTCGCAGAATCCTTCTGTAGGAGGATTGCCGTTGTAGCAAGTTCCACTGGAACGCAGACTCCTGACCACTCACCATCCTCACGTGATCCCCGTATGGAGTACCCTTTTTCTCTGTACGAACTTGAAGCTGCGCTCGCTTTATGCAGGCGTTCCTCAGCCCCAGGCATTACATACCGCGCTTTGTGTAACCTTGGTGAACGATCTCGAATGGCACTCTTGCTCCTGTACAACGACTCGTGGCAGACAGGCACCGTTCCCCAGGAATGGAAATCAAGTCGCCTGATTCCGCTCCCCAAAGCTGGCAAGTCGCCTTTGGACATTTCGTCATACCGTCCGATCGCGCTTGCAAGTTGTGTAGGCAAAGTAATGGAACGGATGGTTCTAACGCGACTGGAGTGGTACCTAGAGCACTATGAAATTTACCCAGACACGTTAACAGGATTCAGGGGCGGCCGTTCGTCTATAGACAACGTTGTCGATTTGATAACGTATGTCGAATTTCAGAAGGCCTGTAAACGCTTGTCTGCTGCCTTGTTTCTAGACGTTAAAGGAGCTTACGCAACGTCACCCATGAAGCCATCCTTAAAGCGCTAGAAGTAATAGGACTTGGTGGCAAGACATACCTCTGGGTTCGCAGCTAGCTACAGATGCGATCATTCTACGTGCTCACCGGGGATGGCCCGACACCCCAGTATTACAGTAGCCGCGGAGTCCCTCAAGCCAGAGTACTAAGCCCGACGCTTTTTAATCTGACCCTTATCGGACTAATCGAGAACCTGCCAAGCACCGTTCGACTCTCTATCTACGCCGACGACATCTGTATCTGGACGTCGGGGGTGACACGGCTTCAGCTTCGCGCTCGGCTTCAGAAGGCGGCCTCATCGACATCATGCTACCTTCGTAAACGAGGACTGGAGGTGACGTGGGAAAGGTGCGCAGTGGTGGCATTTACGCGGAAGCCAATGTCTGCATACGGCACAATAATCAACCGACAAGCGATATCGTTCAGCAAGAGTCACAGGTTCTTGGGAGTTGTGATTGACAGAGATCTGTCCTGGACTCCTCACGTCAACCACGTGAAAAAGCGCCTGATGGCTATTTGTCATCTGTTCAAGTTCCTTGCAGGAAAGAACTGGGTGGTATCCACACAACCCATGTTACAGCTATACAGGGTGTTGTTTGTTCGGTTCCTCCGGTACAGCCTACCTGTTATATCCAACACCTGCAAAACTAATTTGTGTACAATTCAAAGCATTCAGGCGCAAGCTCTTAGGATATGCCTTGAAGTACCACGCAGTGCGTCAACGGCTGAAACTATCGCCATAGCTCAAGATTATTCAATCACAACGCACATCGCCATCGAGGCAATGCGTGCACATGTCAGGCACATTGCCCGGACTCCTTGCCACCACCTCGCCGCACTCACCGTGGAAAGACCCCGCACGTCATATAGCACAACTGTCGGTGCATATCGTGCCTCGATTACATCGGGGTACGCACCTCCGGCCAGGCTGGTGTCTCCTCCATGGTGTTTGTGCCACCCTGAAGTCCGACTTAGAATTCCAGGACTTCAGAAAAAGTCTGATCTATCACTGTCTGCACTAAAACAATTGAGCTTACTTCTGTTGTACGAGCGATATAGCAGCAGTGCACGTCTGTACGGACGGATCGACTACATCGACCAGTTCTGGCGGTGCTGTGTTTATAACGACGAGAGGAGTAACAATGCGATTCAAGACCTCGCATGTCACGACGTCCACGGCTGCAGAGCTCACGGCTCTGCGCAGTGCACTTCAATTTATAGACGCAGAGAGTCCTGATACATGGGTCATGTTTTCCGACTCGAGACCGGCTTTACAAAGTATGCAGGCAGTTCTCCGACGTGGAGCTCACGAACAACTAACGTATGAAATTGTCAAGCTTCACCACGACGTCAAACAGAAAGGCCACGAAATTATTTTCCAGTGGCTACCTGGCCATTGCGGGATCAGTGGAAACGATCTCGCTGACAAAGCTGCCCGAGAGTCACATCAAGAACAACACAGCGTTCCCATTCCTCTTTCCAGGACCGACGCTGGAAGGCCGCTTCGTCACCTGGCACGCAAGCTCTCTTGTGGAACAGAGTGGGACACCCCAAATATAAGGCGCAGGAGGCTACACGTACTGAACTCTTCGCTCCAACTCCGACCTCCACCCGGGATTCACCGACGTAAGGCATCGCTTCTATACCAGCTGTGGTTGGGAGCGGCTTTCACGAAGGCGTACTGTGCTTTGATTGGAATGACCGAAAGTGCCACGTGCGACGTCTGCGGCAGCGAAGAGAACATAGAACATTTATTGTGTCACTGCGATCGATTTCAGTCGGAAAGACAAACTTTATCGAACGCATTGCGACGACTTGACGATCGACCGTTGTCCGTGCAGGTGCTCCTTGAAGACCGTCCCCATCGCTCGTCAGCCCACAAAGCTGTGAAGGCACTGTTGTCTTACTTGAGGACGACTGGCCTCTATGTGAACGCCTTTGAATTGCTCAGGCCCTCCGCGTGCGTGCGCGAGCTCACCGTGTCCTTCCTCCCCCACCCCTCTCCTCTCTCTATCTCATCTTTCTATTCCCTCTTTCCCGTCCCCCGGAGTAGGGTAGCCAACCAGACGCATTTCTGGTTAACATCCCTGCCTTCTATTTCTCTCCTCCTCCTCCTCCTCCTCCTCCTCTCGGAAATCAACGGCATATGGTCGGGAGAGCGACGGCAGAAGGTGGTGGATGTGCTGACGCGGTGCTTTCCCGGCGAGAATGTTGGGGAGTGGCAACCACGCCAACGCGCTCGTGCCACTAACGCATTCGTCGTCGTCTCCTTCCACAGCTGGCTCCGTCGCCACTCATCATTCCAGTATAGAATTTCATGAGAGTGGCTTGTTGGGCTAGTTGGTACATGGTTATACTTGGAATGCCAGCAAACTTGGAAGTAGAAAAAAATCGAGAAGAAGACATAGACAAAGTGACAGCCACCTTCCTGTCACTTTGTCTATGTCTTCTTCTCGATTTTTTCTACTTCCAAGTTTGCTGGCATTCCAAGTATAGAATTTCACTTCTCTTCTATAAAGGGAAGGCCGCGTTTACGGCGGTATGAGCCGTTGCTTAAGGTGGTATGAGCCATCCATTGTCTTGCGTGACGGACCGATTTAATAACAGAGGTGATACGTGAATGTGCGTGCGTACCTATCGTCTCGATGACCACCAATCAGGAGCATAAACATTTTCGTACCTTTGCTTAACATTCTGTGTCACCTCTTCGTCGTGCGCTAAACAGCTTCATTGGCCCTCCACCTTTACTGAGTGGAATGGCTCATGGTTTTTTCCATATTTAGCGGTGTTTCTAAAGGATGCAGAAAAAAACTTATTACTGAAGAAGTGGGAAACTAAAAGCTGCTGAATTTGATGTTTTCCCGAATGCTCTACAACTGTCTCTGTGGAAATTTTGCTCTAAAGTTGCCCTTTTCAAAATTTGTTTATTCCTCCTTCTTAATTATGCAGTTAAGATTACAAAAGATAGTTTGTCTTGCTTCACGCAACAGCGAACAACATCCTTCGACGTATTTTAAACCCTGGCTAAATTTATCTGCTATACCCTGTATACTAGACAAAGTGTATAGTTGACGTCCCTGCTTTTTCTTACTCCCCTCCTCCCTGCCTATCTCGTACGCTTGCTTCAAAATATTTCCCGAGGAAGCTGCATCATTCGACGCAGCTGAGAACGCCTTTTTCTCATTCCATTGCAGCCCCTGTTCCTGTACATAGCCCACCACGCAGCTCATGGCGTCAATCGTGAAGGCCTGCTTCAAGCGCCGATAGAGAACATCAATAAGTTCTCTCACATAAAAGACAAGAAGAGGAGACTCCTTGCAGGTGAAGTATCCCTTACGGCAAGAATCGTCTGCGTCAGCACAGTGACTGCTGGTTCATTATTATTTATTTATTTGCGATACTGCCAGTCTGAGTGAGACCAAAGCAAGGTGGGTATTGTATTGATACGGAACAGCCGCAACAGTGTGGCTGCACTGAGGTGAAGGAGGACGACGTGTCCCCGCTTGATATAGCGTTGCCATTTTGGCTTCCGATAGTTTCCCTGTAAATAAATTGTAAATAGCCGTGGGCATCAGCTACACGTAGCATTATTTGGTGGAGGCGGATGTTCCCCGTACTCGTCATGGAGCTTTGCAGCGGTGGCAACCGCGCCTCTGCAGCTTCGACTCCTGCTGCCAGAACTTCATGCACGCAAGCGTCTCCGCCTGCAGCCCCGACCTACGTGACCGTCCCCCCCCCCCCCCCCCCCCGCCCGCCCTGGGGATCCTGGTGCTTTTACTGGAGTCGGCAGTCCTGATATTGACGACTGGCTCCGGTAATACGCATGTGTCAGCACCAGTCACAGGTGGCATACGACTATTATGCTTGCCAACGTTCTTTTCTACCTCTACGGAGCTCCACGGGCATGGTTCCCTACTCACGAAGAGATCTCGAGCTGGAATCTCTTCAAAGAGAAGCTCCGCGACCTTTTTGGCTATTGGCAATCCGTTCGGTCGCCAACTAAATGACAAGAAGGCCCTTGCTACACGTGTGCAGATGTCGACCGAGTCCTACGTGTCGTACATTCTCGACGTCTTGGCCCTTTGTGCCAAGGCTGACCCGAACATGTCGGAGGACGATAAGGTTAATCACGTTCTCAAAGACATTGCTGACGACGCCTTCAATTTACTAGTGTTTACAAACGTCACCAGCATCGATATGATTCTCAAGGAGTGCCGCCGTCTCGAGCATGCAAAAAGCCACCCGGTATCCCCAGCACATCACGCGACTTCCCAACACAGCTGCTACGTCATCCTGTGACGATCTCTTCCACCAGCCTTCGCGATGTGACAACTTAACCCGCATCATTCGTCGTGAGGTCGAAGCAGCACAACCGGCGGCCCCTCCATTCCCGTCACCTGATCATTCTCCGGCGACGATCTCCTTGATCCAGGCCGTCGTCCGTCAAGAGTTGTCGAACGTCAGCCTGCACTCCGTTCGTTCCGTGTGCTCGGAACCTCTTTCTGTACGCACGTTCTCACCCCGCTCTTCTTACTCCTCTTATAAACAGCGCAACCCGTCCGAAAGGCGAACCGTCGACGACAATCCGATCTGTAATAACGGCCGACGCATTGGAACCATTGCTCGCCACTGCCGCAGCCACTGGACTTCCCCGACGTGCTATTCTTCTGATTACCACCCTCGTCCCTCTAGCGCGTCCTTTTCCTTCGCTCCTTCTATGCCCGACCCATCATCTGACCCTGCGACACCTCTGGCACGACCCCGCTACTCCCGCTCGCCTTCTCCCCTCCGCCGTCAATCTCGTTCGCCACCGTCACGCCGTGCTCCTTCTCCGACCTACTTGCAGCACCCCCGACCGGAAAACTAGACAGTGCAGCTTCTGGAGGTGAAGCTGCATTGACGACATTGGCACGAAATCCTCGCTTCACCTTACCCACAAACAATAATCTTTTGGACGTTTTCGTCGACAATGTTCTTGTCTGCGCGTTGATTGACACCGGGGATCATGTGTCCATTATGAGTGCTGATCTTCGCCGTCGGCTAAAGAAAGTTCTGACGCCTTCCCTGAGCCCGATGATGCCTGGTTGTAGCCGCACACGTAGCTTTACGATTCGCTTCTTCAGCAGCGGTTCGTACCTTGCAAGGAGACGTCATAACGTGTACCGAAGAGGTACCCAGAATACGTGGCGCACATTTACCATCGATAGGGTTGATTGCGCGCCACGTCTGAATCACATCTCGTCGTCTGCGCCTGCGCGCGCGGCGGTTGCAGGCAATTTAACTAGATGGTACCACCATACTGGCGGAGGCTCGGGTCGTCTGCGCCTGCGGCGCGTTTAAAGGGAATATTTCTGCTGCCTCATAGCAAGCGCTTGTGTGGCTCACTGGTGAAGTATCCGATTCCCACGCAGCGGGCCTTGGTTCGATCCCGGCGGAGAGCGGACCATTTTTTTCGCATTTCCGGCGATAGCGGTTACGGCCAAACGCCGGCGACGGCATCATCGCGAACCGAAACGGCTATTGGAACCAGCCCATAACAGATTACGCTGTAAAACGCATTACAAACAGACACAGCGTTATGAAAGAAGGCAACACAATTCGGCTCGTGCAAGCCTTCGTTCTAAGTAGAATCACGTACGTTGCCTCTTAAAGTGGCAGGTCGCCGAGAAAGCGAAATTAGAACGCTTAATCAGGAAAGTGTATAAGCAAGCCTTAGGGTTACCAAGGAACACGAGTACAGGGAAATTGTTAGAACTAGGGTTGCACAACACGCTCGCCGATTTAATAGAAGCACACGACATAGCTCATTGCGAAAGACTTTCAAGGACGAAAACGGGTAGGTGCATCCTCGTAAAACTAGGCATAATTTATAACACGCAGCTTCGAGAAAAGGCACACGTAACCGCGACGGTGAGAGACATAATAGTAGTTCCGCCGTTACCCAAAAACATGCACCCGGAACATCACGTCGGTAGAAGGAACAAGAGAGCGCAGGACCTGCAAAGGAAATTCGGCAACTGCAAAAAAGCGGTCTTCGTGGACGCGGCCCGATATGCGAGCAGGCGCGGCTACGTGGCCGCGGCAGTCGATTGCGAAGGCAAATGCAAGACGAGCGTAACGGTGCAAACCCCACATGTCGAGACAGCCGAGGACGTGGCCATCGCCATCGCAGTGTCCACCACGGAGGCCGAAATAGTCATCAGCGAGTCGCAAACAGCGATACGTAACTATGCTAACGACCGGGTCTCCCGAGAAGCGCTGCGAATACTAAGGAATAACGAGGGCAAAATCCGAAACAAAACCGACACGTCATTCATATGGACGCCCGCACACACCCGCACCCCACTGGCCGGCAACGAGGCGGCTTGAGAGCTCACGAACCGAGCAGTTGTGGAAGCCTTGGCCGATGCCACATGCGTGGGGGAGTGGGAGTGGGGGGAACGTATGACTAGCTATAATGGAATAACGCAGCACTACAAGCTCGGTAGACGCAAATACCCGCCATCACACAACAAATTAAGTAAGAAGCAGGCAGTTGCGTGGAGACAACTGCAAATACACACGTACCCAAATCCAGTGATCTTCCGTCTAGGTTACCCAGATCTTTATTCGACGGATAAACGTAGGGCGTGCGATGCCAAGGGCCACCCTGGGACACATGCTATGGGAATGCTCGAGTTTAATCGACGAAATACACAGAAACCACGAGGAGGCCGTCTCTAACCGCAGGACGCGCTGGGAGGCGGCTCTGCTAAGCTCCGCATTAGAAGATCAACTCTGGGCCGTCCAGCGAGCCGAGGAAGCCGCCCCAGCCCAATGGCTCGCGGCCGAAGCCTAGGTCGGGGCTAAGGCCCGCCCCTAATTAGCTTCACAGGACCCTCAATAAAGTTGTTCGATCAATCACTCAAATCGATAGAATCGCTCTGCAATCCAAGCGTACGTGCCACGTAAGGCCCCTTATCACGCAAATGTTACGTCTGGCGTCGTGTGCGCGCCCGACGTAGGTACAGTCTTGCACAGCCTGCCAGAAGGTGCAACGACACACCAAGCCGCCATAGGGACAATTTCCGCTCCCTGGTGCACGTTTCGACACTATTCACCTGGACATTGTCGGGCCTTTGCTACCATTTATTTATTTATTGATACTGCAATGCCGGCATCGGGATTATAGCAGGGTGGGAAAAAGAATTAAGCAGTTTCACAAAACTGGCAAAATGTAAACAAAAGAAATAAGGGAGCAGGTTGAAGCTCTGCAGCCAGCATCAGGAATACAACATTTGAACAAGATATCAAACAGTAAAAATAAAATACACAATAGTACAGTAAAGTGATGAAATGCAGTAACACACACTAAGTAATATGTTGTGCGAATAACGTCAGTGACGGTTGCAACACTTCATTGTTAGTGAGGTTATTCCAATCGGTAATAGTTCGGGGAAGAAATGAGTATTTAAAACAGTTATTACAGGTGCGAAAAGGAGTTAAAGCTAGCTGATGTCGTTGTCGGGTCGCATACCCAGACGAAAAATGAATTAAATGGGTGAGTTCAGTTCTGTAATGTCCTTTAATTAATTGGTACATAAATTTAAGTCTTGCAGAACGATTTCGCTCATTTATTGTCGGCAGACCTGCTTTGAGTAAAAGATGTGTTACCGATGTACGTCGGTAATTATTATATATGTATCATCAGGACTAGGGGCTGACCTGCCATTTCGATTCTGTAAGGCTTCCCTTACTTCGAATGAATTAAAGGGGTAATCTAGCTCGGGGCAAGATGAGCCTTTGTAGGGCGGATAGTCTTCGTCACTCGAGCTGCCCAGTGGCAGGTACTTGCGAACGAGTCTTTCGAGTACGGTCTCTACCGTCTCTGATTGTGATGGCTCGTGGAGAACCTTCGCTATCACTTGTCTTGGTTCGACTTGGTATTGGTGTCATCGAGTAAATGCTTGAGTAGGTTCCATTTAGCTGCAACTCTCATCTGACCATCTACTGAATTGCAGACCTCATCCCACTGTTCTCTGCTCAGGGTTTGGCAGTAATCTTCTGTAGTTTTGTTGAGCTCGGCAATCCTTTTTTCGCAGCCTTCGGTTGAGTTTCTGCCCTTTCCATCTGTATAACAGTGACTTTTTAGCTTCTATAAGATTAGCGAGGCGGCTATCCACCCTGTCCACCTCCAGTTCAGTCTGGACTTTCTTTGTCGCCGCCCTGCAGGACTATTCGAAGAATTATCCGGTGTTTCCTGGGATATTATTGGCCTTAGTGAGGTGAGAACTGGTGAGGCTTATACAGTGCTGACTAACGGCCACGTCCTCAGCTACAGAGGTCTTTCAGATAGGAGAGAATTCGGAGTAGGATTTGCCCGCTAAGTCCATAAGGACATAGCGGGCAACAGTGATGAATTCTACAGCATTAATGAGAGGGTAGCAGTTGTAATAAAGCTGAATAGGAGGTATAGAATGAAGATTCTACAAGCCTACGCCCCAACCTCCAGTCACTATGATGAAGAAATAGAACAGTCTTATGAA
The DNA here is from genome assembly GCF_013339745.2 of Dermacentor silvarum. Taxonomy (NCBI): domain Eukaryota; kingdom Metazoa; phylum Arthropoda; class Arachnida; order Ixodida; family Ixodidae; genus Dermacentor; species Dermacentor silvarum. The sequence continues at coordinate 18,474,884 of NC_051164.1, read as the reverse complement.
GACGTTGAATTACCAATGAGAAAGGTGCAATCTCAGTACACTGTAGTCATGGGCGACATCAATGCAAAAGTGAGGAGAAAGCTGGCGAGCAAGCAATTGGCAACCACGGCATCGATTCTAGGAACACTAGAGGAGAGATGTTGGTAGAATTCGCGGAAAGGAATAGGCTCCGAATAATGAATACTTTCTTGAGGAAGCGCAACAGCAGGAAGTGGACCTGGAAAAGCCCTAATGGAAAAACAAGGAATGAAACTGATTTCATACTCTCTGTCGATCCCAGCATAGTGCAGGATGTAGAAGTGTTAGGTAGGGTAGAGTGCAATGACCATAGCTTAGCGCCGTCTAGAATAAAATTAGTCAAGAAGAAACAGGCCAACCTAGACGCAGTAAGGGTAAATAAAAGCAGACCAATTCAGGCTGGTGCTCGCAAACAAATATGCAGCTTTAGAACAGGAAGATAAAGACAACATAGAGGTAATGAATGAAACCGTAACTAGGTTGATCTCAGAAGCAGCAATTGCAGTGGAAGGTAAGGCACCAAGGCAACCAGTAGGTAAGCTCTCCCAAACAACAAAGTACCTAATAAAGAAACGGCAAAACATGAAAGTGTGAAACTCGAGAGGTCAGAAAGAATTCGCTGAACTGTCGAAACTGATCAACAAGAACAAAGTAAGGTATACCTGAAATTATAACGCGGAAAAGATTGGGAAGGACGGACGGACGGACGGACGGACGGACAAAGAACTTGAATGAAGGTCCTGAGAAGCTCCATTGCCCCCTCTCAGGGAGGCGAAGCCGCGGGCCGCACCCACGTCGGGGCGGGGAGACCGAGCTCCAGCGCCGCATCGTGGGCTCTCTGGACAGCCCAAAATTGGCGTGACTGGTCGGAGCTCCGAAGAGCAGAGCTCCACTCCTCTGCAGTGCATCGATGCGGGCCCCTCTGTAACGAGGGGCCAGAGCATGTGGTCTAAAGTACTACGTTGTCCGCAGCTAGAGCAGTCTGGACTATAAGCTCTGGATTGATGTAGTGAAATAAATTCAGGTTGGGATAGCCGCCACAGACGAGTGTAGGCGCAGATTAGAATTTGTTTAGTGCATGAAGCTTCAAGTTGTTCGTGTTCCTTCTCTTTCTCTTGTCGAGTGTACTCGAAAAATGTCATGGTCTCGTATAACCGGTATCACCGGTATCACCGATTTATCACCGAGCTTACATATGTCATATGTAAGAGGCCGCCTGCGGCGCGAAAAAGAAGAGCACGTGAAGCACAGTGTTCGGAACGGCACGAGCTGTCGAGGCGCGTGAGCCGAGGCATAATCGAGGGATGAACGGCGCTGTCGGTGGATTATCGACGTGGCTCCGGGCCAGGAAGGTCCGCATCGCCAGCTCCGCTCTGGCGACGGGAGACTTGGGGGTCTGGCTGAGTCCGTGACGTTGGCCGTCCAAGGTGTGGCCGTCGATCTCGGCAAGTTCGAGCGAGGCTCCTGGACTGGCTGCAGCCTCTCACGGCAGGACCGGGCACCCCAGAGAGGATCCCTCTTCCGCGGCAGACCGGCACGTTTGATGATCCCCGGAACGCCACGTCGGCACTCGGGAAAGGAGCTAGACGGAAGCGGCGGCCGAGCACGTCGCTAGGCCTAACCCGTCGCGCCTCCCTGCCACGTCAGCAACAGCGACCGGGTTACCCAGGCTCCCGAGACGAGCGAGTTGAAGGACCGACTTCTATGCAGCATCGATTATGCGACAGTCGGCAAGAAACAACCACATGGAGAAAGATCCTACAAGTTTCCGGCTGGAAAGAAACGCGCATCGACGAACTCTGTGAGAACGATTCTTTATTGTATAGTCAGAGTATGAAGCTAAGGTTGCTAGACTTCCGTGTAGGAAACACCCAGAACTAACGGAGGCGGAATTTAGGGCATGTTTATTGCTTTATTAGGTTGTACATTTGTTAACATTTATTTGTTTATTGTGTCTTAGTTCAGTGTGTACTTGAGTTTTAGTTTGAGGTTTTTGGCTTTCGTGTGAGATTAAAAATCTGCTTGCTGTGTTGCCATGCGTCTTCCCTCTCCATCTCTCATAACACCCGCACGCCCCCGAGATCGGTGACAACAAACACATCACAATTGGCGAGCCTGTGCCAGGATCCGTTCCAGGATTCTATCTTAGCCCAGTCACCGATACTCGGGAGTAGCAAAGATGGAGTGGGAACGTTTGGCGGCAATAGCAAAGGATTTAAACCTGTCAAAGGACGAGACCATGACATTTTTCGAGTACACTCGACAAGAGAAAGAGAAGGAGCACGAACGAGAGCGCCAGAAGCACGAACGAGCACGCGAACAGCAGAAAAGCGAAAAAGAAATTTTAGAGCTAAAGATAACACTAGCGGAGATGGGCGCGGGTTCTCGCGACGGCACGACTTCACCCGGATCGGCGTCATTTGACTCAGCTTCTTCCAGACCAAAGCGGATTTGCCCTAGAAAATTAATGGCTCCTTTTGACGAGCGAAGAGACGACTTGGATGCGTATTTGCATCGGTTTGAGAGAATAGCGGTCGGGCAAGGCTGGGAGAAGAGCGAGTGGGCTAACGCCTTAAGCCTATGTTTAGTGGGTGAAGCGTTGAGTGTATATGGGCGTATGTCAGCTGAAGAATCACTAGACTACGACAAGGTGAAGAAGACTTTATTACAGAGATTTAGGTTGACGGCAGAAGGGTTTCGGGAGAAGTTTCGGTCATGCAAGCCAGAAGACTCTGAGACAGGCAAACAGTTCGCGTGCCGATTAACTAACTATTTTGAAAGGTGGATAGAACTGTCGGAAACGGAAAAGACATATGAAGCAATCCGCGACAAGATTGTGGGTGAGCAGTTTCTTGCCAGATGTAGCAAAGGGTTAGCCATATTTCTGAAAGAAAGAAAATTGCAGACGGTGAAAGAAATGGCAGAACAAACGGACCAGTTTGTAGAGGCGCAGGGATTGGTAAACCTAGGGAATAGTGTTAGAGATGCTCACACTGCAGAGGACGACGAGCTGAGAGAGAGATCCCAAATGAGTGGGCGCAGGGCCCAGCAGAGATGTTTCCTCTGTGACCGTCTCGGTCATCAAGCAATTCATTGTCGTGCAGGACGCGATGACCAACGCCAGCGGAAATATTGCGAATGGTGCAACAGGAGTGGGCATAACACTGAAGAATGTAGACAAAGAACGGAAAAAGTTCTAGCGGTCACAGCACCTAATGATACTGACGAGGCGAACAGGTTCTTAGAAAAGGAGAAATTAGAAGTGGTAAGCGTAGCCATTGTCGATAAGAAAGAGCGAGACATGCCAGTAGTAGAAGGCAAAGTAGAGGGGAAGAGGGCTACCATATTAAGGGACACGGGCGCGAACACCGTACTAGTAAGGAAGAGGTTAGTACATCCAAAGAATATGAATGGAAAGGTGAAGCTTGTTATGTTAGTCGACAGATCCGTGAGACACCTTCCAGAAGCTCAGATTCATATATGCACGCCATATTATACAGGAAAGGTGACAGCCAGGTGCATATAAGATCCTCTATATGACCTAATTTTAGGTAATGTATCAGGAGTGAGGGGAGTAGAGGACCCTAAGTGGCGAAGTGAACCTACTCAACCCAGCGGACCTAGGAACTACGCTGGCACTAAGGAGAGTAAAGCGCAAGAGGCCAACACGCCTTCAGTAGTGAAGCAGCTTGGTTTATCAATTGAAGAGTTGGGGAGACAGCAGAGAGAGGACCAATCACTTAGGTACGCGAGGCGAAGAATCGGGGGAAGACCTATGAGAGAAGGAAACAGGTCAGGAGTTTCTTATGAATTAAAAGATGGCCTGATATATAGGACGTTTTGGAGCGAGGGCGAACGCAGGAGGCAGTTGATGTTGCCCATGCAACATAGACGAAGCCTTTTGGAAAAGGAACTCGCTAATGGTCATAGAAATAGAAACCAGATGGCAACAGCACTAACGAAAATGGTATTTTGGCCAGGGATACACTGGGATATACAAAGTTTTGTGAGACGGTGCTATAAACCGAATGAAAGACCAGGTAGTGGTTTAGTACTGTGAACAATGTATAGTCTCTTTGGTGAGTGGCTTCACAACTTCATAACATTGCGAACAATTGAGGGCAATGTATTTTGGGGTGCGAACAATGAACTCATGAGTGTTGTGAACAGTGCAACTAGTGAAACGTGCGCGACAGTGCAGTGAAGTGTGGTGATAAGTGGTAAGCGGCGACGAAGCACAGAGAAGCACCCAAGTCACAAGAGTCAAGTTCACCACCAAGAAAGAAGACGGACAGAAGGCACTTTTTTGTGAAATAACTCTTAAAAGGGGACCCATGTCATATGTAAGAGGCCGCCTGCGGCGCGAAAAAGAAGAGCACGTGAAGCACAGTGTTCGGAACGGCACGAGCTCTCGAGGCGCGTGAGCCGAGGCATAATCGAGGGATGAACGGCGCTGTCGGTGGATTATCGACGTGGCTCCGGGCCAGGAAGGTCGCATCGCCAGCTCCGCTCTGGCGACGGGAGACTTGGGGGTCTGGCTGAGTCCGTGACGTTGGCCGTCCAAGGTGTGGCCGTCGACCTCGGCAAGTTCGAGCGAGGCTCCTGGACTAGCTGCAGCCTCTCACGGCAGGACCGGGCACCCCAGAGAGGATCCCTCTTCCGCGGCAGACCGGCACGTTCGATTCTCCGCGGGACGCCACGTCGGCACTCATGAAGAAGTTGCGACGCATCCCGACGCTAGGCCTATCCAGGTGGGCCTAAGCAACGCCGAGCGCCGTCACTGAAGACTTACTGACGAGCTCATCACCGACGAAGTACCGACGAGCTCACCACCGAGAAAAGAGACGACGCGACGACGGCAAGGCGACTACATCATCAACGAGAGCGACAACTGCTTGGGAAAGGTGCCGACAAGTCCAAACAGGCGTGCAACGACAAGCGCAGCAAGGTGACTCCTATTGGTAGCGTCTCAGCGATAGGACAGGGTTGCCTGACTTTGGAGAATTAACCGGCACAAACAAGCGTGGGCGTAAATTGGAATATGTTGAGTATATTAAGCTTTCGATTGTATGTTTGTTAGTATTTTTCCCGCAGTGTGTTTGAGTGTGCTTGATTTTTAGTTTTGGTTTTGAGGTTGCGTGGTATTAAAAAATCAGTTTGCTGTGTCGCCATCCGGTCTCCCTTCTCCATCTCTTTTACCACCCGCATATGTTGCCGGCATACTTCATCCCGATCCGGTCAGAAGTATGCGTAGTGCGACAGCTTGAGGTCTGGTTAGTGTGCCGTGTGGGGGAGGGTACAGCCTCCTACCAAGTAGTGTTTGGTAACCTCGTGGAGAGAGTGTCACGGAACTCGACGAGCCTAGAATCGACGGAGCCTCCACTCGCAGTGGCGTCAGCGCGGAGGGTTCGCGCGGTTGGACATGTGCGATGTCATTGACTTTGGGGAGGGAGTCGAGTTGGGGTTCTATATGTGCCGGGAACCACGTGATTGTATGTGGCTGGATGACTTTGCCTTTGAGAATTCGATGAGCTTCCTTGGCGATGGTACCAGATGCAAATGCCCGAACCGCCGCCCTCGAGTCAGTAAATATTTCAGCTCTCTTATCGTAGAGAAGTGCCAGAGCGATCGCAGCCTGCTCTGCCCTAGCCGGGGTGCTGTCTCTGCTGGAGGCCGCACAAGTGACGTGTCCGTCATGATTAACTACCGCTGCGACGAAGTCCGATGTGTGCCCGTACTGGGCCGCGTCAACGAAAGTGACCGTGTGAGGCGAGGCTTTTACCCTCCGGAGCAATGCCACAGCCCTAGCTTTGCGCTGCCCGCATTGTGTTGTGGATGCACGTTTTTGGCAAAAGGAGCAACCATAATATTGTCCCGTAGGTAATCTGACATTTCACATTTACGTTCCATCGCTACAGTGGGGCCGATTCCTAAGACCACGAGAATCTCCCTCCCCGCAGGGTTGTAGAGAGTCGTGATACTTGAGCCGTTTCCTGAGCTTCGATGATTTCGTTGAGTGTATTATGTACACCTAGTTGAAGAAGGCGGTCCGTACCATTTGTGCATTGCAGCCACGTAAATTATGTGACTCATTAAGAATGCGTGGAATAGCCGTAGGAGACCTTTAGATCGCTCCTCTTGTTGGAGATTCAATTGATTAATCCAATCATGCACTCCGTCTTGGTCGTGATTTTTTTTTGAGCGTCGTGATGTTACCTCCGGTAGACTCGATGAACATTCCCAGCACCTTTAGGGTGTCGACCCTAGGAATGCTCGCCTCGCTTTTGGTGTGTAGTTCTATGTCGACTTCGTCCAGGGGCTTCCAACCCCTGGGTTTAGGACCTTTGCGGACCTGTCTGTAAAGAATTAGCTCAGACTTGGTTGTCGAGATTGAGGAAGCAGTAAAAAATGGACGCAGCATGAAATTGGTGAGAAAACAAGCCATAGAACAAGGCAAAATGTATGCACTGAAAGATAAGCAGGGTAATATCATCAGCAATTTCGATGACATAGTAAAAGCAGCGGAAGAATTCTATACTGACCTGTACAGTTCCCAGAGAAGCCAAGCTACTTCCATTCGAAGTAGTGATGAACAGGATACAGAGGCCCCTTCTATAACTAGCGATGAAGTTAGAAGGGCCTTGAAAGCCATGACCAGGGGAAGAGCTGCTGGAGAAAATGGAATAACAGTCGATTTAATCTAGGATGGAGGAGATATGCTTGAAAAGCTTGCGGACCTTTATACGCAATGCCTCACAACTTCAAGTGTACCAGAGAGCTGAAAAAATGCCAACATTATACTTATCCATAAGAAGGGAGACGTTAAAGAATTGAAGAATTACAGACCCATTAGCTTGCTTTCAGTATTGTATAAAATATTCACCAAGATAATTTCCAATAGAATCAGGGAAACACTGGACTTCAGCCAACCAAGAGAACAGGCTGGCTTCAGGATGGGATATTCAACGATGGATCATATCCATGTCATCAATCAGGTAATCGAGAAATCCGCGGAGTACAATCAACCTCTCTATATGGCTTTCATAGATTATGAAAAGACATTCGATTCAGTAGAGATGCCAGCAGTCATAGAGGCATTACGTATAATCAAGGAGTACAGAACGCATACATGAATATCTTAGCAAATATATACAAGGATTCCACAGCTACCTTGGTTTTCCAATAGAAAAGTAGAAAGTTACCTATCAAGAGAGGGGTCGGACAAGGAAACACAATCTCTCCAATGCTATTTACTGCATGCTTAGAAGAAGTATTGAAGCTCTTAGACTGGGAAGGCTTAAGAGTGAGGATCAATGGCGAATATCTAAGTAACCTTCGGTTTGCAGATGACATCGTCCTATTCAGCAACAATGGAGACAAATTAGAGCAAATGATTGAGGACCTTAATCGAGAAAGTGTAAGAATTGCGTTGAAGATGAATATGCAGAAGACATAGATAATGTTCAACTTCAATAGCCTGGCAGGGGAACAAGAATTCAGGATCGCCAGTCAGCCTCTAGAGTCTGTAAAGGAGTACGTTTATCTAGGTCAATTACCCACAGGGGACCCTGATCACGAGAAAGAAATTTACAGAAGAATAAAATTGGGTGGGAGTGCATACGGCAGGCATTGCCAAATCCTGACTGGGAGCTTACCACTGTCGCTGAAAAGAAAAGTCTACAATCATTGCATTCTACCGGTGCTAACATATGGGGCAGAAACTTGGAGGTTAACAAAGAAGCTCGAGAACAAGTTAAGGACCGCACAAAGAGCGATGGAACGAAAAATCTTAGGACTAACGTTAAGAGACAGGAAGAGAGCGGTGTGGATCAGAGAACAAACGGGGTTAGCCGATATTCTAGCTGGCATCAAACGGAAATAATGGAGCTGGGCAGGCCATGTAACGCGTAGGATGGATAACCGGTGGACCACTAGAGTTACAGAATGGATACCAAGAGAAGGGAAGCGCAGTCGAGGACGGCAGAAAACTAGGTGGCGTGATGAAGTTAAAAAATTGCAGGCGCAAGTTGGAATCAGCTAGCGCAAGACAGGGGTAATTGGAGATCGCAGGAATAAGTGAAGAAGAAGAAGAGGATGATGATGGTATCCTCTTTTAACTGTTCAGCCCACTGCTCTGGACTATGTGCTGAGTCCTGTGCTTGTGCTCGCTCCTCCCTAATCTTGCGAAAGGAGTCCCAGTCTGTAATAGTGAACGCTTTGAGGTTCCCGCTTCTCACGTTGGCGCAGGTGGCCAGGATATTGTCATCGCTGCCCAGGTCCACGTCGAGGTTGGACCAAGAGGCGGACTCTACATTCCGTATGAAAAAGAGGTCAGGCGTGGTATCCCTAGAGCAGCAGTTGCCGATCCTGGTCGGAAAAGCCGGATCGTTATAAGTGTGAGGTTATTATTGACTATGGCTTGCCATAGGTCAACGCCCCTGCGGTTAGCTTGTGGGTACCACCATGCTTGATGCGGAGCGTCCAAGTCTCCGGCCACCAGGAGTGGGAATGTCTTGGCCTTGCTAACGGCCCTGTTGATTGCTTCGGATCTTTGCCTGAGGTCTTTGGGTTTACTGTATATGGTAAGTATGAATACACTGGTCTTGAACTGTCCGCTGGGGATGATTTCCACGAGCGAATGTTCAACCTTATTGGATTCAAGATTGAGATCGTGGACTATGAACGTACATTTGTTGGTGACTAGCGTGCTGATGCCCTTTTTCCTATCTCAATACCGGGTATGCGATTTATAGCCCGGTAGGGTGACCGTATCCGTGAGCGTTTCTTGCATTAAGATGACATGCGGCTTTTCCGGGTGGGAGCGAAGTGAACTGTTGGAGGACGTTCTTTTTACGATAGAGTCCCCTACAGTTTCACTGCCAGACATTTATTGCCCTGTGATGTGCCGCCATGGTGGTACGTAGTAGTTGGCGTGTCTTATAAAATGCTGCGGAGTGCAGCCGCTGCCTACCATTCAGTGTCGGTAGTATTCAGTTTGTCCGTCGACGTAATTGGAGCCGTTGCCGAAACCTGGCGCTCCAGATTATTGCACCTGGCCCCTAGTGCTCTTACCGCCTCCGCGAGTTTGTCGATTACAATTTAAACTTTTTCGAGGGATTCGTCAATTTTATCTATCGTCTTTTCCAATTTACGCGCACTTGCGCTCTTGTCTAAGCCATGAACCGCCAACGCCCTCTTCTTGGGTAGACCATTGGCAGTCGATTCCGCTACTGGGATCTCCATGGGAGTTTCTGCCGCATTGGCCTGAGTGGATTGAATTAACAGTCTCTCGCTTACTAGCCTTTTAGGGGCGAAGCTCCTTAAGGCGTGGGTCTGTCCTTCCTCCGATGTAGTATGTAGCCACCTGTAGTTTTATGAATTGTTCACTAGATGGCGTTCCGGTTCCGCTTCCGGTTCCGGTTCCACTTTGCGCGCGTTCGGTGCGAACGCGGGCAAAACGCCGACGGCGTCGACAATAGTTCTGCGCGTTGCTGGTGCTGCTGCATGTCCAAGTTTATACAGCTGATAAAACTACCTTGAGTCGACCCCATGGCTGCTTCGCATACTACTCAGTGTTCCCCTACGGGAAGATGGTGTAATTTTCTCTCTCGTTCCCGACGCGCGCTCTCTTTATCTCTCGTCCGTAGCTGTGGTTTACCCGAATGATCCCCCGGTGATTCGCCCACTCATCATCATTCACTTCGTGGATATGCTGTGATTTTTTTTAGTTCTGCAATTTCTGCTCTAAGCTGCTCCATTGCGTATTTTGACGAAGCGTTTTCTTTTTCCAACTGTGCTATCCTATTATGCTCTGGCGATTGACACCCCGTTACCTTTTTCGGCGATTCCTTGACCCGGTCAGCCCATTTGGTACCACGATCAGCAGGCTCCTGGATCTGGTGGACTCCTGGTCCCCTGGAAAGGGAGCGGCCCCTTGAGCGGAAGCGCGTCATGGAAGCTTTGCGGCCCCTGGAAGACGAGCGTTACATGGAGCGTCCCCTAGAAGAGGCACGGTCCTGGCAGCCGCCATCGTTGCCGCCGGGGTCTCGTGATCGGCTCCTGGATCTGTGCGAGCTGCTGAGGGCCGGCTTGAAAGGGGTTGGCGACCTAGTTGATAGGTTGGATTGGTCGCGGTTGCGCCGTCCTCTTCTCCGTTGTCTAACGACGAAAGGAATTTGATACCTTTGCTGGCAGGTTCTGTCAGCCGTGGAATGAGGGCCTCCGCAGAGGATGCACTTCGGTGTACATTGGTGCTTACCGTCCGGGTTGCTCGCACCACAGTCGCGGCAGATTGCATTTTCAGGGGTTGGGCAAACGTCGGCTCTGTGATCGAGCCTTCCACATGCATAGCAAACGTCAGCTTTGTCTGTGAAACAGTGAGCATTTCACCAAACTGGGACCGCATTTTACATAGTCCGGGACTTTGAGTCCATCAAACAGGATGACTACCGTGCTTGTGTTCTTGATTCTTCTCACCTCGACGGCCCTTGGATTCTTGGGTTGAATGATGAGGCGTTTGAGCTCCTCCCGCTTCGATGGTTGGATCAATGTCGCGAATAACTCCCTTGCCCGAGTTGTCTGGGGCAGCGAAATAGGCACTGACTTCGTAACTTGCTTGTCAAATAAGTATAGCTTTCACATCGGCGTAGGCCATGGCGTTGCGCTTTGATGGTGGTTTTGCCACGGACATGTTTTGCACCATGTTCGGACATATGACATCCTCCGTACGCGGATACGGCGGGTAGTGAGGGCCTGGGTAGCTCTGAGGTGCCCATCTTCCTGATGTCCAGTCCTCCACGGGGACGGATTATGACTCGAACGTGCTCTTTCGGTAGTGGAGGCAGTCTGGAAGCAGTGGTGAGCCGTTTTTTAAGACTCGCTGGAGCCGGGCTTTTGTACCCGCCACGTGGCGTGTGGATGGCTCGGCCACCCTGCTCGATCGGATTCTTGCTGATGGAGTTTCGCTTGTATAATGCCGTGGTCCACCCAGAGCTTTCACTGACTTCGTCGGGCGAGATATCGTCACCCTCAACGGTGATTTGCATAACCGTAGACATGGTGGCTTGAACGAGCGTCGCTGCGCAGAGCTCGCCCGCCGAGCCTCTGCCGGTGGTCGCACAAAAAAGTCCTCCAGCGATTGGGAAAATGTCCACCCAGCGTTGAAAACTTGGTATCGGCGTAATCGTTGTGACTTTAGGCGTTGATTATTGCCGACATCTTCAATATTGAAGCAAAATTTCGACCGTAACCATGTAGAGAAGCAGGACAAGCAGATATTAACACGCATTCTCGTTTCTTCTTCCCAGAAGAGATAGAGAAAAAAATATTAAAATAAAGGGAAACCGCAGGTTCCATTGTCACTTCCATTGTCACGTAATCCAGTGAGCAGCTTGTGCACGTGCTCACTTCAACGGCTGTAGCTCGCCAACTAACGGTCGGAGCGAAACACCGCACATGGCAGTTTGTTGTCTAAACCTGCCGCTACGTGCGCTCATTAGCCGCTGCGTGCTCCCTCAACCGGTTGACGCGCTATTTCAAAAGTTCGGGTTCTTTTTGAACACACCTCATATAGGCGTCGCCCATCGAGCATGCTTAATCGGAACGTAAATCCCTTGCTCCGCCAACTTCTCTATGGTTCCATACGCCTTCGGCAGAAGTGCGAAAGGTACTTGCGATGACTTGTAGAACTTGGGCGTGGCTTGCTCCTCCACTTCAATCCTCACCGAAGGACCCGTGCTCTTGCCCAGCTCAGGTTTGAACACATCTGAATAGTCCTCCAGCAGAATTTCCACACTCGTCACTACCTTGCCCTGGTTGCGTACAGCTGGCTGGCCTCCACTGGATATCTTGGAAACAGGAGCTCCATTGAGCTGGTGCATTTCTTCCAGGGATATGCCTAGTGGCTGAAACCAGTCTCTCTCCAGGATGCTGATTCCAGACCACTTCGTGACGAGTAGAGGTAGCTTGCTTTCTTCACTGTTGAACTTGACAAAAACTTCCTGTTCAGCCCCGACCCAGACAGGCTGCTGTGTATAGCTCCGCATTCCCCGGGAACACGGTCAGAGTGTCTTCCTCGATATTCCCAGCTTGTCCAGTGTCCTCAGGTTGACAACGGAAGAAACGGATTCACCGATACATGCTGTCCGTTCACTGGGACAGTTGCCATGAATGTTAGCAGTCCACTGGCGATGTGGTAGAGTCCGTATAGTCCTGAGCACCCCAACTTGCCTGGGCGTTTGTTGTCGCTCTTGGCCCTGCTTCTTTCCTCTTCATTTTGATGGCAGCGGTGAACGAAGTGCCCCTCCTGCTTGCAGAAATGACAACGTAGCGGAACTCACAGCTTGTAGCGCCGTGGTCGCCGTTGCAGCGGAAACACCGCTCGGTTCTTGTCGCCCTTGGCTCCTTGGAGGGCTCTTGTTTTCCGCCCGGCTTGGCCCCCTTTGGCGCTTAATCCATCTGATGTAAGTCGGACGCTGCAGGCAACGCTCCTCTCATGGTTACTGTTTACCGCGTGGCATACTCGACAGCGACGGCCTTTTCGCACGCCTTCTTGAAATCCAACGTAGTGTCAGCCAGGAGACGCCGCTGCAGCCCTTCGTCCCGAACTCCGTAGACTAGACGATCGCGTAACATGTCTTACAGGGAGACGCCGAACTCGCAGTTAACGCAGAGTCGAATCCCAGGCAATATCCACGATGCTTTCACCGGGCTGCTGACTTCGTTTGTGAAATGAGAAACGTTGCACGATTACCGAAGGCCTCAGCGTGAAGTAGTTTGCGAGCTTTGAAACAATGCCCGCGTATGGCGTCTCAGCTGGCGTCGTCGGCGAACACAACGAGTGAAGGATAGCGTATACGTAGCCGGACCGCAAACGCTGCATTGCAGTGCCCGCTGCTGCTGCCCCTCGACCACACCGTTCGCCGTGAAATAACTGTATGCGTTCGAGGTATGTACGCCCGGCTTCCTCGTGGTCCGGTGATAACTATTCCATGTGGCCCAGTCGGCCCATGAACACGTTCGGAACGCTAGGCTTAGCTTCCGATTCCGTCTCGATCTGCATGCCGCCGCTCATCGCCGCTCACCTTCGTTGCCTTGTGAGGCGTCTCGCGGCTTGCTTTTGCTTCCTTAAGGTGGCGGTCCCACTCCGGCGGAACGAGCACCCGGTTTTCAGTACTTTTGCAGCAACCATGGCGGCTCTTCTACTTAGGTTATAAATTTGTCGTATATACCATAACAAAGCCTAATTCTTGTAGATTCCAACTATATATAATATAAAGAAATTGATAATTGTGATTTAGAAATAAATGTTCAAGAACAAGCATGAGATACATCGTTTTTGCGAACTGTGTCTCAGTTCTGACCATATTTAGAAGAAACTACCGCATTTACTGCATTGCGGCTCGCTCTGCAGCTTTAGCACACATTTATCTATTTAGTAGACGCAGCAAAATAATGTTGAATTTTTACTTTTTGGATTATTTGCTTTTGAAGATTGCCAAATATTTCAATCTTCCGTTGTAAACAGCCCGGCAACTACACGCTCAAGGAAGCTAAATTTTGGATAAATTAGAGTTCAATGAATTTCAATTTAGGACGCAAAATTTCATTCATGTACCTTTATTAGTTTTGAACCGCAGCTTCGTAGCTTTAGTACCTTCCCGCAAAAATGGACAAAAGTAGAACCAAAATTCTGAATATTGCTTAGTTTCGGTGGCATTATTAGGAAACCTAATAAATGTACATAAATGAAATTTTGCTTCTTGAATGGAAATTGCTTGAGCTCGACTTTATCCAAAATTTAGCTTCCTTGAGCATGTAGTTGTCGGGCTGTTTACAACAGAATATTGCGTTATTTGGCAATCTTCAAAAGCAAATTATCCAAAAAGTAAAAATTCAACATTACTTTGCTGCGTCTAGGAAATAGATAAATATGTCCCAAAGCTACAAAGCAAGCCCCAATGCAGTAAATGCGGTAGTTCCTTCTAAATATGGTCACAACCGAGACACAGTTCGCAAAAAACATGTATCTCATGCTTGTTCTTGAAGATGTATTTCTGGATCACATTAATCAATTTCTTTATATCATATATTGTTCGAATCTACAAGAATGAAGCTTTGTTACGGTATATACGACAACTTTATATCTTAAGTAGAAGCGCCGCCACGATTGCTCCAAAAGTACTAAAAACGGGGGGCTCGTGCCACCGGAGTGGGATCGCCACCTTAAGCAGCCGCCGTCGCTCACCACTCCGGTTCGTGACTTCGTCACCCAATGTCGTGCATGCTGAACAGTTCATTACCAGCCGACTTTGCTGGGTATAGGCGTAGAGAGAGCCACAGGAGTCGAGTGAGTGTCGATCGGTACCTTTCGCTCACTGGTGAGGGTGGCCCTGCTCTCGCTCACGGTTGCCAACCATCTTCTCTGATGAATACACAACACGACCAAAAAGTGACTGAAGGTGACCGATGCTCACATCGGCAAGCCCGGCAGAGTGCGACCTGCAAGTCACAATACCAGAGATTATAGTTCTCAGCGAGAACTCTAGGAATCTGCGCAGTTCGCGTGCACTTCGCTGGCACTATGTTCGATGGTTTCGCGTTCCGGCAACAGCCAGGGATTTTGATTAGAGCGAAATGGAAGACGTCGTCCCTGTGCTGATATGCACTGCCATGGTGTCAGCTGTGGCAGCGCGGAAGCCTCTGAAGAAAACGCGATTGCTGGTGGGTGCGCCCATGCCTCCCCTCCGCTCGCGAGAAGTGGCCGGCCACGCGAGCCGCCCCCTGCCCGAAGTTCGCCCGCATGACGAGGAGTATTATCGAGAGTAAGTTGTAATTTCTAGTTCGCGTTGGGTGGGAATCGGTGCATAATATTAAAGCAAAGTTGTTCACTCGCTGTTCACCTTTGGGTGGCATGCTCATCCAAGAACGGCAGCTGGAAAAAGTAGTGTCTGTTGTGGTTTCTTTTGCTACTGTTTAGCTTCCAGCAAATGCCACCGCGTATATTCGACAGGTTGCTGGGACTGCCTGCATCCCAGCATCACAAGGCAAGATGCCAATCACAGGCCTGTACTCTGTCATGGTGGTGAGGGCATTTGTACGTGGAAGAGAGTCAAAAGTTGAGCAATGACCTTACGCGTCTCGACAGCCCACCGTTGTCGGAGGAAGTTATTTTAGACCCTTGGCCAGGCGCTGAATCGAGTTTTAAGGCCATCCAGGTGTTCCTGGACTTTTTAAAAAGTACGGGCCTGGACTGTAGGCTTTGAGTATACCAAATTGCTTGCCATATGTTTTACATCCTCCTTCTCTCGTCATCGTCACCCATCATGCGCCTCTTTCTTCCCTTTTTCTTTTCCTCTTTAATAATTTTAATTTAAGAAGTTTAATGATTTCGTATCATTGAACTTCTATCTCTCTCTCTGGACATTGCATTTGGCGTGACGCATGAGGAAGCCGGATGAAAACGTATAACATCACTTTCGGCGCGGCGCTGATTGGTTGAGCAGCTTCGCGATCATGGTCGCACGACTGAAAAATCGAGCAGCGAGCGACCGGCCCAGAATAGTCGCTTTTCAAGACCATTTGCGACCATTTGCGTCTGGTCGTGTGGCGACTAACTTGGGTCGCGCGACCACTGTGAGTCACCAGTGTGAATGAGCCTTAGTTCGTAAACACATAATTTCACTACTCGTTGAACAAAATGCTGTTTAAAAGTAAACCCTCACTTTCCAGATAGCCTTCATATATGTAGTTGACGTTTTTGGCAACGATCAAGTTTTCAATGTTGTGTTCATAGTATTGTGCATTTGTTGTGTTTATTTCAGTAAGTTTCGTTCATTTTTGTGACATTTAATTGTGTTTCAAGAGAAACAGCCAATCTTTCAGTCAATCAAACAAAATAGTTGCTTCTTCTTACTCGAGCTGTCGACACGTGCAGCCGTGGTGGACACCCTGGACGAGAGCGTGGGCACCGTGGTCGAAGCCCTGCACGCCAAGGGTATGCTTGCCAACACCATCCTCGTGTACGCCAGTGACAATGGAGCGCGCTTCGAGGGATTCATGAGCAACCGGGGCTCCAACTGGCCCCTGCGCGGCTCTAAGTTCACCACCTGGGAAGGAGGCGTCCGCCTGCCGGCGCTAGTGTGGTCCCCGCTGCTTCGTCGCACACGGCGCGTCTCCTGGGATCTGATGCATGCCGTTGACTGGGCACCCACTCTGTATCACGCCGCCGGTGAGTTCACCGAATAAGTGAACTTAATGAGGCAGAGTTAGCTCAGGTATAGTAAATAAGGCACTCTAACCTACGACCTCTTTGACGCCGACTTGGAGCACGGGGTATGTGACACTTGGTCTGTGATGGTCTTCAACGAACGTATTTGACACCAACTTGGGTAACTAGGTAGGTGGCACTAGGTGCCACTAGGAATGTGTCGCTCTACAATGACGATCATAGGCATAGGCATCTGAAAGAGCTGTGTTGAAAGAGCATAGGCATCGCGCGGTGGTCGCAATGCTTTCGCATTCATCCACGTAGGGATAACTAAGTGGCCCTTGCATTTTTTCGGCCTATTCTTGTTAAGAAATATTGATGCTTCGGACATACCTCTATGCTAACTCAGTGCGTAATTTTGGTTCCGACTTTTACTTTGACGTATTTTTTGTGGTCCTACGTGCACTAGAAGGCCTAACATTGTCTAAATTACGAAACGAACGCGGTTAGGTTCCAAGAGCCTCCGAAACCCAAATTGGTCTGAACTCACCAAAGGAGACCTTGCCTTCAAACAAATTACTACAGAATGTTGTCGTCACAGACAGGTATGCTCGCGGCCTGCACACACAACTACGAAATTTTCAGAAACCACGTTGGTTCACCTGGCATCATTTCGCGGAACCCCAATCAATGCAAGATAACCGGTACATGCAAAATGCTTCGCATAACATCGATTCCCCGGGTCCCTGGGATCTGCACAACATTTAGAGCGCAGCTCTTAGGCGCTTCTTTAGAAACAAGCGCCTAAGAGCTGCGCTCTAAACGCAGAACTGCGTTGAGCGTCGGTGTTCCTCTGCGTCCCATGTAACCGAGTTAACGAGCACAGCGAAGGATGAAACAGCGAACGCAAAGCGCAGCGGGAGATGAAAGACTGCGATAGCGAAGAGAGCGCGAGGGGAAAGCGGAGGAGGACAGTGTGGCGAAAGGGTGAGGATGAAAGCAGAGTACCTCATGCGACTACGACATGGCGCCATAGTATAAGAGCGCAGCTTGTTTCTGGATAGACCGTCGCCGTCACGAACGCGCTCGTGCCACTGCTCGCGCGTTCGTCGTCGTCTTCCACAACTGACTCCGTTTGCCGCTCATCATGCCAGCGTTCCCATACTGCACCTCGCGCTGCGAAGGCGCTGACGGCACTGGCCCACTGCCAGTCGGTCAGTGGGCCAGTGCCAGGGGGCAAGATGTAGTAAAAACGGTCAAATGGTAACGCTCTATTTAAAAAAATCATCGCTCAAGCACTCCGTACAGATGGTGAACCAGCGAAGCTCAAACGTGCGGCCCCGGCGTTTATCACTGGGTTAATCCCGACGGCTCATTAAAGTATTTCTCAATTATGAGGTTACACACACGTTCGCCTGCGACGGAGACAACGACGTCCGTGAGTCCGCAGTCCCACAGTCCGCCGTTGTCGCTTGCGTTCGATGTCTCGAGTTTGCTCGGTATCGAGGTTAGCAGCATTCGTCCGCCATTGCCGCAAGCAAATCTGCGATTCTGCAAAATTAGATTGCTTACCCGCCATGGTGGCTCAATTCGCTAAGGCGTTCCGCTTCCGAGCAGGAGGTCTCGGGATTGAATCCCGGCCTCGGCGGCCGCATTTCGTTGCAGGCGCCATGCAAAAACGACCATGCGGTTGCGTCGTAGTACAGGTTGAAGAATCCCACGTAGTCAACATTAATCCGGAGCCCTCCAGTACGGAGTGCCTCAAAATTACAACTCGTTTTGACACGTAAAACTTCAGAAAGAAGAAGAAATTAAATTGCTTCAAAATAAATCTGTCCGTCACGTAAGAGAATGGATGGCTCATACCACCTTAGGCAATGGCTCATACCACCGTAAACGCGGCCTCCCAATCACGGCGACAGAAGAGAAGTGAAATTCTATGCTGGAATGATGAGCGGCAACGAGCCAGCTGCGGAAGAAGACGACGACACTCGAGCCAATGCTGATGATAGTTTTCTGTGGACAGGCCACGGACAGACGCATTTTCGTTTCGCCTAGCCATATAAAGCTTCCCTTGAATATAGAATAACACTCACTTCGCCTTGAAACAAGCATTAGTTTACACTTCTCGCGATTAAACTGCAATACCCATTTATTGCACCATATATATAGTATTTTACTATCTAAGTCGGACTTGACATAGTGAAAATCTTACGATAAAGACGAAGCCTTCGGTACATAGCTGACAGCGGAAGAACCTGTTTAGTACCTGCTCATACGACTTCAGATGGTAGTTTGTAGTGGTATGCTATAGTATGTGAAAAAAAAATATTTTTAAACACTACCTTGTTGCAAAATATGCGGCAATACCTGTAGCAATTTATAGCAACACGGGGAAATTGTTTTCAACGTGTTATTTGATGCATACTGGTCAGAGGAGGGCACAAAAAATCAGTGCTCACTGCGTTATTTTCTCTGCTCCTTCCAGGATGATGACAAATCAATGAAGGAATAGAAATCAATAAAGGTCGCTGATCTTGCTTTTCTTGACAGGCGGCGACGTTAAAGACCTGGGCGTCATCGATGGCCTAGACCAGTGGGAGTCTCTCTCACTAGGCAGCCCATCGCCCCGCCACGAGCTGCTCATCAACCACGACCCGACCAACAGGTGCGGCACCGCACTGAGGGTGGGCAGGTACAAGCTGGTCATCGGCTCGCTCTACAATGGAACCTTGGATGCACGCATAAACACTCGCAGCGCCGAGGACACACCCACCAACATGGGCCTGGACGAGGTGATGGAGAACTCGGCAGTGGGCAGGACGTTTAGAAAGTTTTACCGCGTGAGTCAACTTCCGGTGCAGCAAAGCTGGAGGAATGACGCTGCCATCGACTGCGGAAACGATTCCACCTCCAACTTCAAGTCATTTCGAGAGCACTACCTTTTTGACATCGCCAGCGACCCGTGCGAATTGAGGGACATCTCTGCAGAAAAGCCCAAAGTGAGTTTCAAAGGCATGCCTAAAACGGCACGGAAACACTTTTCCAACGTGTTAAAGGGTCCCTAAACCACCACAGATATTTTTTGAACATTTCAAGTAAACACGCGCATCGAGTTCAGATTGCCGTCACGATCAACGATACCGAACGGTGTTGCGCTACGCGCCGCGGGCGCGCCAAAAAACAACCATGCCGTCCTCCTCTCTTGTCCTTTCCGGTATCCCCAGCGGTCGTCACGATGTCAGCCGGGCGCATCTGGTGATGTCAACGGCAGTGACGATGCCCATTGGTCGAACAAGAAACTACGATTTCCGGTTTGTCGGCTAGAAGACGTGCGCGCTCCCTGCTCTTCCTCGTCGTGTTACTCGCCTGTGCGCCCTTGCGAATCAGTAATAGGTGAAGCGTAAACTCGTAAAGGCTCATGGGATACGCGCGGTCTGCATTGAGTTCCGGTTCAACGGCTTTCCGTCTACTGTCGTTTCTACGTGATCCGTGTCGCTCACGCAATGTCTGCCTGCGCTTTCGTTATCGCAACACATCATCTATACGGCAGATTCCTAGTGCACACTACTATAGCCGCACCTATAGGACAGACCACGAAAGGTAAGCATATGCTGTCATTGCCAAATAACCTTTTAAATGGAAGTATCAAATGACGGACCTTACGTGCTGTCACGATTCTGTGTTTTTCTGGAATAAGTGGCGTGACCTTTGTTTTTACGTCTTTGTACTAGGTTTTGTAACTTTGCAGTAATGTACTAGTACATGCTACAGCGGGTCGGCCACTAACGTGTTTATTTTTGCGGCTTTCCTTGTGCCGGGGCGCTCAGCTGTTTTTACACACATCGTTGTACTGCTCTGTCGTCGTCTCTTATTGTGGGGGATAATAGCTCTTATCAATATTCACCGAGTGCAAGGGGTATCCTGGAACTAAGCGTGCAGCGGCGGCAGCCTGGCAAAATGTTGAATTATGCATTCGCAAATACATCTGTAGCTTAGCCGCGATATGAATGCAGTGCTGAAAAGGCTTTCAAAGCTAAATCTGTCCCCGGGATCTTTTCGTCGAGAAGTCGAGCTTGGTGGTCATTTACGTATCTGCATCGCGTTGGCAAACAGACTGGCCGAGAAGACGCTCACTTTAGCGTCTGGTGCCGTGTTTTGTATGCGTAGCTGCAGCCTGTTCTGCACGCATGTGCACCAGATAAGGTAGGAATAAATAGATTAGCACGAAAAAATTGCTTCGATAAACACATAGAATTACTCATAACACATTGTCACCGTTATTTCAGTACAATAGCAGTGCGCTTTTTCTCGTTTACATAGTGACAACATCTGGCTTTTTGCAGTTGTGAGCAAACCAGCCACGCAACTGCATTTCCTCAGCTCAGTCAGCACAAAGTTGGTCGCCAGTTCAAGATAAGAATCAAGCAAGCAACTCCACTCGAACACATCTCACACTGATTATCGGCACCTTTATAAAACTTGACGTTCTTGTAATTGCATAACACTAGTCTTGGACACTTGGGTTTTTCTTACTGAAGCTCTGTACCAGCCAGCCATGCAAGTATCCAGCAGGCACAGTGCTCCCAGCTGGTACCAAGGCAAAGGAAGACACCGGTTTGAGGTGGGAAACAAGTTTACAGCTCCATTCAAAAATATTACCTACTAAGTATCTCTTAGCCACTTTGTGAACAGCTATAAAACACTGCGATTATAGCAATGTAAACATGCTACACACATCAATGCAGAAGTAACAAATCCATCTGCCGCTCTCGAACAGCTTTTGCGCATCATCTGACAACAGATTTGGTATTTTTGTCGCTTATTGTGCTGTTCTGTGCTTGAATTAAACAGTACCAAAAATGACAATGACTACTCTGGCAGCTGAGTAACAACTGGTTCAACAACCTAGATCACAGTCCTATAATTTTGCACGTAGGGGTGTGTCAAAACTAATGAACTGTTCATGTAAATTGTGCATAATTTTCTTTTTTTTTCTTTTCAAGGAACTTCAGCCTGGACAGCTCCAGAAACCTTCACTATGAGCAAGGCGAGCCCCTGTGGCCACAAATTAACTATGCAGCGATGTGCCGGTATTTCGTGGAAAGGCTAGCCACGATGGTGCTGCTGCCAACGCATTCCGTGCCCTGGATGCCTACCAGTATGTTAAATTTGGTATGCAGTGTACTGTCTCTACAGTCTACCAAATAGTTGCATTAGCATGTAATAACTAATATAGACTTTGACTGCACTTTGTGCTCCTTGTTGTGAAAACGTTTTATGAATTCGTTATTTCACTACGTTTTCACTACGTCACTACGTATTAACGCTTTATGAACTATAAGATATCGCTTCTGCAGGTAAAGTCAATGATATTAAAAACAGTGAATCGACCGGGACTGAGCATTCTAAAAGGGTTTGTGAGCCCATCACAGAGGTAGGTCCGGGCTTCTGTATGGGTGTTGAATTGCCGTGACTGATGAGGGTGAAAATTGAAGATACCAGGTGCTCGTGCATGGCGGGGTAAGAAAAAATATCGACTACACTATTACCATTGTTTACTTTTTGCACTGATGTCACTGTTACCGAAGAATGAGAGAAGGACATGGATAATGACAGACCGAACACGTATATAAATTTAAAGTACATTACATGAAGCGATAAGACTAAACAACTATGTACACACAATATGGTAAGTATCTATCACCCTGTCTTTCTTGACACAATGTTCGTATAATTGTTTTCAATAGGCCATTCAACATCTACCCGGCCATGGCAGCCGCATTTCGATGGGTGCACGTTAAGAGAACCCCAGGTGATTCAAATTATTCCGGTGTCCCCCACTACAGCGTGCGTCATAATCAGATCGTGGTTTTGGCACGTAAAACCCTATAATTTCTAATTGAACATCTACCAACCCATTAGCCACGGGGTAGTAAAGTGCTGTAGTAAACAACTGTCAGATGGACATCAGTCAATTTATCTCTGCCATTAAGTCGCATCCCATCACGGTCACGCATATCTCAGTATCTGTCATCTCCACTGTATCGATAGTCCTTAGAAGGATGGCATCTGAAAACCTTGTGGCCATGTCGACCAACATCAGCATGTTCTGGTTGGCTTTGCTGGAGGTGGGAGAATTGGATGCTTTGCTGGATGTTAATGGCTGGCATTTGTCGTGGGACACAATTGGAAGCTTTGGATTGCAGCGCAAGAACTGGTCCATTACAACCAAATCTAACTTCATCGTACTTTTTTTTAGTGTTAGACATGCCTATTTATCTGTCAAAGTAGTTGCCGGGACGAAATGCAAACTGCTTCCCAGTCTCAGCATCATACGGGCTTGTACTTCTGAAAACTTTTCCTAAACTCCTTCCGCTATCAATCTAAACTTCTGCAGCAGTGTTGTCTTCCCCTTCCTTTGCCAAAGTTTCGATTGTACTATCTCTACTAGCTATGCATTTTCCTAGTGTACTTGAGTTCGTTGCTCCCCCCGCTGTGTACTTTGCGTCCATGATCACCACTGCAGCTTTTTCATCACGTAACAAATTGGGAAGTTCTTCACCTCTTAGACATAGTCCCTGTCTTTTCTGCAACATTATCTAACTTGTACAAATTCATGTTCTACATTGCTCAAAAACTGCAGTGAAGAGATCCTCGCAGGATCGCCAATTATTTTCTCATGATTATCGATGCATGTGACAAGGACATGAACAGGCATTACAGCAAACCAAGCACATAGAAATTTAAAGCACGTTACAGGAAGAAACAACACTGAGTAAACGCCAAATTCAAGGCACCGTCTGGGTAGACTAAATCGGTGTTAGTCCATATATTACATTAGTTGCATTGGCATCTTAAATATCACTGACTGAGCATGCACTACACCAACTCAACGTCTTAATTTTATAGTCTGTGGAGTGTATGAGTTCTTGCTTCATTGTTGCTGCCATATCGGCCACGAAGTTGACCCCGCAGCACAGGATAAGGTCGCTGTTGTAGGTGGTATTGGCCGGAGGAGCAGGTAAGACGAGTATGAAGCTAGGGGTGCTTCTTTCCAGCTCGCGTCCCCCTTCTAACCTCCTTCTAACCGCCTCTTCCAACCTGAGTTTCTGAGTTTCGTTAGAGCGATTTCTGGAACCCGCCTCTTCCCTGATTGAATGTGACATCAACTTTTCTCGTCATTCTCCGCTTCTCTTTCTCCTTGATTCCGCATGCTGGCAGTGCACACTGCTTTTTCTCACTTTTGTCATGCAGCAGCAGGGCTACTGAATCTGTCTTTTTTTCTTCGGTACCACTGTCAGTCCAGTATCTGCTCCCATTCTTCGAACGAACTCACAACACACCTTAAGCAGCCAAGCAACGCAAAAACCTCTTTCTTTTGCATTTTAGCAGGTTGGGGCGGGTCTGCAGTCAAAGTGCTGCGGTTTGCTTTGTTGTTGACTTTTGGACACAGATTAACACAGGCAATCCATCTCCAACTGATCTGCCATGCCAGTGGGTGCAGCCTCGCCTGAAGAAGGTAATAGTAAAAGGAGACAACATAGGTTTTAGCATTGATACTACTGCAAAATAACACAAGCGAGGAGTTGCTGCACATTGACAGATTGGATGCGCCATTATAAAATAAGAGCACCGGCAAATATGCCAGTTAGTGCAGTTTTAAGTATGCTAATTTTGTTTTCAGATCCCATTCAAGCCGACCAAAAAGATATCATATCAGCGGTACCGTTATGGGCCAATGCAAACAGTGCCAAAAGAACGTGGAGCAGCGAATCTAAAAGGAATCCCCAATGTAAAAGGCTTCCTGGGAAGACTGCAGCTGGTGAAACATACAAGCTTAAACAAGTGCACTTTAACATTGGTCTCCTAACATTTCAATGGCTGCAATTCTCGCTTTTCTCCTGCAAGTTGCACCTTCGAGAAAAGTTTTTACTCTAACTACCTGCCAGCCAGTACCAGAAGATGTCACTGACCCTCAAAATTCTTTTACAGCAACTCTAGAGGTAACACTGGGAGTACCATTACCCACATATACCTCCAGGCTTCTAAATTCAAAGGGGTTTAAAAATGATAATGTGGGTGCCTTGGCAGCCGACGTGATAGAAAATTGTTCTATTTATTTATTTTATTTTATTTATTTATTACTACTGTCAGCCGTAAGGCCGTTACAGGGTGAACGTAGATAATACAACTTGACAAATGTACACAGCCACAAGTACAAACTTGTATACAAACCTAGTTCAATCAACTAGAAACCAATAATCATCATAACACAATCATCTAGTGGCTTTGTCGATACAGGCCGCAAATACAACAGATTTACCGGCCAACACTCACAACAGCAGGCTGGGTTTCAGACCAAAAAAGAATAAAAATACATTATACATACATACATACATACATACATATATATATATATATATATATATATATATATATATATATATATATACACTCGGAGCCTCAGCGATAGACATGACAAGAAAGACAAGAACATGACAAGAATTGCTATTCGGATACGTAACGGGACAAACGATGTTCGATATTGAGAAGATTATCTGCTTGGAAAAGGTCCTGAGGCAAGGCATTCCATTCAGATATTGTTCTTGGAAAGAAAGAGTACTTAAATGAGTTAATTCGGGCCATCATGGGTGTAATTTGATCTTTGTGAGAAGTTCGCACAGCTCGCGAGGAACGCTGCTTCAAGTAGGGGCCTGTGTTTAGGTTGAAGTGATTATTTCATTTCATTTTATTTGGGCCCATTTACAAGCAAATGGAGGGGGGCAAGGTAAAAGCTCCTTATCGGCAGCTTGAGCGGTCCCTGGCCCCCTTTACATATTGGCAGAACGGTGGCAAAGAACACTTTCAGAAATGAAGAAAACAAATAACAGTGGGTTACATCGATTAAAGGGAATAATTACATTTCTTTCACTGTGAGTACACGTGGTTTCACTGTACCATGGTGATTTAAATTATAGTTTTCGCAAGACAAATGAGCTCCGATGGTGTCAAGACATGAATGTCAACTCCGGCTTCTAGATAAGAATTTAGTAGCCGTGGCAGGGTGTTTGCGACCATTTGATGGCCGTAATTTCTTCTCGAAAACGGTATGAGCCATTTTTCATGGCTGCGCGTGTCATATGTGGGTGTATACTCTTTTAAGTTTGCTATGTTTGTTATTAGGTTGCTTCTATCTTTTACCTGAAAGTAGTAAGTGCGTAGGAGAATTTGTTTGTAGAGTTGACTTTTTGTTATGTTGTACTTGGCGAAAAGACCTTCAGTGTGTGAGTTGTACGGTACATTTGCAATAGCGCGTATTACTTTTTCTTTGCATCAGTAGTATTTTAGAGAGATTGGAAGCCGATGTTGTGCCCCATACAAGATGGCAATAATTTACATGCGAGGCAAACAGTGCATTGTAAATGATCAATTTAGCTGACGTTGGTAAAAGGTACCGATTTCGATGTAGTATACCTGTTATGCGGCTCAGTTTCTGGAGTATAATATCCACGTGAGCATCCCATTGCAATGTGTCGGTAAAGTATACGCCAAGTACTTTTACTGTGTCAACAACCTCTATATTCTCAGAATTGTAAAATATCTTGTGGGTCAATGGAGTACAGGTACCTCTTGTTTTAAAGATGACTGCTTGTGTTTTATTGGAGTTTACTTTTACAAAATTGTCCTAGCTCCATTTTGAGAGATGGGTGAAGAAATTGTTAGCTGCATCAATGAGGCCTGTATTAGAGTTGTTTGATAAAAAAATGCTTGTATCATCTGCGTAGTTTATGAATTTTGCCTCGCAGTGGATAAGAACTATCATTTATGTAGATGTTAAATAGAAATGGACTAAGGATACTTCCCTGAGGGACACCTGTTTGTATTTGTCGTGTAGATGATATGCTAGTATTTATAGCCACATATTGCTGCCGATTTGTAAGGTAAGATGTCAGCAACTGAAGAGGAAGGCCCCTGATGCCATATCCTTCAAGCTTAAGTATTAGGAGGTCATGATTTATGCAGTCGAATGCTTTTGTGAAGTCTATGAATAGACCAATTACAACTAACTTATTTTCGATGTTTTGCAGTATATATTCTTTCTGTGCTACTAGTGCTAGTTCTGTTGATTTACCTTGTTGGAAACCGTATTGAGCATCTGTGATTAGTTTGTTTCTTGCTGAAAGATGTTAATTGGTTGAGTAAGATTTTTTCAAGACCTTTAGAAAACTGCGGGAGAATAGATATCGGACAGGTAATTTTTTATATCGAGCTTTTCACCTTTCTTATATAACACAATTACTTTTGCGATTTTCATTTTTTCAGGAAAAGTACCTGATGTTATGCATAAGTTATAGATATAAGCTAGCACATGTGCAATGTCAGAAATGACATGTTTGATAGGTCTTATTTGGAAGCCGTCAGCATCGCAGCTACATGAATTTTTCAGTTTGAGAAAAGCTGAACAAATCTCGGTAGGGGTTGTCGCTTGAAAAAAAAAATAGTGTCCGTAGTTGCAGGGAACTGAAATGTATATGGTGGGCTTTGTGATGAATAGGAATCGGTGTGTGTAATCATTAAATGCATTAACTGAATGATCTCCGGTTAAAAGGCATCCATTTACAGAAACTTTCTTTATAGGTTCAGTGTTTTGCGAGATTATTGCGTAATAGATAAAGAAACTTCAGCCTGGCGACCTTTCGTCGGTTTGAAAGTGAAGGTAAGTTTAGCTCACGGAGCATGTCAGTCACTGAATCTGTAAATTTATATCTAGATAGAATGAACCTAGCCGCCCTTCTCTGAATTTTTTCAATCTTATCAACTTGGTTTGTCTAATGCGGATCCCATCGACGCTCTCATATTCCAATGTTGGACGTACCAGTGCGAGATAGGCAGTTTTGCTTTTGTAGAAGCAAGCTTCAGTTTTCTTCGGATGAACCACAACTTCGATTCGGCTTTTGAGTATATGTTATTGCCAGTTTAGATTTGAAGATATAGTGACGCCTAAATATTTGAAATGGTTGACTCGCGTTAAAAACTGCCCGTTCATTTCATAATCAAACGATAAAGCATTTTGGTTTTGTTTGTAATTGTAATACTTGAAGTTTTTGCATAATTAATTTTCATTTTGTATGCTGTGCACCATTGATCAATAGTGTTCAATGCAGAATTTAGTGTGAACTGGTCTTCTTGCTTTGAGATAACCGAGTAAATTAAGCAATCGTCCGCAATTAGCCGGACTGTAACATGAGGTGGGATAGAAACTGCAATGTCGTTGATGTAGCATAAAAATAATATGGGACCTAACACAGACCCCTGAGGGACACTTGAAGGTAACCCAAGGACGTAAGATTTTGCGCCGTTTACCTCCACAAACTGAGTTCTATTGGTGAGGTATGCTTTTATCCACCACACAGTGTTTATGTTTACACCAAGGTCAAACAGCTTATTAATAATCTCTTCATGAAGAACACCATGACGCATTTAATCTGCAACAAGAACCCAGGCAAATAATCCTCTTGTGGCACCAGTACCGAAAAGGCAGGGTGACGGCTTCAATTTTCAACGATGTGTGTCGGTCAAAACGAGTGCGCTGCACGACACTGGTGAATAAGATATACAGCATGCGGCCATTGAATGTGCCTGCTGTTTTGTACGGTGTGACAAACGAGCCTGTGGCCAAAGAGCGGCTACTTGAACACCTACAGACAATGCATTCTAATGCACGCATTGAAGCACGTGGACTAATGGTAAGCCCAAATTATCCACTCCTTCGCTGTAGCCCTGATGGAATTTTCTGATGTGAATGCCACGACCCGCCACTTTTGCTCGAGAGATTGCAGTCCCGAAGACTTGGTAGCTGAAGGTCAGAAGAGGAAGGGGTTTTGCCTTACAGCCAATGGGACATTGAAAGAAAGTAATCTACTACTAGCAGGTGCAAGCTTAGCTTCATCTAAACCTGGACAACATCACAAAATGCTACTTCTACATTCACAATTACGGGGGAGGGCATCTGCTAGTAGTAGAAAGAGGCGAGAGTTTTATGGAGACACACAAAGAGAGCTTGCAAGTTTTTCTAAAAACATCGTAATGCCCAGAATAATTCTTGGCAATTCTATGTACAACTATATGCACTCATAATCTATTCCACTATGACCATAATATAAACATGGCTTGCAGTATATGTTTGGAAGCTTTTTACTTGTATTCAATTACATCCGAACGTATAATCTTTTTGTACTTTGAAAACATGGGAAGGGCACTAAGGAGGAATGTTACACTGAATTCATAAACTACATTGGTGTAATGCCAAAATATTATTTTGGCCAAGAGCACGGTCTTGGTCAGCTAGAAAAGATGCAGAAATGAAACATGGGCTTCCTGTGCTAGCTCCTCATGTTAAATGACTGCATCTGCTTTCGACGAGTCAATGCATCAGTAAAAAATCGCTACAATTCCTTATAAAGGAACTAAAGACCAAACTTAGTGAATTCTGATAACATATCAGACGAAACTAATTTAATATTCCTCTTTAGTGTCTTTTAATGGCAAAGTTTTGCAATGCGGCTTGTGATACGGTATGTTCACTATTAAATACAATTTTGTGCAGTCTGTTACCATTAGAATTGCGAGTTTAAATTTGGAACTCAATGAAGAATGTGATACAGTGTCAATCAATGAAGCATGTGATACAGTGCTCTACTGTCTTTGACAAGTCGAAAAGGCAGAGAATGTCTACTCGAAAAAAAAATTGATGCACCTGCCTTTCATGCGTGTGTGTGCCACCACCATTGAGATAAATGCACAGTGAAAAACTGAATGGCCCCCTTATCCTCTCAGCGTTAGCATTCACACTCGGAACGAAAAGCTTCCTCGGTAAGGAAACACAAAAGCAAGGCAGAAAGTGCAGACATGGACAAAAAATGGCAAGGAAGAAGAGGAGGACAGGACGAACACGATTCGGAGCCGCAAGTATATCAACCCGTTTTTAAAGGTCCACTGCATTCTTGACTTGTCAAACTGAAACGTGTGATACTGCTATATATTTAGTTTAGCCCTTCAGTGTCCATTTTAGTGGTTAGGAATTTTTATCTAGTGCACAGTACAGGTGTAATTTAGTGCACCATATGTGCCAACACAGTTACTTTTACTTTTAGTATTTGATTATCAACGAAGCATGTGATATGTGTTCTAGTCAATGAAATGTGATATTTTTACCAGTTAGTTTAATTACTGCTGCCATTCAACCTTTCTTTTATGAAAAGTTTAGAACCTATGATTCGGAGTGCAGCAATGAGTCGTACACAATATTTCATCCGATATGTTCATGAGCTCACTTGGTGCTCGTAATTTTACAAGTGTCATCGAACAATACTTGTAATTTTAGCAATCGTATTATGAGTGTAATACTTTAAGCTGAGTGAAATTTGACCAACTTGTATTTCAGAAAGTTATGTTGAGAATGTCACAGTCCTTTTTTGCATGCAGAATATAACCAACACTGTCGAGTCATGTATCATAACTAGAGACAAAACTTTAGTCAAAATGGCTATTTTTCCTCACGCTGCTTATCGTGCGATAAATGATGGGAGTTGCGTTGCTAGCCATATAGCCTCATTGAGTTATGCCTATTTAATATTAAGCATGAACCATGGGCCTAGAAACATTTTAGGGGAATTTTTAATGTGCCTATAAATGCCTATTTCGGTGTTGATGCGTATATTGGATTTTATGAGTCTAAAAATGCCCTTTTCCATTTCTGTTCTAGCCATAGTTTGTTTATAATGTTATTAAATTGTGGCGTTTTACGTGCCAAAACCACAATCTGATTACGAAGCTCACCGTAGTGGAGGCTCCGGAATAATTTTGACCACCTGGGGTTCTTTAACGTGCACCCAATGCATAGTACATGGCAGGGTTTGCATTTCACCCCAATTAAAATGTGGCTGCCACAGCAAGGATTTGATACCGCAACTTCGTGCTTAGCAGTGCAACACCAAAGCTACTAAGCAACTGCAGCGTGTTTTATAATCTTATCACTCGCTGGAGAACTTAACTGAAGATAGCAATACGTGCCGAATTTCGTTTTCAGATCCCATTCAAGCCAACGAAAAAGATATCATATCAGCGGCACCGTTATGGGCCAATGCAAACAGTGTCAAAAGAACGTGGAGCAGTGAATTTAAAAGGCATCCCCAATGTAAAAGGCTTCCTGGGAAGGCTGCAGCTGGTGAAACATACAAGCCTAAACAAGTGCACTTTAATATTGGTCTCCTAACATTTGAATGGCTGGAATTCTCGCTTTTCTCCTGCAAGTTGCGCCTTCGGGAAAGGTTTTTACGCCAACTACCTGCCAGCCAGAAGTAGTTGCTGCAGCAACAGTACCAGAAGATGTCACTGACCCTCAAAATTCTAGAGGTAACACTGGAAGTACCATTGTCCACATATAGCTCCAGGCTTCTAAATTCAAAGGGGTTTAGAAATGAAAATGTGGGTGCCTTGGCAGCCGACGTGATAGAAAAATTTTCAATGACACAGAATCAGGAAAGGAGGAGTTCATTTGCAACACGAACCCAGGCAAATAATCCTCTGTGGCACCAGTTAAGTGCCATAATTGTACACTTAACTGAAGATAGCAATTTATAACCACGAACACTTTGCCATTGTAATGGCTGTATTTGCATGTCTAGGAAGGATTTGCCACCATCTCCAATGGACGTATTGCTAATACAGTCAATTTGTCTGGTTTTTGGTACTGAAAGAACTGGCGAATATTCTGCCACTCCTGATGACATAAAATCGTCAAACATTCGAAAGTACAAGTCTGCGCGGCTAAGTTTCGTGAATGTTGACTATTTTTTTTCTGCTACACTCTAATACTCGATGAAAAAAGACTGTGAAACCTAAGAATCTTGAGATGGTGCTTGTTAGTGCTTTCACAAGTGTTCCCATGGCATCTTAAACAGTGCTGAATTTCAGTGAACTCTTGCAACTTATGCCTCTTTTCATGATCTCTGTTATGCAGTGTGCTTGCAATAAAGCGTTTTTCAAAAGTACACATGGTGTCTCGTGGCCGAACTCTGAAAATTGACTGTCAAATCCACTTGTGTGGTTATTTCTGTGTGTGAGCAGTTTGTTTTAGGCACACAGCTGGCAACACTATGCTTTGTAAAAATAAATCGGGTAAGAAAAAAAGATTCATGGTACAAGGTGGTGCACACATGCAATCTCTGCATAATTATGTGCCATATGCTAACATGTACTAAAGCTAAAAATTAATGGTGGAATAGTTAGCAGTGTCACAGGGCACACGTTCCTCAAGAGCAATCGGAATTTTGTATAGCCATATCGCTCACCTCTTTTCGACAGCGGTGGGCAAAGATTTGTAAGCCCAGCAACTACAGTTGTGATTTCGTCGTAAACATCCACTAATGTGTGGGGAACAGTGCCAGTCATTATGCGCCATTTCTTGAGATGACCAATGGCTCTCTCAACAATAATTCGTGTTGAGGAAGTTCTCCTTGACGTTGTGACCTCTTGTTCTTTGTGAAGCTTGGTGTTATCAGCTGAACGTATTTTTCATAGAATTCCTCGAACAGGAGGAAGCCACGATCAACCAGAACCTGGTAGCCACTTTGTAGGTGGTCCATAAATCCTGTGCCGAAGAGAAAAAAACTGGATGAGCTGCTGAAAACATTGCGCTGATATAATAATATTGAGTATGAACAGCTCACCAGATGATAACGTCAACTCCTTATCAGAAACTCGTCCTCTATAGGTCTTTGATAAAAACATTACTGCACCATGAGGGTTTACAGCAACGAGGTACTTCAACGTACTATTTTCTTTATAGTTGCTCCACACAACTTGTTGACAGTCCTGGTTTAAATGCCTGCAAAGTTTAAGACAATGAATCATTTACATGGTAACTTATACTGACACCAATTCACTTGGTTGCAATGCATAGATCATAGGTCATAGGTTGCAATGCATAGTCGAACAAGTGATAAAGGATAGGTGCTTCAGTTGTGAAGAATAACCTGTGAATGTGCAAAATTAAACAGCTTGCCTAGCAACAGTCACTTCTGTGCAGTCAAAGATGGCACGGAGCTTTGGAAAGTTCTTGTGTTCCTTTTCTGACAACCAGTTGTGGCACACCTGAGGACTTGGAAACATTATAACTGCTTTGCACAAGTGGTGAAGAGCAACTACCAGAAACCTAAAGCTCTGGCTGATAGTCTTAGGCGTGGTGTCAAACCTGTATGCCAAGTCCTTAAATGCAAAGTTCAGACAAAGTTTCATCAGGAAAGAAAACAGCTGCATCTCGTGAGGGAACTTGTGTTGTGCAGAGGGAAGAACCGGAACAATTCTGGCTACTATGGTGAAGAAAACTGCCTTAGAAAACCCTGCAAATAATGCTGTGAATAAGAAACTCCATGTTGTGTAAGGTGTATAAGACCTCTATTTATACATGCCTGTGTAAAAATGCACTTCAGCATTGCTTATAGATGTCACAAGTTTTCCTTGCTGCTTGCTTCCTGCATAAGGGGAGCCATCCTTTTTTAGCTTCTGTATTTCATCCTCGAGCAGCTGCACGTTCGCTTTCAGAGTAGCGCAAAGATAACATCTTGTGCTTTTACTGAAAAAAGAAAAAGAAAGTATCTACAAGTCCTTACATTTAAACTACCGCTACAGTAGATCGTCACGAAGCAGTAAGCTCTTACGTACGTGCGTACAGCTAACGCTTCCTCGAAAGACGTTCCCGATGCGTCATTTTGTTCCACTGGTGCGATGTCCTCGTCTTCGGAAACACTGGCTGGTTGTGTTGTCGTTGCAGTTAACATCACTGACAACAGCTGCGTCCCTAGATTCCTCGGTGGTACCGCTAGCGTGATATCCTGCGGCCGTTCGCTGCTGTGTCACACTTGTCACGGGATCAATGCAAGCCCCGGCTGCATATTGCACTGCGACGGTGCGTTTTTCCGTTAAAGCCGTATGCCTGTCGTATCTGCGTAGACAGTGAGATTGTGGTTGTGCCGATGAAAGAACTATGTACCTAAATACCTTTCACGCTTCCGTCTTTAAGCCTCAGTTGCTCTCTCGTCGTGCCAAAATATTGATGGCACGAAGTCAACATGATGCGGATCTTTGCTAGGAGCGCCTGTACGCAAGTTAAATACCGAATATGTAAAGGTGGATACACACGCGAGGGCAAAATCCCGCCTGCTCCGCGGACAAACAGTGACGTCATCACTTGAATCCGGCTCAGCCGAGTTAGGTCGCATTCGCACAGCCGGAGCGCCGTTTGCGGAATCCGCGTGCTTACTCTCGACTACAACGCTTATTCGCAGCTGCATGTTTGCATTCGCAGCTGCATGTTTGCGTGCTTTATATTCCATAGCGCTGTGAATCCATCAACAAGAGCCAAAAAAGTGACAGTTGCCTCGTCACTTAGCGTTTTATTTTGCACCTCACTCGTGTTCAGGTCACGCAGGCTGCACGGTCTGAGTAAATAGAAATGCGCGCGCAACCATGGCCGCGATTTTGTAGCGAGGCATTATGACTTATTCTACTCTAGTCTTATCAACCAACGCTCACGGCCGGCTGATCCCGTTGATAACGCGAGCGGACCGTCGCTCCGACCACTGACAAAGCGCGATAAGTGCGAAAAGGTATTATTACTGGAAAGGCATCGCTACAAGATAACGGCCCATGACTCGCCTTTCTCGCTGCACCACAGCAAAAGCGCGTACGGTCACTGCTGCACAACAACAGCACACGTGGCTTCAAGCCGACAACACGCCATCGTAGCCACGCCAATCTGTCCAATGTTGACAGATTTGACGCTGACTACGCTAAATTGACGTCAGACGGCCGCCAAACGGACGGATGGAAATACCGGCGAGAATTTTCAATCGGGACCGCGAGCGGAGGAGGCCGGACTAGGCGAGGGCGGCACGTTTTGATGACGCGCGCGTCACGTGATACGCCATCCGCTGCGAAAATTCCTCCTCCGTCCGGTCGTGTGAATGCACCTTTAGACACTGATAAATCATACATGCAGGAACTACGGCAGATATCACCCACCTGTGACGAAGGGGTCTTGGCATACTCTGGCTCCAGCGCTTGGTATCCAGAGGCCACCACACACCGTGGCTCTCCTTACTGCCACAACCCACAACATTTTTTTTTTTCGGTCCAAGAGAACCTGAACATCTTTTTCCCTTTCGTGCTCGAACTTGAGCAACCGACAGCTGCACAACCAACCATGATTGCGCTAGCGATAAGATATGTAACGAGATTCGAACGAAAAAATGTGGTTGATCCCTCTTATATAGGAATCGGTATAGAACACGAAAGTGAAACGTGTCTTCACAGAAGTAGTGTAATGTTTATTGCACATTGATATATAATGTCTATTGGTGTTTTGTGGCTAAAGCGCCCTTAGGCGTTGATGCACCCACGCTGACGCCTGGTGGCACGTCTCCTCCATCACGACTACCAACGTCGATGACCATGAGCAACCGTCGTGCATATGGAAGCTGCACTACGCTGCACACGCTAGCACAACGCGAAAGACGAAGCACGTAACTGACACACTAATACAACGCGCAAGACAAAGCACGTAACTGAATCGTCACCGAGTCAAATCAGCGCGTACAGCGCGTCGTAATTGCAGCCTCCGCGATCAACTTCAGAAACATTTTCAGAGCTAATTGCGGAGGCCACGCTTCGCTGTGCTGAGTACGGTGAACGCCACCTAGTAGTGCTTCTGCGAGAACGCGTTGGTAGTGCTTCTTGATGCCAGCGTCCCTTCGAATGCTGGCATCGAGGCGTCGTAGTGCTGAGACCACCGAAGCGTTCACTGTCGGTGCGCGTTAGTGTCATAATGCAGTACTTCTCTTTTCTGCTCGTAGGCGGCGGCACCGCCCCGAGCAAGAGCGCGGGTACACGGAGGAGTGTTAGATATATAAGGCGCGTCTGTGTAGCTCTCTGCAAATGCGTTTGTGGCGCAATGGGTTAATCGCTCGGCGATCTATCGTCGCGGACCGAGAGGTCGTGGGTTCGATTTCCAAATTTTGCATGTTTGTGGAACTTTTTCTTCTGGTTTCTTTCTTTGTATTATGTTCGTGTATGTTCGTGTGACGTATTTCCGTGACGGAAATACGTCAGTGAAGTCTTGGTGGACCCCGGCATAAAACACTTTCGTGTTAAAAACGTGTCTCAGCTCCAACAAAGTTGCTCGCGAAACGGCACGCCGCGCATGTCTTGAATCGGAAGTCGATGCAGACCGCGCATCCCATGAGCCTTTACGAGTTTACGCCTCACCTATTACAGCCCGCAACGCAAGTGCCAAATCGGTCATGTTCCAACACAGTCGTGCATAGCGGTCTGATTAGCTGCGCGAACAGAGTACGACAGTGTTGGCGTTTCCAGACGTGCGCGCAACACAGGGTCTATAGCAGCACGCTTCGCCTGAACACGGGCCGGTACCGCAGCAACAGCGGGTAGCCAAGAAGCGCTGAGTGGCGGCTAATAAGGCCCTTCCATGTTACCGGCACGGTAACTCGCCGCATGCCGTTTGCGATTCGCGGGCCACCGTTCGACGGCGGCTTTCCTCGCGAACGGCGAGATTTTCTTACCGTAGAGAGGATGAGACCGGGACCAATTTGTGTGGCAGCCTCACCGCCGCCGATCGCTCGACGGCGCCGATTTCGTCGCTGGGCCTTTTTCGGTTCATTTCAAAGCTAAAACGGACGGCGCTTCGGAATGAATTACCGACGCTCATAAGCCGCAATATTTTCGTACCGTTGTTATCGCTCTTGGTAATAATTGTACACAAAGAAGAAAATGCGCTTATATTAGCGGCGCCGTCGGCTGCGATGCGAGCACAGCCGAGCCGGTCGTCTCCCGTCGGTAGCCGTGCACTGCAGCTGAGCTCGACAAGTATCGGAGCTCTCGTTCAAGTTTAACGTTTGACAGTGGATATAGTTCTTCATAAACGTACAATTTACGCATCGCTTTATCTAGCGCAAATTACTTGCTTGGAACATAAGATGCAGCCGATATTTTCGTCGCCGGTGGCGGAGGCGCGCAGCTTCGCGGTCTTCCATTGGCCCGTTGATCGTGCTGCGGTCGGTGCGCCGGCCGAACTGCCGTCTACTTTGGACACCTCTCGCGCGGCAGACGTTCTACGGCACTGGAGGCCGGTTCGCCGTCGGTATATTTGCCGCTAGCGTGGACGTGCCTTAAACGGAAGTAGACGGTGTTTTGAGAAGAGTGTTGGCGATGACGTATGTCACGTGACATTTGGAGCAGCACTCGGCGAGGAGGAGAAACCAATGAACGAGGAAAGTAGCGAAGGCAAGAGCGAAACGAGCGAGGGCCGTGTTTCGATCATCAAACGCGTGTAACTCCACTATTAGGGCACCATTTTCACAAAATTCTCGCGGCTACC
The DNA here is from genome assembly GCF_013339745.2 of Dermacentor silvarum. Lineage (NCBI taxonomy): Eukaryota > Metazoa > Arthropoda > Arachnida > Ixodida > Ixodidae > Dermacentor > Dermacentor silvarum. The sequence continues at coordinate 18,438,201 of NC_051164.1, read as the reverse complement.
TGTTCAGTTGTAGACTCGTGCACAACTGCAGCACCGCAACTAAATTTCGACCTCTGGGTGGTTTAGGGGCTCTTTAAGGAACAGTTGCCGATCTAGAGACACTGCAGGCTACCGTGAACAAGCGAGCCAAACATTATTTTGGTAACATGCAGCATGGAACCTTCAATGTAGCGTAATACATTTGCAACCGTTTGTGATGACGCAATGGTCCATATAGGCTAGCCAATGGGTGATCGTTTGTGACCATGAATGACTCCCGAGGACAAGGTCGACGCGCGCATGCGCACACTTTCAGATCATTGAAGACGCGTGGAAGCAGTCACTTTGTCTGGTGCCAACGTTGAAAGTTATCCATATCGCCAAGAAACAAGAAAATGAATACTAAGCAATATTAAGGAAATTAGGTGCGCACAGTTTTCATACGAGAACTGTGTTTTCATACGAGAACCCACCCCTCCCACAAACGTACACACTTCGAAACTTAAATGCATTAAAACAAAAATAACAAAAGTACTTGTTAATGCGACTTCTTATCATCTATCTCGGCCGTTATAAAAAGATATCTGGATAAATTAGCGAGGACAATTTTACAATTTTACGCTATGTTATGCGCTACAAAGAGAAATGAAGGACTAAATATTTACTTGCTTGGTTAACTTAAAGCTAAGCACACATATCTAGAACAACAGACATTTCGAATATTCGGAAGTGCATCTGACCAGAACTAATTACGGTGAAGATGCCACATCATCCAAAATTTTTATGATCATGAATGAAATATAAAGCGTTTTACACTCACACCCCTTAAACAGTGTTATACGCATCACACATTTTATACTTCATTCTACTTCTTTGTGTGAACAGTGTTCCTTGATTAAGTTTAAAACTGGGTTTTGTTATTTCTGTACCATGAAATGGGTCATGCAAACTCAATGTACCGGATATTCATTGTGTGATGAAGACCTTTTGCTTCCGTTCCAGTCTTCAGTGGAATTATACCTTGCGGATTTGTCAAAGGGACGTCATTGTAGTTTTTTTCCTAAGCGAAGTATTGTTTTATACGTTTTTGACCTAATGCTGATACCTATTTAAAATAAAATGTCTGAGAACTTCGTCATATTGCCTGAAAGTAGCTTTTTCTCTCACTATTCAGGATTTGTACTTCGGGCTTTTCGTTTTCAGCTAAAACCTGGTACATTTTACTGCGCTTAAAGAGAACTCGTAGAGAGCGAAAAATGCGTTCCTTTTATCTGATCTATACGCGAATCGTACAAGATCATCGAGTCATTTTATTCGAGAAGCTTCCGAGTGTGTTGGTATTTTATTGCGATAGCAATTATATGGACACTCCAAGCGCATTTCTGCCATCGGCGTCGCTGTAGTCGTCGCCGTCGCCGTGAGGTTCCGTATAAGGTCCAACAGCGAAACAAGCGTCGTCGCGCGCAGTACGCTGTGTGAGCGAGTGGAAGCGTACAAGGGTGAGTCTGCAATCGAGGCTCGATGTAGCGCACGCGAGGGAGGAAGGCAGGCCGGAAGCGCGCGGTCTTCTTTCGTGCGCGAGGCATGGGGCCGAGGTGACGGAGAGGGAAGGGGGGGGTGCGTTCTGTTCCATCGGCTGCTGCTCACTGCAGCGCGGCCAGCTCGGCCGCCATATCTAGAAAGTGATCTGCGATTTGGGCGAGAGAGAGATAAACGAAGTGGGCGAAGTGCACACAAGCGCAGGCATCATCCTTCAAAGCGATCTGCTATCGGCAGAAAGTGCAAGCGCCGAGTGCCGGTAGCTTCGCATGCGCTGGACCTTTCGACGTTTAGTTCTCGTTGAAGCCGTGACGAGAGACAGCGCGAAGGTCAATTTACCCGCGGCTGCTGGCGCGCTTTCTCACTCCGGCGTTTTCACAGCGAGCTTCCGGGTCATCGAGCGAGATGTGTTCATGTTCACCTGTGCGCGCGTGACGCCGTGCTTGTCTATTTAGTTAGTAAGCGAGTGTTTAAAAATTTACACGGCCTATTAAACTGATATTGTTGCTTTATAGCTCTCTACTAATTTGCTTTCGTAATCGATGCTTCGTCTTTCAACCGAAACTGCGACTTTTTTGTAACAGACACGCTTATATTGTAGCTTCTTTTGTGCAAGGCTGTGTTCATGCGCGAAAGGATGCCCGATAATTCTATGCAGTTCTCGTGTTCAATATAGCACCGCAGACTTTCGGATGCATATCTTGCCGACTGGTCCGAAACAGCAACGCGCACTGATACAGCAGACTGAAGACATACATGTTTTTAGGTGTCTATGTTGGCGGTGCCCTTGGAGGTGACCTTGGCGAAACTGCGCCGTGACGAAAAATGGCCGACGCTGCAAAGAGTGATAAAAACACCTCTAAGAGGCTCCGATTTACGTCACATTTCTCAGGCTGGTTCCTGCAAACCCACAAATTTGTGGCTATATGAAAAGAAACTTTGGTAAGTTTCGGTCTGGGTGGGAATCGAACCCGGGCCTCCATGGTGTGGAACGAGCACGCGTCCCTGAAGCCACGGCTATCCACGGTTCTGGCTTACTAAAGGTGTGCTTACTGTGTGCCTAATTGCATACGTCACGTGGTCACAAAGACGCGCTCGTGGCACTGGTATGGTATGGTATGGTATGGTATGCCTTATCTGATGGCGCATACCCACTGTGGGGGATTGGCCAAGATTTGGGTGGGATTAGGCAATCTTTTTTAATACTAAAATTGGTAAAGCTAAATGGAGAAAATGAACAAAAATAAAATATTTAAGAATTCAAGAAAATCTATTTGAAGCTGCTCGCCCGTTCATCGTCGTCGTCTTCCACAGCTGGCAGGCTTTCGCCTTCACGTTTTACCAACGTGTAATACTTGCTCATTTTTCTCTTTTTGTGTGTGCGTACAGCGAATTGCTTCTCCTGTGATTATAAATTTTTCTAGTGTTAGTGTTGTTCATGTGTTTTGCTATTCGTGCAATGGGAGAGCCTCATGTTTTAGAGCCTCTGTTTCAGGTCTAGCGGGGCTGACAGTATTGATGAAATGAAGTGGTTCTTTCAGATTCTGCAGGAGATGATGAAGAGGTTACGACACTACAAGTCAATTTCTGTGCCGCCCAAGGATGACGTGTTCGACTACAGAGGCTTTCCGGAGCGCAACAACTGCACCTGGTCTCCCTGGGTAGGCAAGAGGAGCAGCCCGCTGACCCGTTGCAGTCACGAGTCCATCACCGCGCTCGCCAGGGCGATGTCAGAGCGCCCATAAGATGCTGCTAGTGGCATGAAGCGTCTTGTAAACTTAGCAACAAAGTTTTTAAATAAAGTGAGTTTTCAGTGATGTTAAAAGAATGCTGAGACGACATTTCCGACTACTTTCTTTTTAAGATGAATGAAAGTTCGAACCAACCCAACCCTAGAGAAAATATTGACAAGCGCCAGTGCGCTAAGAACGATCTACCATGGTACTTACGAACAAATTTCGACTTATGTGCATCTTAAACCGGCGCTGCATTCTTGATTTATGTATTTTATAATCAGCGCACCATGCTACCTAGCAGCATTGTCACACGACGTGAACAAGTTTTGCTCTGTTTCATGACGTCACAAAATGTCAGTGACGCCAGATGTGACACTCTAAGGCTAATTTTATTGTATCGAATTAAAATATGTTTCCCAACATTTATACTTCCTAAACAAGCATAATCGTTCGATGAAGGAAACGCGCCTGGTATAGTCTGAACATTTAAAAAAATTGCGCATCACTGGTGCTGTAAAGACAACTTTGCCTTCTTCAGTCTCCAGACCATATTCTCTGACTTTTCGTTTGTGATATAGCGATTCATTGGTTCGGATTATAGTGGTTCGGAAAGCAAACCGTTCGTTTACGCTCGCGTGATTGGTCAGAATCACGCTTTCAGCAGCAAAACGCTGTCTGAACCATTATAAGACCATACTCGTGAGTAACTGTTTCTCGGTTAATCTAGAAGCTAACGGTAATCGCAGCTACGTCCCTTGATATTTGATGAGCAAACTGTCTTTTGATGGAGGCAGCCATCCGAAACTTAGTAATAATGTGATTAGCACCCTCAGGATAATTCACGCACTTTCTGGGGGCTGGGTATCTATTGCTGCGCGTCTTCCGAAGGCGAAAAGAAAGAGCGGTCGCTGCAAAGACCATGAAGAGAATGGTGTAGTTCAGCATGCGAGCTGTCCATCATATCTAAATTGGTCTTTTTCTATTCGACTGTACCTGACTTCACGCCAATCTTTCAGGCGAAATGATTGGCAATTGTCTTATCTTTACGCTAATTACCATCATCTCTGTCATTAGCTGTAATTTTAACTGGTTTTATGTCTGTCTCTTCTTCACTCATCATCATCAGCCTATATTTATGTCCACTGCAGGACGAAGGCCTCTCCCTGCGATCTCCTATTACCTCTGTCTTGCGCTAGCTGATTCCGATTTGCGCCTGCAAATTTCCTAACTTCATCACCCCACCTAGTTTTCTGCCGTCCTCGACTGCGCTTCCCTTCTCTTGGTATCCATTCTGTAACTCTAATGGTCCACCGTTTAGCCATCCTACGCATTACATGGCCTGCCCAGCTCCATTTCTTTCTCTTGATGTCAATTAGAATATCAGCTATCCCGTTTACTCTCTGATCCACACCACTCTCTTCCTGTCTCTTAACATTAGGCCTAACATTTTTGGTTTCATCTCTCTGTGTGGTGCTTAACTTGTTCTCGAGCTTCTTTGTTAACCTCAAAGTTTCTGCCCCATATGTTAGCACCGGTAGAATGCAATAATTGCACAGTTTTCTTTTCAACGACACTGGTAAGCTCACAGTCAGGATTTCACAATGCCTGCCGTATGCACACCAACCCAATTTTATATTTCTGTAAATTTTCTTCTCGTGATCAGGGTCCCCTGTGAGTAACTGACCTAGATAAACATACTCCTTTGCAGACTCTAGAGGCTGACTGGCGATCCTGAATTCTTGTTTCCTTGCCAGGCTACTGAACATTATCTTTGTCTTATGCATAGTCGTCTTCAACGCCATTTTTACACTTTCTCGGTTAAGGTCCTCAATCATTTGTTGTAATTCGTCCCCATTGTTGCTGAATAGGACAATGTCATCTGCGAACCGAATGTTGCTGAGATATTCACCATTGATCCTCACTCCTAAGCTTTCCCAGTCTCAGAGCTTCAATACTTCTAAGCATGCAGTGAATAGCATTGGAGAGATTGTGTCTCCTTGCCTGACCCCTTTCTTGGTAGGTATCTTTCTACTTTTCTTGTGGAGAACCAAGGTTGCTGTGCAATCCTTGTAGATATTTGCCAAGATATTCACGTATGCCTCCTGTACTCCTTGATTACGCAATGCCTCTGACTGCTGTATTTCTACTGATTCAAATGCTTTTCATAATTTATAAATCGATAGAGAGAGGTTGATTGTACTGCGCAGATTTCTCTATTACCTGATTGATGACATGGATATGAGCAACCGTAGAATCATCATCATCACCATCAGCCTACATTTATGTCCACTGCAGGACGAAGGCCTCTTCCTGCGATCTCCAATTACCCCTGTCTTGCGCCAGCCGATTCCAACTTGCGCCTGCGAATTTCCTAACTTCATCACTCCACCTAACTTTCTGCAGTCCTCGACTGCGCTTCCATTCTCTTCGTATCCATTCTGCAACTCTAATGGTCCACCTCTTATCCATCCTACGCATTACATGGGTCTATATTTCTTCAATTCTTTAACATCTCCCTTCTTATGGATCAGTATAATATTGGTGTTCTTCCAGTTTTCTGGTGCACTTTAAGTCGTGAGACATTGCGTATAAAGGGCCGCAAGCTTTTCAAGCATATCTCCTCCACCTTTGATTAAATTGACTATTATTCCATCTTCTCCAGCAGTTTTCCCCCTGGTCCTGTCTTTCAAGGCCCTTCCAACTTCATCGCTAGTTATAGAAAGAGCCTCTGTATCCTGTTCATCACTACTTCGAATGAAAGTAGCTTGGCTGCTCTCGGAACTGTACAGGTCAGTATAGAATTCTTCCGCTGCTTTTACTATGCCATCGAAATTGCTGATATTACCCCGCTTATCTTTCAGTGCACACATTTTGCCTCGTCCTATGCCAAGTTTTCTTCTCACTGATTTCATGCTGCGTCCATATTTTATTGCTTCCTCGATCTTTTCCACGTTATAATTTCGGATATCACTTACTTTCTTCTAGTTGATCAGTTTCGGCCGTTTCAGCGAATGCTATCTCATCTCTCGCGTTTGACACGTTCATCTTTTGCCGTTTCTTTATTAGGTCCTTTGTCACTTGGAAGAACC